>NW_009260430.1:1063758-1070771 GCF_000687185.1 Egretta garzetta | reverse complement strand
GAAGGCTTCCCCGTTCGGAAGGCAGCGAGTGGATTACGCTTGATCCGTATGGTGTTTATCGGCTACAACAGAAGTAATACCGATAATCCTCGGAAGCCGAACTAGCCGAGAAAAATTCAGTATGTGTTACCAAGAGAAATTAAATGTACAAGCCCAGACGGATTTGTCCCTTTCTGAAGTAACACGAGCTTGGTACTTTGAATGTGGGCTTCCCCAAAGTCCACGTATCTGTTTAGTAAGGCCAGGCTCACTCACACGTTGGGGAGGATAACTGAGACCGCCCAGTGCGGCCGCTGAGCATCGCCCCGGGCTGCTCCTCCCTAGTTTGCAGGGCATTTTCTGATCGTTTTTAATCCCCCATTCCTATTCCTTAGCAAGTATCTCCATCTATGCCACGGAAGTGAAAAAAATTAAGTCTGCCCGTAAACTGTGCTCAGCTGTGGAAAGTAGAAGTTACGAATAGGTGTTACTTGCCACAATTATACCCTATAAAAGTCAAAAACCATGGAGTGAAAGGGAAGATTATCTGTTACTGGGCGTGCTTCAGCAAATGGGATTATTTTGCACGTCGTTTATGAGTTAATTTGTAACATTAATCTAATGGCAGTCCTCATCAGAGACACAAAATGTTTTTAATTGGTCCTGTGACTTTTTAAATGGTCATCTGATGAAAAGCTTGTAAGTTTTACTATTGATTTAATGCTAAATATTGGGGGGGAGGGGGGCAGGGGGAGTTGACCAGTTTCGTCATGAAATACGAATCATATACTTTCATTGCTTTGCCACTTTTATTGTGTTGACTTGGGAATGCTGGTGGCCTGGAACCAGCTGTACAGCTGGAAAAAAAAAGGAAGAGTTAAAATCTTGCAGCAAAACGAGTAAATCTATAGCAGGGAAATAATAGCATTGGGCCTGATTCAGTGTAAGCAAGAAATCATCAGCTGAGTCATTAAAACCAGTGATGAATGGGAAGCAATAAATGGATGGCTTGGATGAATAAGAATGATTAGGAAGTGCATGAAGTTGGTTGGGTTTTTTTCCCTAAAGATTATATTTTGTCCTCTAAAGTGGCATATGGCTCCTATGCAAGCTAATATTCCCAGTGAATGTGTCACTGCCGGTTTATAAATACTCTGAGAGATGAAAAGCAGCTCGGTAGACAGCACTGAGGAGGGACGGGGGTCCTGCTCACAGCTCCTGGGTACAAGCTGTTAGTCCAGGTCCCTCGGGAGATGGCCAGGACGTGGGCTTTGGAGGCAGAGAAGGCTTCTGGGGGGGCGGGGGGAACATCTGCTGTTTGGAGGAAAGGCTGGTTGCTTTCTTGGAAATGTTTCACCCTGTGTTTACTGCCCAGTAGGACTATGGGTGACTGAAGTTGAAGGGGAGGACGATGTGGTCGCCTGGGTCCAGCGGCCCAGAGTTCTGCTGCTTCAGGGAAAAGGAAAACGTGACTGAAAAGCTGTAATCTCTTTCCTGACCCATGAAATATCGAAGTAGCAATGTATGTTCATAAAGTACAAAAGGAGCTATCCCAGTGCTGGTATAAAGAGGAGCGTTTCCTCCAGGGTGAAGGTGTGCCAGCTGGGGAGCTCTTGGCTCCTGGTCGCATCCGCTAACAGAGATGGGCTTCTTGTATCTACTGAAATCAGTGATAGCAAAACCAATCCCCAGCCAAGCAACCTTCTTCACAAGTGCAGTCAAATGTAAGGTCAGATTGATGTTTGATATGGGAAACATGCAGCTGAAGTCAGCCGGCGGCCGTGCAGGAGGCACTTTTGATTTATGCCGGGGTAACACGGCCAGTTCTGCCCCTTAGAGCCTGATCCAGCACCTGATAATCACGTCCGACTTTAACAAAGTTAGAGTGCTAAAGCACTCTTATTTCTTGTTTCCAATATTGCATCCAAAGATGGGAAAATACATCTAGAGCTGTAAGAGTCATAAGGACGTTGGAGGGATGAAAAAGTGAAAAAGCATAGCCTTGCATCCAAGGCGTTCTCCTTCTGTGCCAGCACGCTACAACAGCCTGTCTCTGCAGCAGAATTTCAGTGCTTGCAGTTTGTTTTTGCGTTTACACGTTGCACATCAGAGTTACCCTGCACTGCACTCAGCCAGCTAAAGTAGAAGTTACCTGGAGGAGTCCAGCGTGGACCTGCAAAGCCGTGCCCTCCTGGCTGCCAGGCTCACCCTGCCCAGCACTGCCATCAAATTCCTCCTAAAATCTGGACCCTGAAAGCTTCTGCGCACTCTGCTGCCCAGGCAGGGTAATTAAGATAGAATTATCTGCAAACGAAAGGTGGGTCTCATGTGTTTGACTCACCTTGAGGACCAGACCTCTTGAAGCACTGCTGACCTGGATGTTGAAGGTTTGCTTGAGCTGAGCGGGCTGTCAGTGGGAGCAGGACCCCAATGCTGCTTCAAGCATCGTGTGCTGCCCGGTCCTGCCCCAGTGCCTGCAAGAGCTGCCGGTACGGGGTAGCACATCAGTGCTTGTGCACGCTATCATCTACCGAGCAAATGTTATTAAGATTTTTCAGCACCACACAGATGAGTATTAATTTATCCACCAAAGGCTGCAATATTCCCAGGTTATGGCGATCTGAACATGGTTCATTTTATTAAGGAAACAAATTGCCCATTTTTCCTGTTCCCTGCCAATGAGGCTTATTGCCATCTCGAGAGGAACACTTCTGTAGGAACCTTCTCAACGGATACTGGCAAAAAATATTGGGAAACACAAGGTGCTTTGAAGATGCTCTCTAATAAAACACTTCTTGCCTAGCATTTGTTGCGTATTTAAGACCGGCATCCAAGGGAGAACCTTGCTGGTTTCATGTTTGTAGTTCAGCCAAGGCATTTAAGTAAAAATGCTCTTGCTCGCCAGCATGATCAGGTGCTGCGATGCACAGGAGCCGGTCGAAAGAAGGCAGGCTGCATCGGTAATCAGGTTCGAGTCAGCTGCCTCTGCCCTCCAGCTCGCTCCGAAATGGCATGTAGTCTAATTAGTTATGGAAGGGCTTTTACTGAATAGTTGTAAACAGATCTGAGGGCTTGGAATAAAATCAATCTGACTGTGGAAAGTTTTCAGGATAATTATAAACTGATAACAGAGTGTGAAAGGGAGACCAAAGGACTTTTAACGGTGGGAAACTTGTAGCTGTGCACGCCGTTCTCTGCAGGGGGAAGGAGAGGGACGGAGGCTGTGGCCGGCGGAGCGAGGGTCTGGTGTCAAACCAGGGGCTCTGCGAGAGGAGGGGTAAGGGGCTTCAGCAGGGAGACTGCCCTCAGAGGTGGGGTTTTTTTAATGCTCTTGAGTATTTTGGACTTTTTCTGAGGTACCAACACCCCCCATGGTGGAGGGCACACATCCAGCTGAATTGCACAGTGAAATGCTAATAATTATTAAAAAAAAAAACCAAACCCAACAATATTTGAGGGGGTTGAGCGTGGTTTTATATAAAGGCACATGTGTAAAAATTCTCTCTTCACAGGCCAGAATGGTATTGGCTCAGACCTTCACCATCTCCCTACTGATGTAAGCGCCGAAAATTGCATCTCCTGGATCAGCAGGTCCTCGCTGCCCCACGAAGCCGCCCCAGCCACCAGCCCCACCTCAACCTGCCGCTCGACTCTGTGGTCCCATTCATGGCAATGCCCCAGAACTCAACCAGAGAAAATGGCTTTTGTTTCGCTCAGACGCTCGACTTCTCCCACCCATCTCCTCCTCCCGGCGAGGCCGGCCGGACCTTTGATGCCCTGAGCGGACGGGAGCCATGCGGCACCCCGCTGAGCAACGGCACGGCATCTTCCAGTGCACCCAGCCCCTCCGACTCGTGTGCCAAACCCCTCTGCTCCACCACCCCGGGAGACAAGGAGACCCAATTCAACGAAGGGATTAAATACGTGTCGGCCGAAGGGGAGGAACTGGCGTGCGGCTGGGGGGCGTTCACCCCTGGGTGCTTACAACTCTTTAACACGTCTAAGGGTGTCTTGTTCTTCCTCTGCGTGGCCTCCTTCCTGCAAGGCATGACGGTGAATGGCTTCATCAACACGGTCATCACCTCCATTGAGCGGCGCTTTGACCTCCACAGCTACCAGAGCGGGCTGATCGCCAGCTCCTATGACATCGCAGCGTGTGTCTGCTTGACCTTTGTCAGCTACTTTGGGGGGAACGGCCACAAACCGCGATGGCTGGGTTGGGGTGTGCTGGTCATGGGCTTGGGCTCCCTGCTCTTCGCCTTGCCCCACTTCACCACGGGACGGTACGAGGCGCGCTCAGCGGCAGAAGTGGGCATCTGTGGGGGGAACCAGAGCCTGCCCTGCGCCCAGGCTGCCTCCAGCCTCTCCAGCTACAGGTTCATCTTCATGCTGGGGCAGTTCCTGCACGGGATGGG
Organism: Egretta garzetta; assembly: GCF_000687185.1. NCBI lineage: Eukaryota > Metazoa > Chordata > Aves > Pelecaniformes > Ardeidae > Egretta > Egretta garzetta. Next base: position 1,066,377 of record NW_009260430.1, on the reverse strand, counting down.
AGCCACGCCGCTCTACACGCTCGGCGTCACCTATTTAGATGAAAACGTCAAGACTAACTACTCCCCTGTGTACATTGGTGAGTCAAGCCAGAGGAGCAGCTCAAACCCATGAGGTGGGGATGGGAGAGAGAGCCGGTCCATCTGCCTTGGCCCCAAACTGCCCACACGGAGCAGTTTTGGGAGAGGTGCTCCCACCCTTTTGTTCCTGCTAAGGGGCGAGGTGGTAATCAGAGGGAAGTGGCAGCGGTTGGGGGAGGTCTTGGTTATTTACAGGCAGGAACTCTAAGTGCAGCTGGGTATTTTCACTCCTGCAATGCATGCCCTGCAGATCCGGAGGTGCCTCCTGCTCCCGGCATGGAGCCAGCTGGGGAGAGCCCTCCAGCATGCCCCAGCGCATGCATGGCATCAGCATCCCTGGCAAACAACGATGAGGCTTAGGTTAGGCTTAGGACGAGGGGGAATGGTTTGAAGTTGCGCCAGGGCAGGTTTAGGCTAGACATTAGGAAAAACTTCTTCACAGAAAGGGTGGTCAGACTCTGGAATGGGCTGCCCAGGGAGGTGGTTGGGTCCCCATCCCTGGGAGGATTTAAAGGAAGGGTGCTTAGGGACATGGTTTAGTGGTGGGATGGCACGGTTAGGGGGACAGTTGGACTCTATGATCTTAAAGGTCTTTTCCAACCAAAGCGATTCTATGATTCTATGAGGCCATACCCCATCCGTGCAAGGGGACGTCACCCCTTTAGTGCCATAGCACAGCAGGGACGGTCGCTGGGCTGCTCAGATAATCTGGTGCAAAGCACAGCCAAGCTTCACCGAGGGAAGAGGCTGGGCTCGCTCCTCTGCTCTGTATCGCTGGTCACTTAGCCATTGCCAATACTTGCCGTCCTGCTGGGTGAAGTGCTTTTAGCAATTTCAAAATGTAGCTGCCTGCCCACGCTGTTGTATCAGAAGGCTGTGCAGGGAGGGAAGGAGGGCACAAGGAGATCACCAGTTAAGTTGATGATCTTCCCATGGCAGCAAACCAAGAGAAGTGCCAGCGGTGCCACGTTTAGCGTAGATACTGCATATTGTGAGTGGGGAGACCACGCTGCCGCTCGTCGTGCCGGCAGTGGGGATGTGGCAGCAGGGTCAGCTACAGCCCTGCTAAATAATAAACCAGTAACTACATAAATATGGTTTTCCACTTGTCGTGGTTTAACCCGGCTGGCAACTCAGCACCACGCAGCTGCTCGCTCACTCCCCCCCTCCCTCAGTGGGATGGGGGAGAGAATCGGAAAAAAAAAAGTAAGACCTGTGGGTTGAGATAGAGACAGTTTAATAAGAGAAAAGAATAACAATAGTAATAATAATCATGGTAAGAGAATATACAGAATATACAAAACAAGTGATGCTCAATGCAACTGCTCACCACGCACCGACCGGTGCCCAGCCTGTCCCGAGCAGGGATCACCCTCCCAGCTGTGATCCCTCTCCCCCCAGCCAACCGACCAACTACCCCCATACTATGGTCTGGAATAGCTCTGTGGTCAGTTTGGGTTAGCTGTCCTGGCTGTGCTCCCTCCCAGCTTGTTATGCCCCTGGCCGAGCAGGAGAAGCTCAAAAAGTCCTTGGGTAGTCCAAGCACTTAGCAACAACTAAAACATCAGTGTGTTATCAACATTCTTCTCGTACTAAATCCAAACCACAGCACTGTGCCAGCTGCTAGGGAGAAAATTAACTCTATCCCAGCCAAAACCAGGACACCACTGAACCCATTTTTCCTGCCCCCATGCTATAAAAATTCCCAGGTTGGATGCAGAAGTTGCCCTGGGCCTTAAATGTGAGATGATAACTTGTCAGAACTGTCTGGCTTGGGGAGCGGGTTGCGAGGCGGTGGGAGGCTGAGCATCCCGGATCCAGGAGGGAATCAGGCTGCGGTGGGGATGCTGGGGACCAGCCGTGCTCCGCAGCAGCCCTGGCTGAAATGCTGCTGCTTGTCTAACAGGGCTTGTTTTCCCTTTCAGCTGTCTTCTACACTGCTGCAATCCTTGGGCCTGCAGCGGGTTATCTGGTAGGAGGAATGTTTCTAAATATTTATACTGAAATTGGCAGAGAGTAAGTCGCTAAAAAATAATCTTATTTCCTTTTCCTTTATGCTATATGTTTCCTTTGGGGTAAATAATAATAATAATAATAGCAACCTGGAGAAATGACCTGGTGGCTGGGTGGAAGCGTGCCCATGGTGCTCAGCGGTGTTTCTGCGGGGGTGCTGAGGCTGGAAGGGTGGCTTGCATCAGTGCTGTCGCCTGAAGAAAATTGCTGACAAACCCGTCAGCTTAAACCCGTCCTCACGCTGCACCGCCTGCGCTAATTAGGCTACGGGCAGCAGGTGAAGTTTTTGAATGAGTTCCCTGATGAGGCAATGCTACCAGCAGCGCTGCTCGTCCTTCTGATAACCCAGCCGGGGTGCTAAATCCCTCCGTGCTTCCGAGTGTTTGTAATTTATTCTTATCTCCTTACAGGCTCTTTGGCAGACCAATGGGTTAAAAAGGGGGGAGCGGGTTTCCAGGGAATGGAATGGGTTATTCCCACTAGTTTTCTTGCAAAGGGTGGCTCTGGGGTGGAATGAGTCACAGGAAT
>NW_009260430.1:1040074-1063729 GCF_000687185.1 Egretta garzetta | reverse complement strand
AAGCCAGAGACAAAAGGAGAATTAAATGATGCCGTTTGCGAGGCTCTGGGTAAGGCAGGCAGCGCTCTGGTGCGGCAGGAGGGGTGCTGGACGTGGCCTCCCCAGCAGATGGCCATGGGAGAGACCAGGGCTCATTTTCCTTCGCAGACATCCCCCCCATGTCCCCCCAACCCTTGCCAGCTTCAGCGAGAGGTCACGCCAAGCTGGCCCGCTCTGTTTCAAACCGCCTCCTCTCTCCCTTGTGTCCTTTCGGCTTCGTTTCTTACAGGATCGACATCGCCCCAGAGAATACGCTGTGGGTAGGGGCATGGTGGATCGGCTTCCTCGGGGCCGGAGCAGCCTCCCTCCTCATCTCCATCCCCATCCTGGGGTACCCCCAGCGCCTCCCAGGTACGCGGCTCCACCACGGCTCAAGGCAGTTGGGGCTGGGACAGCAGGGTGCTCGCGCTCGCCCTGGGGCTTGCGTCCTTATGCACGTGTGGAGCTGGGGACACAGGGGCAGAGGGAGGGCTTCCAGTGTTTAAATCGTAATTCCTACATGGACTTCACCCCCGTAGCTTTCCGGCTCCTCCCTCGCAGCCGTCGGCAGAGGGAAGATGCCGCATTGCGTTTTCCCCCTGCAAATCCACCGCTTCGGTAGCATCCTCATCCCGTGTCTCACACGCTCCTTGTCCCCGTTTGCCTCTCATTTTCAGGATCCCAGCGGTATATCGTTATGAGGGTGTCAGAGGCTCATCAGCTAAAGGATGGGAGCCACAAAAAAGCATCGGATCCAGACTTTGGGAAAACAGTTAAAGATCTACCTCGGTGAGAAAACCACCCCACCCCTGAGGCTCGGGGAGCCCTCGCCAGAAGCGAGAGTGATGGGCCCAAACTGAGCTTGCTTTTTGCAGTGCTAGCTACAAGGGTTTGCCCATCTTCAACCGTAGCGCTGACGCCTCCTCGCAGAGGAGGTTGCAAAGCACTTGGTCCCGTCAGCGGCTCGGGGGCTCTGGGCAAATGGGCTGAACTAGAAATTGCGCTGGGGGTTGCCTGAGAGGGCTGGGGACCAGTGGCTGGTCCTCGCCTGTGGTTTTCAGAAGCACACGTCCACGTCTGAAGATCCACCTGCAGTCAGGTGCAACACGCTGAGTTTCACCGAGAGTGGCTTGGTGCCAACCTTTAGGTGACGCACAGGCGTTGTCATCTCATTCCCTCTCCCCAGCAGCGTTATTTCTCCCTGTCTGCTTGTGTCTGGCCTCACCTGGCCCAATTGGGTGTTGTCCAACATCTCCGTCCCCTCGGGGCTTTTCTTCCTTACCTCTGTTTTCGCTTGTGTTAGATCCCTATCTTGTCCTTTTAATGAGAAAAGAAAGGAAACAAAACCCCTGACTCTTACAGCTCCGTTCCAAATCCGGGGAACAAGACAGCCTGCACTGTACCTTTCAGTTCCTTTTCTCTCTTATTCTTCTCTTCCTTTCTTTTTCCTTTTGCCTTTGCATCTTCCAGCCAACTTCTATGTGTTGCTACTTCTTACCTCTCCTGCAAAGCAGCGACCCCGTGGCGTGCTCAATCCCAGGGCCGCCGCTTGGCTCTGTGCTGTGGGTGAGCACGCTTGCACCCAAGGAGGTTTGCTAGGAAATGGTTTAAAGGGATCCGGGGTGGGGACAAGCAAGTGGCCAAAATAAAAAGTGGTCTTTTAACCTGGAAATATTTGCTATGGATCTTTGAAATCTATTAGGGGGTTGGGTTTTTTTGGTGTGAACTTGTATTTAAATGGAGGGCAGGGGGAGAGGTGCTGCCTTATTTACAGCTTGGGTTTAGCTGGTGTGCAAGCTCTGGATGCAGCAGAGATACCTGGGTATCAATTCCTTTCGGAGCTTGCAGTCAATAAGGAGATTTTTCTTTTCTGTATTTCTCCCAGGACTGTTCTTAGGGAGGAGTTTGCACCCATGTGTGGCGGCTGGCTCGTGCAAAGGCAAACATTCAGTGTTGCCAAACCCCGTGCCGCTGCCAGCAATTCCTTCTGCACTTTAGTCGTGGGTGTCTGCGGGCTGGCAGAGCAGGGCTGACGCAGGTGCTCGGTACGGGAGTTTTCAGCGGTGGCCGCTCTGTGTTGTGCCAACACAACTGCTCGCCTTGGTCTGAAATTCTTGGAGACTTCGTAGAAAGTTTACCAGGGGTTAAGGCAGTTTTATGGAGAATATTACACTGAACAGATTTCAATACTGTTATTAAATGGCATTCTTGACCGGGTGCCATTTTCCGAGGTCACGGCTTATTCCCCACGCGGAAATTAAATTCAAAACCTGCATTTAAATAATGATAAGGTTATGACTAAAACCAACACAAACAGGGTAGCAGATAGGGGTTGACATTCAGTGGTTGATGTGTTTCTTGCTTGTCTGGAACAAAGCTCCCACTGTTTCTTGGTGAAGGCTGGCTGGCAGCAGGTATGGGGGCAGTCCTCCTCCGGGACCATCTTCTTTCACCCCTCGTTCCTGAAGAATACCCGAAGGTGGGCAATGCATATCGAATAATTCAGATCAGTCCAGACCTTCGTGTGGTTTTCGTTTGAAAGCAAAAACCCAACAGACTTTTGTGTTCCCTGCTTTTGATTAATAAAAGGGGAAGTGCCTTAGAGGGTTGTTATTCTGGAAACTTGCATTAAAGAGGAGATCACATCTGTGCGTGCAGCTCGTGGGGACACACGGACCAGGCTGGAGAGCGGGGCTGGAGGATGCTTGGTTTTGTTTTAGTAAGGGATCAGGTGATGCACATTTTCTCACCGTATGGACAGTAAGAGTCTCACAAAGATAACCAGAAATACTGATGAAATAAAATCCAATTCCATGCCAGCAGGTCCTTTCGAAGTGAGCTTAATGGATTGCTGTATTCCCAGACCCGGAGCTTACAGGAATGCAGCCCATACAGCTTCATCCCCTGCCCTGAAGAGACTTCTGTCTTAATTCTTGGGTTGAAAAGGCCTGATAAAATAGCAGTTTCCTTTCTCTGCTTCCATATGATTGCTATAACCCCTGCTGTCAATGCAGAGGCATTCAAACAGCAGACACATAGAGCTGTGCCAGGAGAGGAAGCTTTGTCCTAGTGAGCTACAGGACAGTTTGTCAGGATCACTCCCTGGTCTGTCAAGCCCTGATCTTCAACATGAGAAGCTACGGTCACTATTTCACTCATCCCTCTTGGATTAGGTGGTGGGATGGGGCTTCAGTTTGTCTCAGGGCTTTACCCACAGCTTCCGTGTGTTGTAAAGGGAGGTTGGTTTACATTCCACGGGGACGTACATACTGCCCTCCAGTCCTTTGATGGTGGTGACAGGAGATGTCATTTCGTGCTGGAAAAGTCCCCATTTGCGTGCTCTAAGATTGCACAGATACCCATCTGTCCTTAATGACTCATTAGCTTGTGGCCGTACTCTGTTACAGCCTGGGGTGTCCTGGGCATGCAAGTGTTTCTCAGAGGAGCAGGCTCTGATTGTACAGGTGGTCCCAACCTACTCAGCAGGGCCATTACATGAGGAACGAGTACCTATATGTGTCCATATCAGTAAAGACTTGCAGGATCAAGCTTTTTTAGATGATGGGATTCTTCTCTTGGCAGCACTGAGCCTCCTGAAATCCTTTTGGCTGCAAGAACTGGGGACTGTCAAGACTATTCAAGTGTTAGGTGGTTTCTGGGTGTGTTTAAAGTTGTACTGATATCAAAGAAAAGGTCTGTGTTGACTTTGGTAAGGTTTTACGTGCCGTAGCTCCTTACAACTACATCTTCTGTCTACAAACAGATTAAATTACGTGAGTAAATCCTTACTTTTAGTGCTGAAAGGAGTTCCTCGGCATTTTTCTGCCTTCAAGTCTTAACCTGTAACCCTTGGCCAACAGGCACGAAGTCACGCTAGTGCCAGGGGACAATTCCTCTCTTTATCTCTTGAGCTGTAAAGAGGTGAAGGTGTTGTATGTTTTCTACATCAGCCGCAAGGTCCACAAGTGTTTTCTCCCTAAGAGATGAGGTTTTGTGTTTCCAAATAAAGCACAGCTGAAAAGATCATTCCTGGAAAATAGTTTAGTAAGTTAAACTAATCCCAACAGCTAGACGATGGTTAGTATAAAGCCCTCTGTAATCAAGGTGTAAGAGCGTGCGATATTTCTGTCTTTCAGCTTCTTTGTTCTTTTGGTATAATGAAATTCTCCGCTTTCTGTGGGTAAAGTTGGATCAATCTGATGCTGAGCCTCAGCATGTCTCTCACTCTGCTGTGCTACAGTGGTTTTTTCCACTTCCACATTTTCTCCGAAGCAGTAGGTGGTAAGCGACTGTGCCTTTCCCTTCAGCAAGCATCCCATGGCATCCCTGTCACTGCCATCGCTGCGTGATGATGGGTTTGTGCCTGTTTCAGAAATGGGATGATCTGTGACACTGGTCCGGGCAGGGTTTGGGGAAAGGCATGCAGCAGAATCTCAAGCTCGTTACAAAACATCTCCTGCAAAGCCGTGTCAACCCTCTTAGTCCAATATCCGAGATAGTGAGAGATAATTGAGACCATCCTGTGTGCCTGAGGGTGTTTCTGTGTCTCGGAGACGGAATCATTGCTGGATCATCTTTCTGCATATAAATGACACATGGCAATTTTTCAGGCATATCTGTGGCTCTCTACTAAATCCTGGCGGTTCAACAATAAAATGTATTTGCTCAACTTATACATTAAGCTTAAATTAAAGCTGTGCTTAGATTGTGGGGGGAAGATTGCTTTCTGTTTTCCAGTGGGATATAAGGTGTCTTGGAGGTGTTTCCTCCATATAGAAAGGCTTGCTTGGTATTTCCCCTGAGCTGCAAAACATCTACGGTTATCAGAGACTGTTATTGCTGCGAGGACAGGGGTGCACAGAGTGGCATGTGCATATGTGAGGATGTAACACGACTTTGTTCCCTGCTCTTGGTTGAGTCGGGAGTCCCAAGATAACTGCCATCAGGGACTAATAAAACCTTGAAATGATTGAGATTTGGTGGGGAGTAGTGTCCTTTCAGTACTGTCCCATTTAGAAATGGCAAATAGTCAGCCTGGCCCTAAACGTTGGAAAATTACTGCTGAAATCATCTGTATAGAAGTTTGTGGGCACCCTGAGGGTGAATAATATCACACACGCACTGCTGGTGTCCAATCCCCATTTTGAACATGCACATGAGATAAATAGACCTATCTGATTCTCTCATGAGAAGAGTCACAGATTATTCCCTCCTGTTTTAGGTGTTCGGTTGACGTTCCTCAGATTCCCTTGGCGGTTGGCTATAGCCAACGGAGCTATAAAACACGACCAGGATAAGCACATCTGTTAGGCACCTGAGGATAGTTGGGACAACACTCAGTAGGAACAGGAGCTGGAGCAGGTTGGCACGTGAGAGATGTTATATATAAAGGCAGAGTTTGAGGGCAAACTCGTTGATCCCCACCTGCAATGGAGACAGTGTCCACAGAGCTATTCTGGGTGGGTACATAGGGAGAGGGGAGGGTATCCTCAGCATCCTTCCTTGGCTGGTAGGACTCAATGAGTGTAAGCAGAGAAGCTCACTGCTCTTTCAAACTCCAATTGGCTCCCTTTTGGGTTTTTTCTTTTGAGGAGATGCAGCATGGTGGGATGCTGTCTCATCCTACATGTGGTCCTTCTGACTTGAAGATAAGGGATAGACCTGAAATCAAAATATGCCACAGTGATTGAATTCCGGTCTATTTGTCTTTCCCAGATCAGTATTGCTGCTTCTGAAGAACCCCACCTTCATCTTCCTCTGCCTAGCGGGAGCGACCGAAGCCACCCTCATTGCTGGGATGTCCACATTCGGACCCAAGTTCCTGGAGTCTCAGTTTAGTTTAAGTGCCTCTGAAGCTGCTACCTTTTTTGGTAAGGAAACCAGGTTTTCGCAATGTTTTCCCATTTTGCCTACAAATCCAAGAGCACTGTGGCTCATTTAGAATGGAGACAAACATGCTTTGCAGTTCATTTACAGAGCGGTTACCGTCTCCAGCTATTAGACAGGATCGTTTCCCATCAGCGCATCTGTACCAAGTGCGTTTTCAGAGCTGTATCTACTGACATCAGGAAGAAATGTGTCGCTTCTGTAGCCATCTGTTACCCTCTAGAGGAAGGCAAAATAATTGTAGTCTGTTCCTTCTAGTGCGTTATGAAGAAACATTAACTAAATGTTTCCTGTAACGAGGGATGTCTGAACTGGGGGACATATTTTAGCAGCATCCTCAAACGGGGAAGGTCCTCACTTAGCTGCCGTATTGTAGACTGAGGAAGTGGTGTCCAACAAGCATCAATACTCCTGATGTGCTCCTCAAAGAGGCTGGTTTAAGATCTCTGGATAGGAAAAGCTGCCTTGCCAGGCTCATGCCCCGTTACCTGAGCTGTTACAGAGGACCACCTCCTGTAGCAAAGTCCACTGAACTCCCCCAAGAAGCCATGCAGCAACCAGGGGGTTGTTCTCATGCAGAGACACATTAACTGCAGTTAATGTATTCAGACTTGATAACTCCTTACTGACATTTCTAAACTTGCTTGTGGGTTTGGTTTTTTTTCCCCTTTTTTTCAGGTTATCTGGTCGTGCCAGCTGGAGGGGGAGGCACATTCCTGGGAGGATTCCTTGTGAATAAATTTAAACTCCGCTGTTCAGGAATCATCAAGTTGTGTTTACTTTGCACGGTGTCAAGTCTGCTGGCTATATTCATTTTTTTTATTCACTGCCCTAACATGCCGATGGCAGGAGTAACCCAGACGTACGAGGGAAGGTAATAACAATCATCCCATCGGTCTTGTGCTGCGTGGCCCTGGTCAGGATAGAAGGATAATTCCAAATACGCGGTGCTGGTGGCAGTCAGGTGTGAATGTGTTGGTGATGGAGGAGGGTGTCCAGTCAGTCTTACAGGCAGATACCATGGGTGAGACCCAGAATATAGATGTCCTAATTTTTGTGTCCAGTTGGAGTTTGTGGAAGAGGCTCCCTCTGTAGTGAGGGAGGGGAGATCCACAGTGCCGGTGTGTGAGATACTCCACTCCTCAGTTGCCTTCCCAGGGTCCCCCATCTCCATCCAGTGGGATAAACTGGACTAAAAGTGGGAATCTGGAGGTGTTTCCCTGTGAACTCATCACTTAAACTCCCTTGGTAGCTGTGGGGAAGAGACAGCTCCAGGCTACCATTCCTGTTCATGGTTAAAATTGGGTGAGATGAAACCCTTCTAAGCCTGGCTTTGTGCTACTTGGGGATCCACCGCATCTCCTAGCATCCCCCCTTCTCCTCTTGCTCTCCCCATTTCCTCCTGGAAAATGCTGTCCAGTGTCTCCCCACTGACTGCGCCTGTGTTTCCCTTAGTGCTTTGCCTGGTGGCCACCTAAACCTTACAGCAGCCTGCAATGCTGAGTGTGGCTGCCTACAGGAGACCTACAGCCCTGTCTGTGGCAGTGATGACATCATGTATTACTCTCCCTGCCACGCTGGGTGCACAAAAGTGTCCGAAAACCTCAGGAATGGCAAGAAGGTATGTCTGAAAGCACTGTGTGTTGACAAGGTGGTGGCACATCTTCTTGGGCGTGGTTTGGCTGGCTCTGCAGAAGGGTCCACAGGTCTGAGCTTTGCTGCGAATCAGTGTAAAAGCCCGGTGCAGGATGGATGCTCTCAGGTACCACCTGGGATGAGGGCAGAACATACCCTGAGGTCTCCCAGCTTTGCTTCTTGCAGTGTGTCCAACCGGTTTTGCCTCACTCTGGGTCAAACTGTGCTGAAATCTGTGGCAAATCACCCAGGCAGGTGGGGAACTTGGTAGGCATCTAATTCTTCTCCCAAGGCTTATTTTGGGTCTTCAGTGAACACGGTGCACCTACTCATCCTTCCAGCACGTTACCCATAGAGACAGGTGAAGGTTTAAGAAGGGTAATGATGACATTCAGCGTTGAAGGACTGCCTAGCAAAGTTAATATCTCTTACTTAATAACCTGCTTTGAAACAGAGGTGTGTCAAGAACGCAGCTTGATTTCTGCTTCGCTCTGCTCCGGGAGCAAAACTGTCTGATTTCTGTCCTCCCTGAATTTCTTTCTATTTAAAGCTTTGACCGTCACCATGCTCTCCTTGGCGAAGCACCCACCAGCCTTTCTTTCCCAGGTCTATCATGAGTGCAGCTGCATTGAGAAGACCCTCTTGCCCGGCCCCGGTGATGCAGAGGCAGGGAAATGCACCTCCTCTTGTGCAAAAAGGCCCCTGCTCCTGTTCTTCATGTTCGTGGTGATCCTCTTCACCTTCCTGAGCAGCCTTCCTGGCCTGACGGCTCCTCTGCTTTTTTTTCCCCCCCCGCCACTCTGCGGTAAGCACGGGATTGCCTCCTTCTCCGCCAGCGCTGCAAGAATCCACCTCTCTGCTTTATCCTGCTGGCTCAAGCCCTGGGGAAGGTGTGATGGGAGCCACCTTGTTCCTGGCAGCCTGGAGCAGCAGGACTAATTCCCTTCCCTCTCTAGCTGGGAAAGCAAATTTTAGCATTGGCGGCTCTGTCCTCCGACATCGGGCACCCACGTGTGTGTCCCAGTTGGCAGCAGTGGGGGGGTGACATTGCACTGGGGTGAACCTCAATCTGCAGAGGTGCCAAGCATGCTGGACCCGAGTGCGTGGCATTGCGGGGCGGGGAGGTGCCGTGCAGCCTGGCAGCATTTTTAAACAATTCCCCTTTTGTTCCCCAGGTGTGTCTCTGACAGGCAAAGGTCATTCGCCCTCGGGATCCAGTGGATCGTAGTACGAACACTAGGTATGGAACGGAGTGAATCTGGGCATCGCTATGGTCCATCAGCTTTGTGGAGCGTGTGCCAAGCTGTTACCTAAGAGTAAAACAGGTTGGGTTGGAAATGAAGGGGGTAGGACACACACTGTTGAAAGCAGGATGTTTTCTCTTGTTTACTGTCATTCAGAAAAATCTAATTCCTTTGCATGTGGTTTGCAAACTGAGGGAAGGATTCTGTAGACTCAGGTGGAGTTGAAGAGCAACGTCCGGGCAATGTGTCCTTATTTTAAGGAAAAAGGAGCAGAGGCATTGAAGCTCCTGTGTTTGTCTTTTGGCTCTTGTGCAACATGTAGGTCAGGATGGACAACAAAAGACCCACTGGACTCTGAGATCTTGAAATTCAGTGTATTTGGGGTACCTTGTGGCTCTGGGCACAGCTGTAGATGTTGCAGGATGAGTTTGCTTAATCACGGTAGCAGCAGAGCCCGATGCTTTTCTGCAAGCACCTCGCGTCTCGCAAGGCTGGTGCATAGGTGCTGCCCAAACTAAAGGTCCACTCTCTTTTCCCGCAGGAGGCATCCCTGGCCCCATCGCCTTTGGGTCCATGATTGATAAATCCTGCCTGCTCTGGCAGGACCAGTGCGGCGAGCAAGGTTCTTGCTACATTTACCAGAACTCAGCCATGAGCCGATACACCCTCATCGCTGGACTGGTCTACAAGGTGATACTGCCCGTTAACTTCACTCTCTGATAAGGCGAGCGGGTCTTTAGGAGACACGTTTTGCTCTGGGAGAAAATTTTACCAAATTGGCTCGTCCTGATCTGCCATCCCCCAGCCCGAATTAGACCTTCGCACGAGAAAAGTTCTCAGGGAAGGCAAAAGCTCCATTTGCTTCTCACCAGGTAATGGTGCTCCAGGCACCATCATTCTCTTAAATTCCCATTACTTTCTAGGCTTACAGCTTCTGTTGCACCATATGAAATACCTCCTTTTCTCCCAACAGTTACCAAAGTGATTTTTTTGCTAGAAATGGAGTAAAATGTGTAAGTGCAGTGTGCTGGTGAGAGTGAGGGATGGCACTGTGGGCAAGCTGTAAATCACCATTCCCTGATCACTGCTAGAAAAGAGAGAGCTTAGCTGTGTGTTTCTTATTTATTAGCTGAAAACCATCATTTTAACTGCTCCCAAACAAGCACTTGCCCCATTTAGCAGTTGCTGTGATGAAGAGGCTTTCAAAAGCCTTCCAGCAAACAGCTCACGAGATGTTGGTCCACGCAGCTCTGTGCTCCAGGTGTCTGTGGGGGGCTGAACAGCTTTCCAAATCCTCACTCTCCCATTGCTATGGGACTGGCTAAATACAGATTTTTACCCCCTCCAGCTCTGTGCATGGGTCTGCTGCCCAGGCTGGCCTTCAGCATCATCTCCTCCCCAAAGCTTGGTCAGCAAATCTCATCCCACATGAGGGCTAGGTGCCTGCTTTTGGGGGGAGCAGAGAGTAACGGGATGTCTTCATGGCTGCAGGTGCTTGGGACAAGCTTCTTTATAGTCGCCTGTTTACTCTACAAACCCCCGCCACCGGAGTCTGCTCCGGGCAGCTCAGATGCATCTGAAAATGGCAACTGTGACCTCCAGGAACACAAACCTTCGCTGCCGGCTGAAGAGGATATATAGCGCTGTACGCGTGGCAGTGACTTTCTCAGTCTCCAAAATACGATGAGAAGACGTTACGCAGTCCCTAGGGGTTTTTAAATTAATAGTAATATTATCACTTTTTTAGTTCAAGAGAAATAATTTAAGTAACCACTGGTGTGCTTGCTATTTTCTTAACAGCAGAAGCACATTTAAAATTGTGCGCTGATGCCATATGCAGTTATTTAATTTTATTTAAAGAAAGGGCTACTGTAGCTTTATTCTCTGTCTGTGACAAGCAAGGACCGCATTCTCCACTCGTGGAAATAAGCGCCGGTAACTCCAATGGAGCACGTGGGGTTTAAACCACCAGAGGATCTGGTCCCTAATATCTCAGTTGTAAAGCCGACTGTAGCAAAACTTCTGCTGAGACTTCCTAAGCCTGAAAAGAGCCCTGCTGTCCTGCAGTCTGGATTGCAAAGGGGACGCCTGGCCCTTAAACTACTGTATGCAAAGCAGATGGCCCTGACGGTGTCCTCCTCCTTCCCGGCACCCGCAGCATCCCTCCTGCCGTTCGGGAGCAGGTTATCGAATTATGCAAATTCCTATTACTGTGCAGTGGGAGAGGGGTTTGAGAGGAGATTTGCCTAGCAAATTCATCGGTACACTACAGGCAGCCGCCCCTGAGAGCTGCTGAGCACTGTATGTTCACTGCCTCGTTTCATTGCAGGGTTTACACCGTGGTGACACTTCTTTTTTTTTTTTTTTCTTTTTTCTGCCTTGTTTAAAGGTGATGCCTTTTGTAATGTGCTGTGCGAAACTTGAACTTGTTTCTTGCTGTTTGTCGGGTGCAGGAAGACACGAGCTACAGATCTATGCAATGCTTCTCTTCCGTTGCTCTGTAATGACCATGAGTTGGGGTAGATGAGAAAACTCAGAATGAATTTAATTTACCTCTAGACCGGTAGCTTAAGGGATCGCTTGCCCTAACGACAGATCGCCTTGTGGAAAGGATGCTGAGTTGTAAGTGGGCTGCTTGCAAGTAGAGGGGTCAGTGTTCCCAAAATGAGTTTTGAATCATGGAATCATTTAGGTTGGAAAAGACCTTTAAGATCACTAAGCCCAACCATTACCCTACCCCTGCCATCCCACCACTAAACCCTGTCCCTAAGCACCTCATTTGCCCGGCTTTTAAATCCCCCCAGGGATGGGGACTCGACCCCTTCCCTGGGCAGCCCTTTCCAGTGCTTGACAGCCCTTTTGGTGAAGAAATTTTTCTTCATATCCAACCTAAACCTGCCCTGGCACAACTTGAGGCTGTTTCCCCTCGTCCCATCGCCCGTTCCCTGGGAGCAGAGCCCGACCCCCCTCCCCAGCTCCCCCCTCCTCTCAGGCAGTTGTAGGGAGCGATGAGGGCTCCCCTCAGCCTCCTCTTCTCCAGGCTGAACACCCCCAGGTCCCTCATAAGACTTGTGCTCCAGACCCCTCACCAGCATTGCTGCCCGTCGTTGGACACACACTTGCGATGTCCACTTGCAATATTGACCAAGATCTTTCTGAGGGGGGAAAGTGGACTTTGGGCGGGCGTATGTCTGACTTCCCTCTCAACCCAGATCAGGCGATGTTAGTGCTTAGTCTGCCTGTGTTTGCACAGCCCCACGATCCAGATACAGCTCCGGGGGAGGGCTGTGGCCGGCCCCTGGAGTCCTACACTGTATAAACTGTGTCCATGGGGACGGGACCTACATTACTGAGCTGCAAAACTGGTGCTTCTTTTGTGCCGGCTGCTACTTAGAATTACTTTGTAGATGTTTTTGTATATTTTGTGTATGCTTTCATAAACGGACATGGGATGGGCATTTGTTTCCTTCGTTAGCAAAGAACCAACGCTCAGGGCAGAGGCGAAGCGGTTCCTGTTGCACACAGGGATGGCAGCGCTGGGAGCGTGGTCCATCCTCAGGTCAGTGGTGGCCAAGAAAGCAGCTTCTTCCATTCACAGATCCCCTTCCACCAAAGCCAGGTAGTGACCTTCCCGCTTCCAAAGCCCTTGTTTCCCAGCCTCTGTCAAGTGCTGGGAGAGACTTGAGCATCTCCAGGAACTGCTGGAAAAAATAGAAGTGCTAAGGGTGAGATGAGGGGGTGGCTTTTGGCTGCTTGAACATGGGCAGCTGGTGCAGCTTTGGTGGGGCACAGCGTGCAGGAGAGCCCTGTTTTACCAGGGAGGCAGGATTAGACCCACCGATGCAGGAGTTAACCCCCACACTGCCCAAACACCAAAGGCTTCTTCACAATGTGGGTTTGGAGCCACCTGCAACCACGAGCCCATCTCCAGACCTTGCCCAGCGATTGCCCTTCCCAGCTTACAGACACTTTGGGTACAAGCAGGGATCTTAGATGGGGAAAATGCAGGAATGTATTTTGGGAACATATTTTATGTATGATGTATTTATGAAAGGTAGAAGTTTTTCTTTATATATATATATATTTGGACATTGTAATGCAATTCTCGTGTTTATAAAATGAGCTTTATCTGAGTGTGTTGTTTCCAGAGCAAAAGAAAAGCTCATGGGGTTCTGGGCATTTATTATGTTGTTGTGCAACTGGTAAGTCATGGGTTTAAGTAGGGAGCAACAAGGCGTTCCTGTTCCATAAGCGGGTTATGTAGGTGTGCAGCTAACTTAAAATATTTGAAAGTATGTTTCCCAGTCTCATATGAAGTATTATATTGCTATAAAAGCATAGAAATATAATCAGTATTTCCCAGGTACTTGTGTGCGTGTTTTTCATCAGTGGCCACCTTTTCCCAGCTGCTGTTCTCGGCAGGGGGGGGCTGGGTCTGTGCTGCCTGCGATGCCCATGCCACAGAGCCTCCTGCTGGCAGGGTCGGGGCCACCAAGGAGGAGAGTTTGGATTCAAGTTTGTGCTTATATCGTAGTGTTAATAAAGCCCTTTGTGGATGCAGGAGCTGCAGGCACCATCGTCTGCCTGGTGGGACAGCAGATGACATTGATACCCTGTGGGTCAGCGTCTCCTCCTGACTTACCCTCTCCTCCTGAGATGGAGGATAATTGCTTCTGAAGGCAAAATGAGGTTTTTGGTTGCTGGGGAAGAAGAACAAAGAGGGCAAGGTAATACTTTCGCTGCCCTCCTTCATCCACAGACCAACCCTGTTAAAGCCATGAGGTTTCTCACAGACCTACAATCCATAAATGAGGTCAAAGTCCCGCGTCACCTAGGGTTTGCTTAAGGGGTGATTCATGCCATTAAAGAATACAAACAAATGGTTGGTATTGAGGAAAAGCCACAGGGAAGTCAAACAAATGAGCACCCAGAAAGGAGTCCAAGCAGGAAGAGTTGAATGTTATTTATTGTAGACAAAAAACCCAGGCACTCAGTGAGCTGTTTTTCTTTAGTGAGGAGTTTGTTTGGAAGCTTCCCGGAGGTTTTAAAATGGCAGCAAATAAAAGCATTGAATGTGATACAGAGAAGCAGAGCTTCCCCCCCGTGTCCTGCTGCTATGGCCTCTTCTACGGCCGGGCGTGCAGAAGAGCCTTGGTGCCTCCCCCAGCCTTCATCCTTGCCATGGACAGGAGCAAATGCTGATAATTCACCTTTTATACTTACATTAATATAATTCGGGAAGGAAAAAAACCCAAACAAACAAACAAACCCAACCCAACTGATGGGTATGTTTGGATTGCACATTGCCCTAGTGAGACCCCAGCTGGAGTACTGTGTCCAGTTCTGGGCTCCCCAGTTCCAGAAAGATGAGGAACTCCTAGAAAGAGTTCAGAGGAGAGCAACTAGGATGATAAAGGGACTGGAGCATCTCCCCTGTGAGGAAAGGCTGAGGGAGCTGGGCTTGTTCAGCCTGAAGAAGAGAAGACTGAGAGGGGATCTCATCAACACATACAAATATCTTAAAGGTGAATGTCACGAGGATGGAGCCAGACTCTGCAGGGGTGTCCAGCAACAGGACAGGGGGCAATGGGCACAAACTGAAGCATAAGAGGTTTCAGTTGAATATGAGGAAAAACTTCCTTACTCTGAGGGTGCCCGAGCACTGGCCCAGGCGGCCCAGGGGGGCTCTGGAGCCTCCTTCCCTGGAGATATTCAACCCCCACCTGGACGCTGTCCTGTGCCCCCTGCTCTGGGTGACCCTGCTTGAGCAGGGGGGTGGGACTGGGTGATCCCCCGAGGTCTCTCCCACCCCCTGCCATTCTGTGACTCTGTGATTCTGTGAAAAGAACGAACCCCCCCCTTTTTTTCCATGTGTCAGGGTTTTGCGTGGGGTGCAGGTGGAGACCCCGGTGCCACTAGATGGCAATGGAGACACGGGGTGGCTTGTCCCAGCATCTCTGTGTGCTGGCTGAGAGCGAGTTCTTGTTGCTTTAGGGAAAAAGAGAACGGCAGACTGGTGCCCTGGATTCCTGATTTGCACCAGCAAAACCGCAGATGTATTTTGTAAGATCCAAAGAAGGTCCAAGGTAAACTTTCAGCATCTAGAACCAGATATCTCCAGGGAAAAGAGATAGCATTTGTAATCAGAAAGTGATGCAGCAGGTGAGGGTCCAAACAGACCAGCTGTATTATTTTTACAAAAGTTGATAAATTCTTACGTGAAGCCTTCCCTTCCCAAGCAGGGGTGGAGAGCTCTGAGCTGTCAGTCAAAAGGCAGTTTCTCTCTTTATCTTTTCCCTTCTTGATTTTCTCTCCCTAGATGTTATCATCGTGATCACTATTAGCCCAAGCCTTTCACCTCGCTCTGAGTGAGGTGCAGATCAATCCCCCGGCTCCACCATCCCTTCTCTGCACTGCATGGCTCAGCCATCCAGACTCACCCTTGCATTTACCCCAAAAACATTCTCTGCCCGTGTTTGGAGGGTAATGCGTGCTGATCCCCCTTTACCTTCCTGCACCATTAGAAACAGAGAATCTCATAGAATCATTTAGGCTGGAAAAGCCCTTTAAGATGACTAAGGCCAACCGTTCCCCTAACCCTGCCATCCCACCACTAAACCCTGTCCCTAAGGACCTCATCTGCCCAGCTTTTAAATCCCCCCAGGGATGGGGACTCGACCCCTTCCCTGGGCAGCCTCTTCTAGTGCTTAACAACCCGTTGTTGCCGTGTTGTCCCTAAGCTGGAAGTCAACTGCGAGGAGGGCTTGGGGGGGGTGAAGGGTGAGCTAAGGGGGTGCCAGCCCCCCCCAGCGCTGGGGCATGCCCAGGCTCAGAGGCTGGCGCTGTGCTGCTCCTTCCCCTTCACTGGTAAAGCTTTGAGCAGTGGAGCTGCTGGGCTTTATGGAAAAAAAAAAAAGACTTGCAAAGAGCTCATAGCTGACCGCGAAGGGGAGTAAAGGCTGTGACAGGGGAGCAGTGAAGACATCTCTGCCTTGCCACAAGCTGGCAGAGGGGGTATGTGGCAGCA
Source organism: Egretta garzetta (assembly GCF_000687185.1). NCBI lineage: Eukaryota > Metazoa > Chordata > Aves > Pelecaniformes > Ardeidae > Egretta > Egretta garzetta. The sequence continues at coordinate 1,047,919 of NW_009260430.1, read as the reverse complement.
CCAGAGTGATCTGGGTGATGCAGAGGTGATTTCCTACCTGCTTCTCCCCGTAGCAAATTTTTTTCCTTGGCTAGCCAAGCCCGAGCGGTGTTATTCTGCCCGTGCAGTATTAGACTTCTGGGGTCTGACTCTCCTTTTGCTTAGGACAGCAATTGTATTGACTGAAGTCAACTGAGCCACACAGAGTGAGGAACAGAAGTGAAAAAATAAACTACAGGAGGACAAAACCTTTGCATCCCCGCAGGAGATCCTTGTTTGGCTTTGTTGTGCAGAAGAGCCTACCCGTGTTTTGCTGCAGTGACACAGGATGCTTGTTTTGGAGCACAGCAATAACCCCAGCGTGCTCTGGTCCAGCTGAACTCAATGGAAAATCTTTTATGAGCCCAGTTGGGCTCTGGATAAGGCTCATAATTCATAACTTCTCTGGCTTGCTTTAAAACCAAACAGCAATAAAGGAGAGTGGCAGATTAAAGGAAATGTGTGTGTCTTACCAGCCTGGGCAGACTCAACCCAGCAAATGTGGTGGTGGCCAGGAGGTGTGGGGGGGTGCCTCTGGGAACGGCACTGGATTTCTATCGAATGGTACATTTTCTGTGGCCAACAAGTTCCTCTGGAACAGAATAAATGCCAAAATTTTCTTGTGTTCCCTGAAAGCTTTCATAGGGACCTGCACAAAGCAGTATTAGAAGATGAAAATGAGACCATTCTGCTCCTTCGAATGGGGCGCTGTGTTTCTTCTCCAGCCGGGGACCCACCGTCCGTTTTCCTGGTGACACACAGAAGACTAAATCTCATGTTAAATCAACAATTTCAGTTGTGTTACGTCTTGCCTGCTTCATTACCGGTTACCGCTGTCAGTTAATACAGGGTCCTGAGAAACCTCCTAAAAATATACACAATGGGATGAGCCCACCAGAAACTCTCCCTACAGACCTACCCTTCTAGTACGGGGGAAGCAGAGCTACTATAAAATGAATATTGCAGTAGTTCAGTGAAACACTAATGCACTAGTAACTATAGAAACTGTAGCTCTAGGCATGAATGTTCCACATGCTAATGTGCCCTGGCTCAAACTAATAAGAAAAATGTGATCCTTTACTATTGGAGCAATCTGGTGTTAAAATACAAAACCTGTTCCAAGCGGAGTGATGCTTTGCAAGTCGATCAAATCACAGATAAAGCCTTCCACCTCAGCAGAGGTACGAATTAAAAATCATGAGGTATCTGAGCCTTTATGGCATTACAGATAACATTTGCCCGGTAGTTATCACTTAAGCAATATCTATGAAAAATGTTTTTAATAGGAAAAGTAAACTACCCATGATCTTTGCGTGCCTTCATTACTAAGGATGGATTGGCGGTGGATTTGCCTTGGGAGATGCCGACACTAATTTTGTTTCGCTCTGGGGAAAAAAAAAGCAATAGGGTTGAGCTCGATGCACCAAAAAAGGTGGATTACTTACTTAACGAGGGTGGGCAATTAACTTCCTTCACTGAGCAATGAGTCCCCCGCAGCCAAAGGCGCATTCAAGTGCGTCAGGTTAAATCGTGCCCCTTTGCCGTTGCTAGCGGAGAGCTGGCGTTGCATGGAAATGTGGTGAATTACGCTGAAACATTTAGACTGGGAGTAAAAGGTTGTTGGGCACCGTTAAGTTGGTGCTTTTTTACATCGGTCAGGATTAATTAGGGGTTGTCCATCTGACTCGCTTTGTAAAGACTTGCTGCTCCCCGTGCAGAAGAGCGGCTTCTCCTGAGAAACAGCCCAAGCTGCTAAAGAAACCCTGTCTGGGGCTTTCTGATGTGTAGTTAATCTTTCTTTAACAATATGTTAAAACTTTATTTACCTTTTTTTTTATCTTTTTTTACATGATCATCCACAATTCCCAACCAGCACGCTGGGATGACTATTTGGGTTTTGTGCAATCCTTTAAACACTTTGTTTGGATCTGCTCTAGGACTATTCCCTCATTTAACATCGCAGTGCATTTCTTTCATTTTCTCCCCACGCTGGGGAGCTGGGCGCTAAGCAGTTCGTTACCTGCATCGGCGTGAATCAGGTAACCAGGAAAAAAACCGATGAAGAATCGGGACAGTTTATCAATGTTTTTCAGGGATCCCACACCTTGTAGGTCAGTATTATCCTGCCTGGACTTGTGAGCATTTCTGGCATCTTATCTGCTGCTGCTTTTGCTCTGAATCAAATGATGCTCTTCTTCAGCCTGGAGAAGAGAAGGCTGCGGGGAGACCTGATTACGGCCTTCCAATACCTAAAGGGGACCTATAGGAAAGATGGGGAAAATCTTTTTAGTAGGGCCAGCTGTGACAAGACAAGGGGTAATGGTTTCAAACTAAACCAGGGTAGGTTTAGACTAGATATAAGGAAGAAATTCTTTACAATGAGGGTGGTGGCTCTGAGCAACCTGATCTAGTTAGTGGTGTCCCTGCTCACTGCAGGGGGGTTGGACTAGATGACCTCTAGGGGTCCCTTCCAACCCAAAACATTCTATGATTCTATGATTCTATGATTCTCCTAAGCCTCCATTTTTCCATAGCCCTGTTGTTATTGTTATGATTGAGATCCCTGTAGCTCTGCGTGGGATGGCTCATGGGAATGCCCAGTTGGGTTTTACAGTCCTTGTGGATCCTGCCAATGCTGGAGAAGCAGGGGAGCATCTGGTCCTCCCTGAGAGTCACTTAAACAACGCGCTCCCGCTCTGTGGGTGCTGGGGCTCGGGGGAGCCCCTGCTACAGCCCAGAGCAGACTGACCAGCTGCTAAACCTCTGCCTTCAGCCTCAAAAAATATAAAAGCTGTAGGGAGAACTAGAAATCTCCCCACATCACTCCGCAATGCTCTCCTGCCAGTGTGGGCACAGGGGGCTACGGGTACGGGCACAACCCAGCTGCCCTCCATCCCGGGGGTGCCTGGAGAAATACCCCCCTCCGGAGCATCCCGGAGCCAGATGGGTGGTGCTCGTTGGGAGGCATAAGCTGGAGAGCTGGAAGGAAAAAAGAAAAAAAAAAAAGGCTGTCCTCATGTTTTGCTAATCTAATTAGGCAAAAGAAACATCATTAATGCTCTGCGTGTCTAATTGATTAACATTCCCACTAAGCGCAAGGTTGCTCTCGTTAGCGGAGCTTCGGATCTGTGAATGCCTCTTTGCCTGAAGTTGCAAATATGTTGCGAATCCAGCAGGCGCATCTCATTTCTGTCTTTGTAAAATACTCAGCATTTTTATAGGACTATTAGTGATGGGGGGATACGGAGGAGAGAGGAGAGAGGCCCTAAGTACAGAATAAGCAGAGGGTCTTGGAAAGTGAGGGTTTATTATTTTTCATGCCTCATTAGCAATAAAAGGGAGCAAGATTTTTTTTTCCTATCCCATAACACTTGTAGAGATTTTCCATTCTGCATGGAAAAATAATATTCATCCTCGGGGCTTCAGTGAGCTGAAAACCTGGAAATGCACAACTCATTTTCATCAAAATTACTCAGATTTCTAAATTTTCATTTTGCTTTTCTTTTTTTTTTCAGTTTCATAAATACCTAAATGAAAATTTATTTTGTGCCTAAAGCAGGAATTTCATAAAAGGATAAGTGCAACAAGATTTATGTCTCTTGCTGAAGGCCAAGACGTGGGTGCCTGCAGCGCCTGCCTGCCCTCCTCCGTGCTGGCAGAGCAATGGCTATTCCTGGGGCAAGACTCATCCTGGGCAAAGTCCGGCATCAAAGTGAATTTCCGCCATAGGATGAGATGACTGGCATCCTAGGAATGCTCTTTTTTTCTTCACTTACTATGGAGATGACTGGTTCACATGCAGATCTAATTTTGATGTGAAATAACCCCAGCCATTTCATGGTGCTGTCAAATGCTTCTTCTACCTTGAAGTGGAGAGCACTGGTGCTCTCCTCTCCCATCCCATCCCACCCTATCCCATCCCATCCCATCCCATCCCATCCTATCCCCCCATCCCATCCCATCCCATCCCATCCCATCCCACCCCATGGTTTAGTTGGAGTTTGTGCCAGCAGTCAGCAGAAGCAGCAGCCACAGCCATCCCTATTTGCACATTTCCTTGCCCCCCATCCCAGCTGAGCCCCTCTGTCTGTTCTTAGATGGCAGATTAATCAGACTGATGCCATTGCTATTCGATAATAACCCCAGCTTTCCTTCCTTGATGTCTTTTCCACCATCATTTTCATGGATGCCAAATGCCTGGGCAATGGGGGAATTTGCAGCAGGTTTCCCAAATGCTCCTTGCTACCACCAGTGGGCTCTGCCCCACCCATTCCAGAGCTGCGTTATAGAATCACAGAATCATGGAATGGTTTGGGTTGGAAGGGACCTTTAAAGGCCATCCAGCCCAATGCCCTGCCATGAGCAGGAACATCTTCAACCACATCACCATGCTCAGAGCCCCATTCAACCTGGTCTTGAATGTTTCCAGGGATGGGGCATCTACCACCCCTCTGAGAAACCTGTGCCACTGTTTCACCACACTCATCATAAAAAATTTTCTACCTTATATCTAGTCTGAATCTACCTTCTTTTAGTCTAAAACCATCACCACTTTTCCTATCCTGTGAAGCCTTTGCCACAGCCCAGCTGCCCCTTGCAGGGGGCACACATGGGCCAGGACTATTTTCCAGGCTTCAGCAGCTGCTCTTGATATAGGAATATAAATGAATTTTGATCATCAAATTATTCCTTTTGCAAAAATGCAAATTCTGGTCGCATTTTCCCTTTTCCTTGTCCTACCAGTGGGATGAGAGTGGTTATTATAAAAATATGAAGAGTTTCAGATTTTCTTAGGGAACTTGCCTATAAATAAGTTTAATATTAGATGGGTCTAAACTTGCAGGTGGGCAGCTGGAGAGGCTGGTTTTTTCCCAGAGGACTGTAGCTGTATCTACCTGGCCCATTTATTCCCCAGCAGCAGAAAACAGTCTACAAGCTACACATGGCCCAGTCAGGGCAAATAAAACCCCAGAACAAGGCCAACGATAACAAAACCCACTATAATCTTGGCACAGGCAATGCCTTCCCTGGTTGTGTTCAGTCTCATCCCCGGGAACGGTGACAAATCCCGTGTGAATCTGGGTCATGCCAGGACAGTGAAAAATGAGCGGCGCAGGCTGTGTGTGCTTCAGCTTTCGCCCACAGCCAGCCCCTCTTCAGGTTGTGAAAAATGGTTTTGTTCCTCAGGAATGTACATTAAAAAAATTGCGAAGCAGGTTAATGCAACTGATTGAGTTTTATGCTCACTTCCCACATAATAGTTGTTGAATTGTGTTTCTGTTTCTTTGAGGGGGAAAAAAAGTTACTTCCAAGAAGCATTAGAAATAATTGTATTTACAGAATTATTTTTGCTCTCAGGGGAAGCAGTGGGAAAGGCACCGGGACTGGGTACGTTGTGATCTGACTCGCAGATAAAGGGCTCAACGGATCCACTTTCCAGACTGCTGCTATTTTAATTTGGCCTTTGTTTACTTTTTCTCCTTTCATTTTGCACATTTCCTCCTCGACGCCTTCCTTCCTGGCATTGCCCAAGCTTTTCATTTTAGCGGGAGAGAGAAATCAAAGGGGCTCAACAGGGTAAAGAAAGATCCCATTGCAAACACTGCCCGGTGCCGGGAGGCAGCTGCACGTTATTAAAGTTTATTCTTTCTTTTTTCTGGCTCCTCATTCCCAAAGCGATGGAGCTCACCACAGTGAAACCCAGAGCAGGGAATACAGTTTTCCTACCTGGATAAAGAGTGTAGTCGGTGCATCAGGAGATGCTGACAGACATCAGGTTTCAAGCAGCAGCTTTGGGAGATGCTGTATTAACCCTCCTCTCCTGAGCCACTGCCCCAGGGATCTCTCCCATCCCCAGCCCCTCTTGCCACCTCTCAGGCTCAGCCTGAGATGGAGCAATCCCCGATGCTGTATTAAACCAGACAAATTCCCTTTATGGCTCAGGAGAAAGCACGACATCCCAGACCTGAAGGCTCAGTTCTTTTAAAACACATCTTTTTGGGTGTTTTCAGCTTAAAACAGAGCTTCTGCGGATTTGGGGATTCCTGCCTGCATCTATGCCAGCTTTGGTTTTTAAAGAAACACCACCTTAGCTTATCCCATCCAGGATCACAGCAAATCCTATACCTCTTGAGAGCTTTAGCTACCAGCTTTCATGGAATTCTTATACAAATCCTGTCGGCAGATTAAAACTGGGTCTGAGCAGCTTATACCCCTCAGGCTGTGGGGCCAGCGTCCCTGGTCCCAGGGTGCCGAGCATCCCTCGCATAGCCTGAGGCAGGGGACGACCCTTCCCAAGCATCTGCCCCTCTCACAGCCCAAAGGAGGCTGCCAGCTCTCACCTTCACCTTCCCAAAATCACTGGAAGAAATGACAGATGGGAGGCTTTCATCACCCTGGATTTGCACATAATCTTTAGCCAAGCTTGCGGGTCATGGTCCCCACGAGGGCTTGGGTGTCCCAAAGGTCTTCCGTCACGTCTTCCAGCCCTTCTGGGGACATCTCTGATACCATGGGCTGGGGGGTCCAAAGCAGCACACGTTATATGTTCAGCACCTGAATCCTTCCTCAAATGTCAGCCTCTTCCAGAAATTTCACCCTGCAAAAATCCGCCTTGCTTTCCCTCTGGCATTAGGTTTTTGCTTTATGCTGCATAGTGCAAGAACCACGAACAGGAATATACGTACACACGTACAGAGGAAGACAGGAACACTTTACGTGGAAGATCAAGTTATGGATTAAAGATCATGGAAACGTAATTACTGGAGAAACCAACCGAGAGCATGCAAATGCTGAACTGGATTAAGCGGGAAGCACTCACCGAGCAGTGCCACGTTTGCTTCCCTAATATCCCATTTACAGAGATAAGTCTAACCACAACACCTAGTTTTAACAGAGCAACATTTAACCTCCACCATGCCAAACTTGATTTAGGCTTCTCTTAATGTGCCAGGTGTAATTAAACAGCTGTTAGAAGTGGTGAAAATATATCGTTTCCTACCTGCAGCCTGTCGAAGGGTATAACTGGAAGCAGGCAATTCATAAGACGCCAGAGAGAAGCCGTTCATGTTAACCTTTTCTCTGTGCACTGCTCTGACAACAGCAACGTTATGGGCTTTCCTTACCTCTCTCTGCTCTCAAGCATCCTCCTTTTTAACTTTACAACCATAAAGGCACGAAGTTCAGACAAGTGCAGTCACAAGTACCTCTGTGGGTGAATGCATCTCCTCCAGCCCCATCCTATAGAGCCACCCACAATAGGAAAAGCCTAAAACGGCATGCTCTTGCTAATCCGACTGACTAATTAGGTGTTAAAAGCCTGGATGATGACATTAAATGGACCCAGGACTGGAAGCTACCTTGAAAAAGATCAATGTGAGATCAAAGCTAAGTTTTTACTCATGTAGGTTAAGGTAAAACCGTATCAGACCCAAACGCTGCCAATCCTTGACAGGTCCAGTTTTGAACTCAGATCAGACAATGCAAACATTTGTTCATTTGCTTAATTTTAGGAGCATTAGGTCTGAATTAAAAGGCAAGGAGGGGTGGATCTTAGATCCCATTGCTTGCTGCTTCAGCAATCCAGCTGAGGTTCAATCCCGCCTGTGTGCATGGGCTCTGCAGGGTCTGGGTCTGAGCCCTCAGGTCCTTTTCTGACCCCCTCTAAACTGCAGCATCTGCATAAATCTCCTGGCAACTTAAATGTTTTACTTGTCTTTTTAAAAGTTAACATGAGAGAGACAGAGTTAACACAAGTCATTCCTCCAGGCCAATAACACGTATTTGGACTTCATTTTACTAACTTGGGTTTTTTAAGCACTATTCCTG
>NW_009260430.1:1022786-1040048 GCF_000687185.1 Egretta garzetta | reverse complement strand
TGCTGAAGAAGATGCCAGATACCAGAAAACACACGGCGAAACCAGTAGCTAGGACAGAAATGCTCTTGTCTCATTCTTACTCATTGACACCCTGAAGTTCCTATTGATCCAATGTTCACTGGCTGCTTTTCTCCTAATTAATCACCTTCGGTGGGTAAACCTTCCTCCCACCGTGTTTTCCCTATGCACGGGCTCTTCAGAGGTGCCCTGAATTCCAAGCTGTGGTTAGTTTAGGGTCTACAAAGAATAAAGAAACACAGAATAACATATTTAGGGAAGCCTGCAGCTGCAGGGAACAGAGGAGATTCCCCAAATCCCATGTGGTTTGTCCTCCTGGCTGTGACGGCACCTTGGTGGCTCTTGTCTCGCTGCCATCGCACCTGATCCTGCAGAGGTTTCCCCGTGTGTTTGCCTGTGCTGGTGTGAGCTGTATCCTCAGCTGCTAATTTGGGTAAATAGCATCACTGTAATTAGAAGGGGAAAAAACCAACAAAACAAAGAAAGAAAAGAAGTCCCAGGGTGTGCAGGGAAAATGATGAGGCTTGTTTGTGATTTCTCATTGCTTTCTTGATCTGATCAGTGGCTGCAGTAAATAAACACACGCGTACATAAATTCGCATAATCTAGCTTTTTCCAAGGCATACTCTCCACAGACAGAACACAAAACCCATCATCATTTGATACTATAAGTGGCATAAAACTACTTGACATTTTTCATTGTGAATATCAAGATCGTTTCCTTGCCACTGCAAATCCCCAAGGATACATTATGCCTGGTTATCTCCGTTCAACACATTTCGCAGGGGGACGTGTTAGAAGAGAGGCAAGATTGACAAAAATAAAAATTCACTTGAATGTAGAAGGCAAATCTGTTTCTTGTTTGGCAGGCTCTGGCAAACGATATTTAAACAGCTCTTCATGCATATCGGGGACACACACGGTACTTCAGCCGCCTTCCAGTCTGGGGGAGAAACAGCCCCTTTGCGTTACCCATCCGATCATGGATCGACAGAGCTGAAGTTGCACAAAAGTTGCTTAAACGCATTTCAGTCTGAGGAATTCAGAGCTGCTTTTGTGACCTGGCTACGCAGTTTGTTTTGAAGCAAATTGGTTTAAACATGACCCCTACCCGGGGTGTAAGGGGAGCGAGGTGCGGTGGCGTTCCTGCCGACTCAACCAGGCAAAGCCAAGGTACATTTCTGCACCATTTCTGGGCAGAGATGCTGTCTTCCTCCACCAGGCATGGGAGCTGGGAGAGCTAAAACTCACCCTAGAACTTGAAATATTTCAAATTATCTTGCCCGGCACTTCATTCTGGTGGAGTCGTGCTTAAGCAGAAAAGGAAAACCTAATTAAAAGCTGGGTAAGAGGAAATAGCTGGTGGGAGAGGCTGAATGCTTCCAGGGCAGCTGGTAGGCTTTTATTTTTGTATCCTCCCTGGGGACTTCGTCGTTCACCTCATCTCCTGAGATGGCTGTGATGCCCAGTGCTGCGGGAGCCGGGCTGATGGTTGGGGTCCCCTCACCCACAGCCCCGGGTAGCTCGAAGCCATCTGAATGGCACAGGGATGGCAGCTACAGACACTTGCCAACTGGTATCCAAATTCATGGAAAATGGGCAGCAGACCTGGCGACTCCCCCGGGAATGGTGGGCAGTAATCCCAACGCTTTGCACCGAGTGAATCACAGGAACAGAGCATGCTTCATTAGAAGACCTCCTCATAAGTTATTAATTATTATTTAGACTCAATACCAGACAGCAAAATTTAATCAGCCGGCATTGTGAAATAGCAGTGAGGGAAAACTCTAGTGAGCGGCAACAAATTGCCAGAGGCTTTATGAAATTGTCCCTGTGGCCTTAACTACTCATTTTGCCACAGTCGTTAGCAGTCCTGCTCGCCCTGGTTTATTTCTGCTAAGGAGAGGCTGTAAGCATCGCTCTTCCCCATCAGCCCCCTGTTGCAAGCAGGAAAGGCTCCTTGCTGGCCCACTGTGGCTCGGGCCAGGACTTCATGGATGAGATCTCATGGTTGGTGGCACATGGGGAGGAGACTTTTTGCTGAAGGATGTATGGTCTGCATTGTGTTCACCCACAAAGCCAGCTCACCTGGTCCTTGAATGTTTAAAAAGAGAGTGACTTTCAAAGTGACCTGCCCCAAAACACTGTTGCATGGATTATCATTCAAGAGGAATATTCCCAGTCCTTCTTCCTTTTGATCATGCCAGATCAAACAGACAGCAGAACCTGACTGCCATGGAGGAGATCATAGAATCACAGAATGTTTTGGGTGGGAAGGGACCCCTAGAGGTCACCCAGCCCAACGCCCCTGCAGGGAGCAGGGACACCTTTAACCAGATCAGGTTGCTCACAGCCCGGTCCAACCTGGCCTGGAATGTTCCCAGGGATGGGGCCTCCACCCCCTCTCTGGGCAACCCCTGCCAGGGTTTCACCACCCTCATTGTAAAGAATTTCTTCCTTATGTCTACTCTAAGAGATGTAGCTTTCCTCTTTCCATTTTTTTTTGGTTTGTGTTTCAAATCTGTTAGCTTGCTCTCAAGGCTTCGTTGACTTGGCAATAACGTTGTATTAAGATCGTTGTTCACAGTTCCTCAGTTTTTTTCCTTTTCCTCACTGCTGCTGTCATGGGTGAATGAGAGAGTCCTTTAAAGTGAAATGGTGATTAATTATCGTCGTTGCTGAGAGATGCTGAATTTCCCAGTCATAACTTCATGTCTAATTTATTTTGTGAGAACAGCAGAAGGGACCACCGGGCTCCTCTCACTCGCATTTCAAAGGTGACCTTTTAATTAAAGTTAAAGGCACCAGAAGAGGATTACCCCATCTGAGATGCCAGCTCTGAAGGGTGCGCGCAGCAGATGTACAGGCAGGGGGATAAACAGAAGATCACTGCTAAGCTGGCAGCAGAGAGCACCAAGGGGTCTGCGGGGGGGAGACACCCAACCTGCCTGGCAAGGGAAAGCTTTGCAGCCCGACATTCCTTGCTGCAACACTTACTCGAGCAAAGCTAAGAGAAATCATGGGATAACCTCAGCTTCTGGATCTCCCATGGAGCTCATGGGGGTTGCAATTGCTTGGGAAAAGCTTGTCCTTTCTGATGTGTTCAGCAAAAGCGAAGCCCTGAGAACTGTGTTCAAACTTCCCGTGCCATTAATGCAAATGGAAGAGATCACTGGTGCTGCTGGGACTCACCAAATCCCCACCAAGAAGGCAAGGAGAAAGGTTCTAGTAATTGCTTTTACTGGCTTGTGGCTCTTCCCAGCACGTTCTCTGAGGCAACGTGTGGTGCCTGGGAGCTTTGTGGTCCTTTGTCTGAGTCCTCTCTTCTGTTAGAATTGGGGATATTCCTTTCTCATTTGGCTGAGCTCCTGGGCAGACAGCAAAGCCCTGTACTTTTTAATACCTGTTGGTAATCTTGATAACAGAAGTTCTCATTTGTCTTTTTAAAATGGAGGGACACATTAATTACTCCCGGGGCTCAGGAGAAGCTTCTTGCACACCGTCTCAGGGTTGGTTCTCAATATCCATGTCAAACCACGTTGCATCTCCGTGAGATAAGGAAAAGGCGGGTAGTAAATCCCACCGAGCCTGAAAGGCTAATGCATTAGCTTATTGCCTCTCCTACCCTCACTAACGCCATAATCTGACGGAATTAGGAGAGGCGGTCCAAAAACCAGGAGAGTGGAATTTCTTCCTCCAAAGCCATAGGTACCCGTGAACCTCTACGGCACATCTCCATCTTTGCTGAGGATCGCGTGTGAGAGCTGATGCTGCTGTATCCGAGCAGATGTACAGGAGCAGAGCCATATGTTTTAACGGGCTATGGTTCCCAGGGGGGGTTCTGCAATCGCTGTCCTATGGACAGCAGCCCTTGATAATACAGATAATACAGAAGATAATACAGAGGCTGAGGCCAAGCAAGTGTCTTGACAGGAGATGTTTTCACAGTTGTAAGCAAGGAGTATTTAAGGTCTCTGTGGCTGCCTGGAAGAGGTGCCAGGGTTTTCTCACTGGCTTGGCCCCTCTTCCTTTCTCCTATCAGCACTTGGAGGGGCTCCATCCCGCAGCTTCATCTGCTTGGCTTCCTTCAGCGAGAGCTCCACTGTGTTCGCGCTCGTTCACAGGCAGCCTTCTGCTCTGCTTTCTGCTAATTAAGTAATACAGCGTCCTTGCCAGCCACCTGCTGCCTTTGTTACAGGAGGAGTAAACCTCAAACTGTTCTCATTTCATTTCTAAGGATAAAAATTGACAACTTTTCTCATGTGTAGAGTCATGAATATGTAGGAAATTCAGAGACCCCATCAGATGCCTGATCCTAACTTAAACCTGACCCTCAAAGAAAGACACACCTGCTCAGAAACCACTTGTCCTGGGCCTTAACTATCGTGCAGTCCATGCCCTCTCCCGTGAGCTTTACCGTGTCCTTAAGTTCTCACTTGAGTTCTTGCTAAATGAATGAAAACATACGTGTTAATGCAAGTGGGGTAGGACACCCTGTACCAAATGGAGGAGAGATTTTGCGAACATTTCATTGCATCCTGGCTGAGGTCAAATGGAGGAGTAATGGAAAGTCACAAAGTATGTGCTCTCTCAAGCAGGAGGTGATGGAGAGCAAGCGTGAGAGGCTCTGCCGGCGGCTGGACTTGTGCTGCGGCAAGGGAGCAATGGGCCACCTGCGATGCAACGGTCCCGGGGGAAAGAAGTGGTGGAGAACAGAGCTGAATCACCCCATCCATCAGGCTGCAGAGGCAGTTTATATGCACCATGAGTCTCATGCATGTCCATGTCTGTAGCCCACAGGTCTTGTATTATTCATGGCTTGAAGAAAAAGACTGTGGGTGGATCCTAATTTGGTTCACACTCTACAGATAGTGGTGTTGCTCCATTGTCTTCACCTGAGTAAGAGAGATCTGGATGTGGCCAATGTGTTTCGCATGCTGGAATGACGATGTGCATGTGATTATGGAGACTGTCAAAGGACATACAGTGATGGAATGGGGAAATTATAAAGGCACTGGAGAAACATTAGATGATAGCACTTCCACAGGGCCACGGGGCTCTTAAAGCACTACCCCAAGCCCTGACAGTACTGACTGTGCTTTGTGATTCATTGGCTTTTGGGGAAATGTTGTGCTTAACAACCCGCAGGATCTCTTGAACCACAAGGACTTTCATTAAAACGTGAAGGCATTCCAGTATTAGCATAGCTTTCCCTCTTCTCCATTTCAGAAGCCTCTTCAGAGTCTAGGATGATATTTTAGGTCTAGTTGGAATTTGGAAACTAATGAATAAAAGTGAAGAAACCAAAAGGAAATTAATTATTAACCGCATTACATACACACACACCCCTGGGCCAGTCCGTTCTGCAAGCCACGTGGAGAAAGTGGCTGTGTACAGATTAATTAGACTTGGTCTTCTAGTTGCTGAAGAAATACAAATTTGCTGTGCCATAAATTTGCCACTCTTTCTTTCTTACCTTTGTTTTTATTTTCATGTGCCTTTAACAGTTTTAAATACTGATTCCAATGTAATATGCTTCCTAAGTAGCATTAGTGCTGAGTCTAAACCAAACATTATCTGATTAAATCTTGACCCAAATGAGTTTGTCTACTTTCTGTGCTTCTAAATACATATTTACCATATGTTGCCTCATATGCTGCTTTTCTTTTTTACTGATACTTTGGTCCAAACGTTGCAGTAATCATATGTTGCTTTTAGTCGTGAGTCAAACGAAGTTTCAAGTTTATAACCATTTTTACAAGTCTGAAAATGAAATAGCATCAACAACCTGGTCAATCCTGATGTTGTCACATCTTCCCATCTCCAGAAATGGTAGGCGAAGCTGCAGTGGATGTGTGTCTGTCCCTGTGCCGAGTCTGCCCGAGCACACAGCACCGCACAGCCGCCCCAGGACCCCTTTTGTGGTGCAGCATTGTGGATGGCTTAAATTCATCTAATTCTCAAATAAAAAGCAGACCATGGCTCCAAACACTCCTTGTTGCCCTGGACTGGGTCTAGCTGATCCATTAGTCCTTGGCACAGGACGAGTGTTCCATTGGACACCAGGTCCCTAAGCTGGGTGCAGGCGCTGCCACCGCGGCCCCGGGGCTGCAGTGGGGAGCCAGAGTCACTTAAATCAGAGCACAAATGCACCTTTGCTTTTCGTGGAGTTATCGTAGACACCTGCCCCAGGCTGGGGATGGTGCCTGCTCCTGCCCTGGCTTTCTCCCCCAATTTGTTTGCTTCTATCAGAAGATTTTCTGGCTGGTTTTTTTTCCCCCCAAAGCAAAGCCCCTATTCCACAAGAAAGTTCCTCACATGGACATGGAGTTGCTCTAGCCATCAGCTCCTTCCCTGGTCAGATGTATCAGTCAGGTCAAATCCTTCCTGAGATTCCCAGGGAACCTCTTCTTTGTTCAAATTCAGATTTTGTTCTCAAACATGAGAACATTGCACGGATCCCGTTTCTAGTCTGCTGCTTAAAAATGTCTTGCTTTTTAGGCTGGGCCCAAGGCTTACCAAGATGCATATGTATGCATAGATTTGTCCATCGACTTCAATCAAGTTCGGCAGTGCCTACAAAACCTTTGAGTTTCTAGAAAATCTAAATCTTTTTTAATGTGCTTAGTCATTTGCCCCGTCAAAATGGAAGTGATCATAAGTGTGAGTTTAATATTTATCCCAGTTTGTTCATGGATTTTCTTTCCAGGATTTTTCCTTCTGTGAGAGTACCATAAATGTAAATTATTGGTGATAAATATTCACACTTAATTCCTCTCTCCCAACCCTCTTTATGCTCACACTACTTGCTCTTGCTGGAGCTCTTCCTTTTTTTCCCTTTTTCCTAGCAAATTGTAGTTATAGGTAAAGTATTTTCTAGTTCAAGCCAATTTCTAGAATCATTCAAGCATGTAATTTAAAAAGAAGCATGTAATTATAGCAAAGTACTTCAGAAAATTTTAATCCCTATCCCATGAAGCTGCCTTGGAGTTTCTGGGAATGGATCGACCTCGCCACAGACTGAACTGGGACCCCAAACCAGAACCCGTGAGCTAACATGCTTCAGCTTCAGCTCCGTGGTGGTGTCGTAGCAGACTCAGCCCTGGTTTTGGCTGCTGGGAGGATGGTCCCATTGCACACACCTACAACAGAGCACCTCAAGGGAGTGCGTTCCTGCCTGAGCAGCAGAAGTTGCTGTGTTTAATTTAAATGTGTAACATTTAACATCCTCTCACCCCCTGCTCAGAATCGATTATAAACATAGGGATTTATATCTTCTTTCTGCAGAAGAAGATCTTCAGTGGATAGAAATGGGGAGGGAAAGTAAAGGCTACTGCTCCTTTCATGGACCCAAATTCACATATGGTGGCCAAACCATATTATGTATAATATTTACATATATTATGCATACTGTCCATAATTATATGCCTTATTGAACTGCTGATGCCGAGCCTGATGCCGGTAACGGGGGCTCTGAGCAGTAATAGCAGGTCACCTGCAGGTTTATTGCAAACTAAGCCGCTAGCTCTCTCCGTGCTTTATTCCAAAGCAAGAGCACTTCTGTGCATATGATGACACAAAATTTACTTCACCCATCTGTGCCAGGGTAGAAATTGCACTCCAGAGTGGGGGTTGCTGTTGGAGCCCCAGGAAAGCTGCCATAAAATCACTCAACACCATTTAAGCCACGTAGGACCAAACATCACTGCCATGATGCCAGCAAACCCAAGGGCAGCAGGAACCAGAGCGTTTCAAGGGAGGTTGTGACCGAGGTGTTTGCTCAAAGCCAAATCCCAAATATGAGGATTTGCTGCTATTTTCTAGGTTGGCAAAACCCACATAAACACAAGCTGTAATAATTAGCTTAAGATAGTAAGACACACGTACATTGAGTTAGAGGAGGGGGATGTATTTTGGCCCTGCTATTTCTCCACTCATTTTGGTTTAGGTGGTGGCATGGGAAGGCTGAAACATGTTGGTGGTGATCTCCAACTCCAGCCTGTTAGTTAGCTGAGTTAAGGGCAAAAATCAGAAATTCTTGATTTCTGGAGCAGGTCTGGGCAGTCAGGGAGGCAGCATGGGGCTCGCCGGTGGAGCGCGGCCACCAATCCCAAATACCATGGAGACAAAACACTCGATGAGGGTGTCTCCATCTCCTCTCCATGAATTGGCAACATTTGAACCTAATTTGCCTTGTAATGAGTGTCACATAATGTCTTTCAAGACAACACCCAAACTTGTGATTTCCCGAGAAAAAATCAAAGATGTTTACAGGGGGTTCCTGTTATTTTTGGCACATTTTGAGGCTCTGTCTGCGTGATCAAATAAGATAACGAGAATTATGATGATTGCTGTCGTCATTAGCTGTTCCTCTCCAGCACAACCTAATGATGATCAATACCAGTGTTTCTGGAGAAGCGTGCTCCTGGTGAGCCCAGGCCAGTCCATCCACGGGGACGGAAGAACAAGGCATTGCAGCAGGTCTGGATCTGCTTCTCCCTTCCCCTCCCGATGAGACACAACACGGATGAAACACTGCACGCTGCTGTGCAATGATTCTGCTTTGTTGCTCATTGATTTTGGCAGAAAGCGGAGGACAGGAGTGCCGTATTCAACAGACGCTGGGGGAAAGTCCTCATTTTGGGGTAATGGCCTCCTGATTCAGCTGGCTAAGGCAAGTGGGGATGCTTCTGCTCGTGGGGAAAACTTCATCCTTCATAACCCAGAACCACCACTTCAGATCACTCTGCATGTCCTGGACAGTGGATCCCCAGGAATTTAGGGTCACATTTCTTTGTGAAGCCCCGTCTGTGAGGAGACCCTGGATGCCCCAAGGTCTGGAAGGGACATCTCCATCAGCAGCTGCTCTTTGCTATGGAGCAGCGCCCTACTAGGTAGGAGAGGAAGAAAAAGACTGTCTCTGTGAAATAAGTGGTCCCCGGAGGAAATCTATAGTAGACTATCACACAGTGAGGCTGATGCGAAGGTGGGCAGAGGCTTGTCAGTGAAGAGTGATTCACTGGATAACTGTTTTACAGGAGAACTTGCAGTATTAATCACAACTTCTCAGTTGCTAATGGCTTAGAAGAGTTAAATGGAGAGTGAAAATAGCTTCTTGCCTTCCGAGTCTTCCATGAGCATCACACTTGTGAGGAAGCTGGCAATTAGGCACATTAAGAATCTATAGAGAAATTTCCTCCAACCTCTCTAGTTGACTTTTAGCGCTAGAAGAAGAAACTTAACCCATCAATAACTGAACATGAGACTATTGCACCTCTCCTGTCTCCCAAATCCTCTGTGATTAAATTCAGAAGCCACAGAACAGGATCAGGATTCATCCCTCAGGTGAAAGCAGCCACTTGGACACACTGTCTTCAGCTCTTCTTCTTCTACCATTCTTCAAGGTTGGACAAAGCCAAGATAAAGCTGTGAGCTGCCATTGCAGAAGCTAAAGCAGAGCTATGTGCTAAATGTCTTGGATAAGTTCTCATCATGGGCAGCAGAAGGGAAGGGACCAGCGGTGGCAGGACCCCGCAGCTGGGTTTTGTGGAGGGATGATTGGTTGGTGAGGGTGGGATTTGCACTCCTGCTGTCTCTATCTGCTGCCCCAAATCTGTTCTAAACGAGTTTTCCTTAAATATGCAAAACTGTCTCTTAACACAACCCCTTTTAAATCTTGAAGTAAGCTTGCCTTTGATCAAAATGTTTCATTTTATACTGCTCAGAGCTCAGCCTGAGACATGTCATGCAGCTAAAGCAATACCTACAAATGCCCTTTTATTCCAAGAAAAGATGAACGGATAAAGTGGTCTCCTCATATTGCAACAGGATGTGTATTTTATTTCTCATAAGACTGCCCTTTTCCAAACATATTTTCAAATCTCTTTATATGGCAAACTATTGATTTCTTACTCTAGCTGGTATATTAGGCTCGTAATCAAGTGTGCTTGCATTCTTATGAACTCCTAAAAATTTTTATAAGTAGCTCCTGATGTTTATGGTCCAAACCCCACATTTTATTATATGCCACATACTATTATATGCCCCAAACACTGGAGAAGCATTTCCAAGCATTGGCCTTGCTTTGCAAATTAAACTGTAGAGGTGAAAGAAAGTGTTGCCTGAGTACTTCTGCCCTCTAAAATTATAACTTGTGCGAACAAAATGGGGACAGACACTGCCACTCTGACTTCAGCATGGGGTTTGCATTTTAATTCTTGAATTTCATAGGCTCTGTTTCTCCTTGTTCCTTGCTGGCAGAGGAATATTTATCCCTGCACTGAGATCAAGCTGGTTGTCCATTCGGTGTAGCTCCAGGAAAGGCACAGCCTGTGAGTGCCTCCCTGCACCGTCGCCTTGCACAACACCCGTGCCAAGCTGACCGGTGGCTGCAAAATTTACTGAAGGATTGGCTGAAGAATCAGAGCAAATTCTGGAGAATCAAATCATTTAACGAAATCTTTTTGTTAATTGAACTCTGTTCAGCTGTCTGCCCGTTCATCTTGCAGCTCCTTTTGTGGCAGTTATCATCATTATTACTCCTGTGTTTACCACCTGCTTTGATGAAATGGTCATTACTGAGCAAGGACTCCAGCTAATTTTTTTAACCTGTTTCGCACCCCTGCCATCAATGTGGCTTTGCTGCTGTTTAGCAGTTTCTGGTGTGATGCACTCTTCTTCCCAAATAATTTTCTAGACTTTTTCCTCCAGCATTCAGCCCTGGATTCAAGGCCGGGTGAGCAGCTTTTTCTATTTTACTGTAAAGTCCTGTACCACACTAAAAGAGAACTGATTTTGGATTCAACATCTATACATGAGCTTTGTGAGCAAAAGAGAAAAAATGCAGCCTGTGTTCTTGCATAAATACGTAATCTGGGAATCTGCCTTGCGGATACATCTGTTGGGTGTCCCACTGGAAAACCCACTCAAGATTTCCTCGGTTATAACCACACTGCTCTGCTACGTTCCCCTTTAAAATCTCTCCCAGTATGTATGAGATCTTCGTGTTTCCATGTGTTTAGGGAAATATAAACACGGTAATTAATCACTTTTAACAGAGTACATTTGGGGATCAGATACGTTCATGAATTTCCCTTCCCCTCCTCCCCAAGTCAGCCCGTGCACTGCTTTAAGCCTAATCCATCCCCGTGGCTTTTCAGTGATATTGGAGACGTGAGATCGCAGGTTGGATAAGGCTCCTCATGAAGACTCTTTAAATGCTGCAAAGTCTGAGCTAGAAACCAGCTGTTATTTTAAATGTCCTTTGCACCAGTGAGGGACTCTGTATTTCAAGATGAGAGGTGGATGTTCTCCTTTAGAAAGTATTCTAGACGGTCCTGAGAAAAAGCTTGTACCATGTTTTCCTTGCACCATCTGCTGCAGTCTTCCACAAGAGAAGCCTTCCCTCGTCTACAGCTGTGGGCCCTGGGGACCAAGCAATTAATTCCAGCAAAAATACCATAGGATCACCCCTTGGCTTTGGCATTAGGTTTTGAAAGGTATTTGCAGTTTAGACCAGACAAGTAGAGGGGGAAGCTCTCTAGAAGCAGAAAGGAGCCCACGCTGCAAGACCAGACATTGTTTTCTGCAAGATGCAAAAATAATTCTTTTTTTTTAACAGTGAAACAGTTGGGAATATTTGTCCTTGGAGTCAGAACAGTTTGTGTGTGATTTATGAGAAAGTTTAGAAAGGTAGCTCTTGTCCAGAGGTCTCCCCTTCTTGGTAAACATCTTTCCACTAAATCAACCAAAGATTTATTTCACACAAGCTGGGATTTTTTTTTCCAGAATGTCTTCAGTACCTGTAGTTCCCCAAGCAGCTCTGATCAGATTTACAAAAAATCTCAAGCGCCGAATGCAACTACAACCAAGCCCCAGTGTCACGCTGAAAGGCGCTGCATGAGCAAATGAGCTGCGTCCCTAATGCCAGCTGAACTGAAATTGCCTCCCCGAACATTTTTTGTAGATTTTTTTTTTTCTTTTTTAATCTCCTGCCTCCTTTGGCTGTTCTCTTACAATTTAATTTAGAGCAGTCCCAGGGTTGGTCTACATTGCCACCTGGGCAGGGGGTGTTATCTCAGCATGGGAGCCCTTTCCCTTGGGGTGGTTGCAGCAACCACTGAGCCATAACAGAAGAAGGAAAAGAAAATCCCTCTCCAGGGACTCTCTTACGGGGTCAAAACTATTTTCATCATCTCTGGGCCAAGATGGTCTACCTGAGAAATCACCTGGGTCAGTCTGGACAAGAGGAGGAAGAAAATCAGCAAAGCTTGAGCTGTGAGATGGTGGTTTGGGGATGGGTCAGTGTGCACAGGGGTCTGCGAGACAACTCAGCAAGTGCCTTAGGAAAGAAATGTCCCTAGGTGAGCCCACGGAGGAGGTTCCTGAGAGTTCCCTGGCCCACAGGAGTGCGAATAAACCCTTCCTCTTAGGCTCACGTTTGCCACTGGAGCTGCAGATCCTGCAGCAACGTTACCGAGGGAGCAGCAGGACAGAAATGGGACTTTTCCTCCTGCTCTTCCTCTGGAGGAACCTTCTCATCATTCACAGAGGCTGCAGATCAGAGTCAGCATCCTCTCCTCACACCGTGAGAGGGATGCCAGCATGGGCTGGGGAGGAGCCCAGGCTCAGGCAAATCCAGGGGGCCAGTGCTGCGGAAAATGGGAGGATGTGGGCTCTTAGAGGGAAGAATAGCAGGAACGAGCCAGATTGCAGAGTACAAATAAAATGTATTTACAGCAGGTCACAGTGTGTTTTGGAGGACACAAAGTGCCAAGTTTTTGAGTCTGCTGAAGCAGCACAGAGTGACTCGAAGCCAGTGTAGGGCGTCCCAGGAAAATTTCCTCTGGGAACCTCTCTGGGGCTGACCCTGCTGCCTCCTGCAGCCCTGGTCCCCCCTGACACAACGAAAGGGCTTTTCTGGGTGTCAGGGACCGAAGCAGAGAGGAGTATCTGAACAAATGTCCTGTTGTTTGGTGACATATGGCCAAGGAGAAAGCCCTACCATGGCATTTCCCACATTTAATAAAAAGACTCACACTAGGAAAGAGCACAAAGCATGCCCGGTGCTTTGTGTTTCCTGAAATCCAAGGCATTTAATAAGCATTTGGGAGCGTTTCAAACTTATGGGAAGGTCGCTGGGAAAAGGCAGCAAAGTGTGTTTGGCTGCCAGGGATTTTTACTGGGCTGCTTTTTCATGCTCATTCTAAAATTGCCAGGCACACTGAAATTTTGAACAACAGAAATTGTTTAGGGGGATGAGAGAAAATGAGGTTAATCTGTGTGCATCCTGAGATTTCCTGGAAAATGTTGGTGCGGTGTATGAGGGGAAGGGGATGGTGCTGAGCTGGGAGCTGGAGCTGGAGCTGGAGCTGGAGCGTTCCCCGGCAGCGAGGGCTGTGCTCCGAGCCGGCACCGCTGAGCGGAGCTGTTGGAAGCGCCGCTGGCAAAGCTGCTGCGGCTCCGGAGAGCCAGGGCTGCAAAAGCAGATTAAATCCTTTAGAAATAGAGCAACTGCCCGTCTGTGTGTGCTCTGAGGGTGCCAGCACCCTGCTCGGGGCTGCAGCAGAGGCTGCCAGCTGCAGCCAGTGCAAACTCTCCCTTTGGGCTCTTCTGTCCCTTCTCTTTATATTTGTTCGTGGACTAAACCAGAGGATTTCCGAAGGGAAACCCTGTGTGCAGTGTGAGCATGAACATCTATGCCTTGAACGCTTATATTGCGTATATGAAGGTAAATGTGCCTTTATTGCCATGAGGAATCTGCTTTGGGCTTGTTGCAGTAACAACTTGGGAGACCCAAAACCTACTTTTATTGCTGAACTAAAGCAGTTGATATCTCCTGTCTGAGACAAACATTCCAGGATCTATCAGCCAGGACATCCATTTGCTTTAAAGGAGTTTTACCAAAATAAAAGGCTGAATTTGAACCTGCAGCACACAGAAGACAGGACCTGTAAAAGGTGTCTGGAGACCTCATTTCCCAGCTGTCCCTTCCCAGAGCCTGATCCTTCTTCAGGGTAATTTTCTTACCATCCCAGGTGTGTTCTGCCTTTTGGGTTGCCATTTTTATTTTTTTTTAAACCTTCCCAGGAACACAAATGCTGGGGTATGTGATCATCGCTCTGCTCTGGGTATGGTCTGTCTGCTTTGCCAACCCCCACACCGATGGGCTCACACTGCGGAGTCTCAGCAGGTTCCTCTGCTATGAAAATCAGAGGCAATAAATATCCCATGTATCAACTGTTTTGATTTAAAATACTCTCCTAAAATCACTTCAGCCAAAGGCAATAAATAACATGCACCCGTTGGGAATCTTTTATTGCTCATCCAAACTAGCAATACTGTATTTTGCAATATGTTGAGTGTAGGAAGGGACACGCTTCCATGCCTGTAAATAATGATACAGTCAATATTGTCATCAACAAAGCTGATATATGTCCCTTTCTCTATCACCTCTTTCTCCCTCACTTCCTTGTTTTTCAGGTGCAGCATCCTTAAAAAAGCCTTGTACTCCCCAGGATTTTACCTTCCTAACCGTTACCTTCCTTACCTCCCTAACCCCAGGATTTTACCTTCCTAGTGAGTTCACTGGGAACTTATTTCAAAGGCTTGAATCAGCCCAGCACTACCTGACTCGGGAACCTGCTCTAACAGGTAATGGGGGTGGGTGCTCAGACCTCAGTAGGAAAAACATTGATGCTGTCTCTTAGCACCCACCTCTTGCTGAGGTTTCTCTCTGCTGCTTTCCCTGCCCTTCAGAAAAATCCCAGCCGGCAAAATCAGACGGGAATAGGATTAATATGAAAAATTCCTAGTGGTCCCCAATTGCAACTGGAAAAAGAAAAGATGAAAAACACCTGGGTCAACATAAAAGGGAGTGAGGCAACCTGTGGGACCCTCAGCTCAAAGTCCAGGCAGTTTTAATACATGAGGACTTGGGGTGACATTTTCCTGCAAGATTTTAAGTAAATGCCTTGCTGTAACATTTGAGATCCAGCGTCTCTTGGTTTCCATGATTCTTTTCCTTTTTAAGCCACAGACACACACATACAAAATATATTAAAACGAGCCCAGCTTAGCCAAAAGGTCGGCTAGTTCAGAAACAAACAGCGGGGATTTAGGTCGGAGGCTTTGGAGCACAAGAAGAGAGAGGTGCATCTCTGGCTCTGCTTTTGCTTGAAGGGGAATATGGATTAGAACCTTGCAGGGAGCAGAAGTGAAGGCAAGAAGAGATACTTTGGTCATTCATTTCATTATGCCACACAAGGAAAGGGACTTTACACATCCCCCGGGCCATGCACTAGCAATGGGGAGAGTAAAGGGGTGCTGGATAGGTGTGCTACACGGCGAGGCAGGAATGGGGTCGATGTCTTCCTCTGGCAGGGCTAAACCTGCCTGCTCTGAGGCCAGGGAGGGCTGGGGGTCAGCTCTGGGCCAGCAGTCGGTGCCCAGCTCTGTAAAAGCCACGTGAGGACTGAGGGTAGAACCTCCCAGGACAAAAAGTTCTAAAAAAGAGAGGGGAGAGGTTGACCCCTTTCCTCATGGAGAGAAAGAAGACTTTCTTTTACTTTCTCCATTACAAGAAATGACCCACACTTCTGCGTGGGGAAAGGCAAGGCTGCATCCCAGGAGACAAGCTCTTTGCTCAACCCCAAACCTATGAGAAAAAGAAGAGGGCAGAGCTGCCTACCCACGCTAGTGAGAATGCTTCACATGTGGCTGAGACAAACTTGCCAAGAAATTAATGAAATTTATTAAATTAATTAGCTTATAGCAATATTCTGCTGAGGCCTTTAATGATGGGAGCACCCAGCCCATTCTTGGGTGCTCGGTACTTTCCCGATGCACTTTTACAAAAGGAGAGATTTGGCTGGTACAAACCGCACCAGCCTGTTAAAAGCGTTCGTTGTAAATCAGCAGCCACATTGATTCCAGGTAGCTGATATTTCAGTGGGTAATTAGGATTATTTTTTAACTATATCTCTTGATATTCCCTGCCAGTACTTGGCGTAGACGGAAAGTGGAGGAGGCAGCACATGGAGCACTCGGAACAGCCGCTGGGACGGAGCAGGGAGATGGAACGTTATCCTTGTTAGCAGCCGTGCTTGTGTATCGCCTGTGTGCAGAAACAGGAGGCAACAGAATCCAAACCAGAGCATTTCTAGAGACAGCTATTGATATAAACATGCACATCCACACTGTGAAATTAGACCAGCAGATGGGTATCTTGCTTGTAGGGACAGCAATTGCTTTCCACAAGGCCAAAATGAAGTTACAGGGCCAGGAAGGGAGAGTAACTCCTCATTATAGACAAAGGTCCCAAAGGAACTCGCTTGCTGCCTCTGTGGGAGAAGTGCTTTAGTCCGGGAGTGTGGATTTGTCCTTGGCCCATGGGGCTGTAAGCCCTCCCCAAATTGGGGATTGAGGAAAAGGGACACCAGGCACCCAGAAGGCTTGCATCCCAGCTGAGGCTCTCCTTCAGGCACCAGCACAACCCACCCCTTACATCATGTTCCACTTCTTCAGGATAAATATTCTTGATCCATCCCAAGAACCCATCCAAGGACCAGGAAACAATGGGTGAGCCCAGCTGGGAACACGAACCCTGACGAGCTCCGCTGGGCTAGCAGAAATTTCATAACACAACTGAGTGGATAAACAGCAAACTGGAGTTTTGCAGGACGGCTGGCTCAGCATGCCAGGGCCTGAAAGAGTAACCCCACCACAGACCGGTCATCCTTGGAGGGCCTTTCCCAGGGGTTATCCCCTTGTCACCTTCATCACCACCCAAACCCCTGCCCCTGCAGCCAGGCTGCTGGGACAGGACCCCACATCCCAGGATGGGGGGATATAAGGGAAAAGTGACTGATAGGGACCAAAGCGAAGCAGCTCACAGTCGCTGGTGTGCCATGGCGCTGAGGGGCAGAGGTAGGGATTTTTAGGGGGTTTCCCCCCGCCTTTCAATGCATTTCTCCTAGCAGCAGCAGCAGGTGGGTGGGTATTTGGGGACCAGTGGGACATCAGATGTCCAGGGGTGATGGAGCATCCCTGATGCCTCTCCTCTGTATGCGTGTGTGCTCGGACCCCCCACCAGCCCTCGGCTTACACCGCGCCTCTGTGTCCATCGCAGGGGATGGAGAAGGGGTAGGGGTCCCAATGGGGAGGGGCTCCCCAGTCCAGCCCGGGACGTGCTCCCTCCCTCGCCTCCCTGGTCCCCAGTTTGGAGACCGAGCCGCGGTTGTAAAA
>NW_009260430.1:1021412-1022076 GCF_000687185.1 Egretta garzetta | reverse complement strand
GACCTGCTCCCCAAAGGGCCCGATGAGGAGGACCTGGACGTCAACACCGACATCTACTCCAAAGTGATGGTGACCGTCATCTACCTGGCTCTTTTCTTGGTGGGCACCGTGGGCAACTCCATCACGGCGTACACGCTGGTGCGCAAGAAGTCGCTGCAGAACCTGCAGAGCACCGTGCACTACCACCTGGCCAGCCTCGCCTTCTCCGACCTCCTCATCTTCCTCCTCTGCATGCCCATCGAGCTCTACAACTTCATCTGGGTCCATCACCCCTGGGCTTTCGGGGGGGCCGTCTGCAAGGGCTACTACTTCCTCCGGGACGCCTGCACCTACGCCACGGCGCTCAACATCGCCAGCCTGAGCGTGGAGCGCTACATGGCCATCTGCCACCCCTTCAAAGCCAAGAGCATCATGTCCCGCAGCCGCACCAAGAAGTTCATCAGCTGCATCTGGATCGCCTCCTTCCTCCTCGCCATCCCCATGATCTTCACCATGGGGGAGATCTACGGCAAGGACCAGAATCCCGACTCCCTCATCTGCACCACCATCGTGGACGCCTCCACGCTGAAGACGGTCATCCAGGTGAGAGCCCCCGGCCGCCCCCCCCGGCCGAACTTTGCGGAGACGGGCGGGGCAGGAGGGGGGAACGGGCTGGGGAAGGGGG
>NW_009260430.1:1007840-1021287 GCF_000687185.1 Egretta garzetta | reverse complement strand
CCCCGTCCCGGACCGGGAGCCCCGGGAGCCGCAGAGCCCGGAGCAGCCGGGCCCCGCTCCGCCGTGCAGCCGCTCGAACCGGGGATGCTCGGGTCCTCCCCAAATGGGGCGGTTGATCGCCAGAAACCCCACAGATCTCCACCCTTCCTCTGCACCTTCTGCATCTCCTGCCCTTCTGCTGGAAAGCGGCCAGCAAGATCGAGGGAAATAAAACCACCTCTCGCCCTCTCCCAGATTCTTGCGTTGATCCAGAGCCTCTGTGTAGTGACAGATCCTAATTTCAGAAAGTTTTGGGAACAAGGTGCAGCACAGACATCTGAAAAGAAACCGCATCTTCAACGCCGGAGGCTGGTATCTTTGCTGTTGTGGGGAAATCCATAACTGATTTAAGTACTGACTTGAGAACGGCTTTGCTGGTCTCCACATACTGCTTAGTCTAATACGCCCATGCGTGGAAGGGATTTCAGCATCAACACTTGCTGTGCTCCAGTGCTCTGAGGGGTTGAGGCATTTGTTTACTGGAGCATTAGCCTTGAAAAATGTACGAGACATGGGAGGAGAGACAGAAAGAGCAAGGCACAAATCTCCACAGTCCCTTTGCTGCCAGGCTCGCGTGTGATAGCTTCTCAATCTTTTATTTTGAACATGAATTTCAGGTGGGTTTAATCAGCGACCAACTAGAATTTAAAAGTGCATGTGTACTAAAGCCTTTGAGCTGTTCCCACAGCTAAAGGGAGGGAACTTAAATGGAAACAAATCAGAATAATTTCTCCCACTGAGAGCAGGCGAGGGTACATGCGGTTAGGTTGAAGCCCAGAGCCTCTAGATGTTCAGATATGTCTCTCCAGGTTTCCCCCTAGACTGCTCCAGTAAACAAAAATCCACCCCGCACAGAAGCGCTGGATTCCCTCTGCATTTTGTCCTAACTTTCATCTTGAGATTGTGGGGGCTGTATTTCTCCTGTGGGTGCTTTGTAGATTTTGTCGGTGGCAGCCCAGTGTACCTAACCCAAATTCTCTACCCTCTAAGGAGACATGAGCCATCTGATTCGAGACCAATGTGGCTGAAATGCATTCTTTCCAGTCAGCTTCCTTTTAGGATTAAACTGATGCTCATTGTTACCATGATAGGGCTAAAAAGGGAGGATTATTTCCTAGGCATGCCTTTGGAGATTACAGTTTAAACAATTCTCAGCATATTTCAGTCGGGCTATTATTCAGACTATACCTTACCCTGGTACCCAAGTAAGAAGTAGGTAGACATGAAGGCACAGTAAGTTCACCCGGGGGATTTTCCTTGTGTAAATTTTTTTTTTTTTCAGTGTGAATTAATTTTAAAACAAGTAAGAAGTAGGCAGACATGAAGGCACAGTAAGTTCACCCGGGGGATTTTCCTTGTGTAATTTTTTTTTATTTCAGTTGTGAATTAATTTAAAAGTAAAAAGGAGGCAGCTGTTGGGTGGAAAAAAACCAAAAAAACCACAACCCAAAAGCCACCATACTGTTCCTTCTCAGGGAATCTGGCTACAACAGTAGATTTGCTAAGATAGGAAGGTTGTTTAATGGCTCTGCTCCGTTCCTCCGAGCACAGGGAAGCAGCACACAACGTGCTGCCGGGCCCTGGGCCGGCCAAGGCTCCGGAGTGAATAAGCAAAGCAGCTGCAAGTCAGGTTTGAAGTGCGTTAATGGAAACCACTGCACAGCGTGTGTGAGGGCATTCGCACGTCGTAAGCTGTGCAGAGGTTTAAAAAAAGACGAATAATGGAAGACCCGTGAAGGAAAGGGCAGTGGTAACGCGGAGGGTGACGTGCAGAGGTCTTGCCAGCTGGAAATCTGGCGCCCTGGTCTTCCACAGTGGGTTCAAGGTGCTTTGGGGCAGGTCTTTGCATCTCTTTGCCTTCATTTTCTGTCATTAAACTGAGCAGAGCAATGATACACTTGCTCGAGCTGGCAAATCACTTGTAATAAATCACTCGACATATTTCACTCCTCTTCCTGTTTGGCAAACTCTCTAAAGCAAATCGGGATTTTTTTTTTGGGAAGCCATTAGTTCTCCAAGAGGTTTTATTTGTTGACTGATTGAAAGCCAGTCCCAGAACAGAGCAATTGTAACCATTTATAGATGAAGAGCCCAGCGTGAGCTATGGTTCTGCTTGGATCAGTGCGGGAGAACATTCCTCTCTGGACCAGAACAAGCTTCCCAGGATGAATATTTGACTTTAGCATCCCGCTTTTTGCAGAAGCCCCTCACAATTTGCTTTGAATATTTAAGGTTTAATGGACATTTCTGAGTGAAACTGGACTGTGTGTCAACAGTCAGGTTTCCTTAGAAAAAAAAGCAAGTATTCAACACTCAGCGCATTTGATTCTTGCTTGTATTACTTAACTCATACCACTTAAGCTCCGCAACAACTGTAAGAAGTAATTACTGGTATTCTTCTGGTAATTACAGATTGCTCAGTGGAGCACGCAATGCTGATCAGGAAGAGCAGTAAGCGAGATGTTCTGCTGGGTGTCACCACCGTCGGTACAGCCGGGCTCTGCGCATCTCGCCTCGTGCCATTGAGGCATGAGCTCTGCGTGGCCTCTGATACTTAATTCTTGAGAACAGCACTATTTCCCTGCACGGTTTATCGCTAGCCTTGCAGTTGCTTAAATCAGCCTGTGAATCTGGTTTATTCTATGTTCTTCATTGCCAAGCTTGCCTGTTACTTCTGTCAGTCAGGGATGCCTGGTTTGAATATTGGCATCAGCATGGGATCTGGTAGCAGGAATAATTCCGTTACAGCCACATTATTTAGGTCTAGTTAACACTTTAACTGGCAGACATCCTGTAATGCACACTGCAGCCAATTTTAGGGTTTTTTTCCACATAAATTAAACACCTCTTAAAGCCATCCGGATACAAGTAAATTCATGTTTTCGTGCCGCTGCAGCTGGAGGAGGTTTTAAAAGCTACTCATAGTGGCAGCAACAGATAAAAGAGCTCCGAGGCAGAATGAAATGTTTCCTCTGTTCACTTGGGGGTTGGGCCCTGTGGGTTTGGCTACTTCACAGCCTCGCTGTTGGCCCTGGGGCCAGCTCCCCCGAAGCAGGACCCTGCTGAGTGTCCCGTCCCACCCGGTGCTGCCCCGCATGCCACTAGCACCATACGCTCTCAGCCCTGTCTTTCAAAAAGTTCTTAATTTTAAGGGCCAGACGGCTGCACAAATGAGTTTTCCTTTAGCGCTTCTCACTTTCTTACCCTTGTACCTCTTTTCTGGACAGGTCCTTAGTGGACCTGGGGAAAGAGGGGAAGTTGAAAGAAATACCTGCAGTCCCAGTGCACCATCAATCCCAGCACACAGAGTCAAGGGAACTTCTTGACCTAAAATCTCAGGATTTTAACTGAGCCTGGATTGGGCACGTGAGCGAGGGGAGCCTGGGTGTGGGCCAGGCCACCCTGCAACGCAGGAGATCGAGCAGTGTGTGGTCCCGCTGGCATGGCATGGCTCTCCTGCAAAATGTCCCCTAAGCTCCGGCAGATGCCTGGGTGGATAGTGTCTGACACATGCTAATGTTTTATTTGCACAGACAGCTGGTGTGAACCCATTTATTAAAACACATGGCAGCAGGCTCTGAGCCTCCATAAACTGTCACAGCTCCGTCAGCTCCAAGTTGCTCATTTGATAGGCCAACTTCTTGGGAAGCAGGCTGGGAACTTCTCTGGACTCCCTCAGGGGTTTGGGTGGACTGGAGAGCTGCTGCTGTTCTGCTCTGCATCAGCCCACCCTGGCATGGCTGCAGCTCGCCTGTCCCCCCAGAGCCCTTATTATTATTGCTTATTATGTTTTACAAAGTCTGCTCATAGTTCAGATGATTTGTAGAGTAAATAACTCTGCACACGAAACAGCCGCTTGCCCAAGTTGGTCCTCTGCTTTCTTTCTTCCTACATTTCTTCTTCCAATGCCTTTGAAGGAATGTGCCAAAGAGCCTCAGGTCTGAAGGTGATGGGAAGGAAGGACCAGGCGATGGAGCTGGTTGACACAAGGTGCAGCCTGGCCTCTCGGCATCCATTGCCACGCTCTTTACATGCTCTTCCAAGGACATCTATTCAATTCCCATTTACCTGAGAAGCCCATGAAGTTATTCATTCCATGCACGATGTTGCAAACTCTCCCTCCCTCCATCATGGAGCACCTCAGCGGGGTGGTGTGATGGCTTTCTGCTGTGATGGCACACGGTCGGTGCTCTGGATGGCAGGGCTCTGCCCAGCGGCAGGTCTGTGGTGCCATGTAGATAAACATGACAAGCACCTCTCCATAGTACACGAAAATAGCAACCCATAAAACCTGAATTCTTTCCAGGTTTGCTGGCACATCATATCCAGGGTTAGTCAATGGCTTCAGTTCAGGAATCTTACGTTTATACTGATGTTGACTAGAGGAACTGGAGTTGGTTTCTTTTTCTTAGGTCACAGCCAAATTCCTACTATGGCTTTTAATAACAGTACAGTATTAAATCACTCACTACAGCTCCATGCAGTGATAATCCCACCCTTTGGGCCTGGCTGATAAAACCATTTTGGCTACACACACACACACACACACAGGATCTCTGCCCACCAGAGAAGCCCACGCCTGGGTGCCGCTAACCCCTCGGCAGCACAGCAAACCGGCACCTTTGTGACAGGACTGTGTCCCATGGAAGGTGTCCCATCAGGTCACGGCACTGCCAGCCCTTCAGGTAGACAAGAAAATGAAGATGCTGGTGTTTAAATGACCCTGCAGTGATGGAGAGAGACCCCATGGGGATGCCCAGCTGTGGTGGCGTAAGCATCCCTAAAAAGCTGCCTTTTTTCCATGGATCAGGCAGAGAACCCAGGGCTTTAATTCAGCCTATGCATGATGACAGCCCAGCTTGCCTAATCCCAGCCCGTTTACACTGTAGCCCATCTTGTAGCTAGATCTAAATTAAATAAGCTCTTGTGTTCATTGCTTTATATAACCACTTGGCCTGCTGTGTTTTGCCAGTTCTTACATAATTTCTTCTTTTTTTTTCCCTCAATTGATTTTAATTCACTTGATTTCTTTTTCCCTCCCCCTTCCCGAGATGTCAGCTGGAGGGATAATAAAAGAACAAGGAAATGTGGCCGATCGATTTAGCTCTTAGGTTTTCCTCTTAACAGCAGTTTGTAAAGGCAGAAGAGAAGAAGGTAATCTAGTGGTTCCTCTTCCCAGGGAAAAAAAAAACAAAACAAAACCACAAAACCTGCAGCTGCCTTTAATCTTCTTCCAGATCATTTAAAACAGCTATTTAATTGTCTTCTCCTTACTTCCCCCCTCCTTTCCCTCTAAAGGCTTTTACTATCGTCTCTGTGCAGCATCTGCTCCACTCTCACAGATGGCACTTTTGCTTCCTGATGGTTAGGAACGCTTCTGTGTCCTGCCCGAAGCATGCGTGATGAGCAGCATCCCACCACAGGGTGCGAGGGGGGGCTTTGGGCTTTGACAGTGTCACCATTGCATTTTCCCTGCTGTGAAATTGCCCCTTGCTGAGGGGCAGGGGACGGCGGGTGAGCAAAGGTGTCTGGAGAGGCTGGGGACTGCAGTGGGGTCTGGAGCTGACAGGGTGGGGAAGTCGGAGTGTTGTGGCCACCTAGCCCTACAGCAGATACCATTAGATGCCAAACCCAGCGGCCCCCGTGCTGACATCCCTCCTTTCCCACACATTAAGCAGATGAAGCTGAGTTATTATATTCCCAAGCTGTCCGGTTGCTCTCCAGTACAAGCCACTTGCGCCGTGTGAAGCTGTAGATGCTTCCAACACCCATCCTCCCTGTATCCCCATACCCTGCATCCCTCTCACAGGGGTGGCAGCACCCTCAATCTGGCATGGTAGAGAAAAGCAGATTATAAATTCTGAGCTTTCCTAGCCTTTTCCCTCCCTCTACATGCACATGAGCAGCCTGCGGTTGCTTGTCTGGTGTGACCACCTGAGGCCAGACTGGTCTCAGCTCCTGGTCCCCATCACCCTCTGCAAGAACACGTCCAAGCGGGGGACATGGGTGAGCTGGTCTCCTGGTTTCATGAAGAGGTGCCCTTCCCCAAATTTTGCTGCCTTTGTTATGGAATTTGAGTTGATAATTTTTAAATTCCCTTACGAAATGGCCTCCTCCCTAGTCCCAGACCTCTTTGAAATGCAAGCCAAGAGCCCTGCCATGAAAAGGGACCTGAGCGAGACATGGACACGGGGCCACGCGCTGCTTCTCTGCCTGGCTGCGGGCACCAAGCACCCATGCCCTCCCCTGCCTAGGCTGGGCTGAACAGCTCCATTCCATAATTTTCTGTGAGGGTGTGATCACTTGGAAAGTTTTGGGGTTTTTTTCCCTTAAATGAAGCTCTCGGGGGAGAGGGCCAGCTAACTCATCATGCTCCAATAACATCAGCCCCCGCATTTTGCCTCCCATGGATGCCATTTCTTCTATTCAATTTCAAAGCATCTTAGGTGTGGGATTAAAAAAAAAGAAAAGCTGATGATAAATCAGTTGAGCTGATGAGTTATTCAGGAAACAAGTGCTTGGGGCTGGTTTAGAAAAGGTGATGGCGATGGAGTGCTAATCCTGTCTGGGTAGCAGAAATTTCTGAGCTGCTGGTTCGTTCCCAGTATTTTCCTGCATTCAAAGTATCCGTTTTTAAGTTTTCCATGGATGGGAGGGAAATAGCAGTGAGGCAATTTTGTATCCCTCTATCCAAGTGCTCTCCTGGTGCATCTGTGCCTGAAGTCCACCTTCCCCCTCCCTGCCTGGGGTACCAGAAGCCTGTGGCTCCCCCTGCTCCTGCTGGGACAGAGGATGCTGTGGGACAGGGCTGTACCTGGCCGGGGAGCGCTGCTCTTGCCCTTGGCCTTCGGAGAGGGTACATCTGATGGGCTGGAGGAGCCGCTCGCCCATGGGTGCTTCGAGCATGTGAGATTTGCTTCTCATCTCCCATGGCTTTTTCACTTCAGTGGTTCTCAGTGCAGAGAGTGCACTGCCAGGCGCAGCGTCACGGGGGCTCTTTTCCTCCCAGGGAAAAAAAAAAAATAGAAGGAACAAGGTCTTTTTAACTGAACTTTTTTTTGAGAAAGCTCAGTGAGGTTTCTCTGAAGCTTTTAAGTTCTCAGGGACTAGAGACAATTGTCAGCTGAAAACAGAAATCAAAGAGACAAGATTTTCCTAGTGGAAATGGAAAAAAAAGAGGAAAACCGTAAACTTTCACGAAGTCTTCAGTATCTGAAAGGGGGAAAAAAGCATCTCTTTTATGCAAAGTGCTCATGAAAAACGTGGGAAAACCCTCTAAGCTATAAAGCCACACACAGAGCGAAAAGCATATTCAGGATCAGTAAATCAGAGAGGCATTGGGGTGACAGCTGAGCCGGAGGCCATGCCCTGGTTTGGTGGCATTGCTCGTGGCCATGTCGCCAGCTCCAGAAGAGCAGCCCCTCGCTGTCCTCGCAGGCAGAATCTCTTCTGGGTTACTGTTAAGACGTCAGTGTTCTTAGGTTTCCATTGTAAGTGCTGAACGAAAAAAATGCTGCCTAAAGGTTTAGATTACAGGACAACCCTGGCTAAAGTTGTTCAAAATTGGAAATATTGTATCTGAAAATATTTTAAGAAATTGTTTTCTATAAAATATGTTACTGGGGAATACATGTAAATATATCCTTGTTTCTGACATTAAAAGAAAAACAGTGTTCCAAATGTTAAAATCCAAAGCTGTGTTTTTGTATTTATGATTAAAAAATCTCGAATTTAGTAAAATTTAAAATTTGGTTAGGTATAAAGAATTCAATTAATTTTATTGTATGTTATCCATAAGTGAAAATAAGTAAATCTCCCTTGATAAAACCTTCCAGGTGTCTCTTTTTGCCAAGCGAATTCCTAAATATATAAAAAAGGAACAGGCAGCCTCGTCGGGACTGGGTATACAGCCTGATTTCAGCATTTCCCCTTCTCTTTGAAAATACCTTCTCATACTTTCCTGACAACTATTACTCCCTCTAGATAATAAAGAATAAATTTAGGGCTGCTGCTGTTACAGCCAACGTGCACTCTTGAAGCGAATGGTTTACCTTGCTTCAAGAGATTTGTTCCCTCTCCAGAGGAAATGAAGGAGATTAGCAAACACTCCCTTAGCACGTGTTATGCCCATCAGGAGACTCCTGGGATCCTGGAAGCTGTCCGAGGACCTTCATTTCAGGGACTCAGGGTGGATTTGGTTTAATCTTTCCATGCCTTCCCACTCGCCGAATGACCCCAGGAGAGATCACGCTTCAGTGCAACACTTCGGATGTGCCAGCAAGCCCTGCCTCCTGCCAATACCAGCTGTGTTTGGCACTGTCATATGTTAAAATATCGTAAGTTGTCCAGGTAGTGTTTCTTTGGGGCCAATGAAGACCTCCTGCCGCTTCACCTGGAGCACCTGCCTGACTTTTGGAGCCTGCAGGATGGTTTCCATTGCAAGAGAAAGGGCTAACACAAGGTTGTCTTCTCTGATAGATGCTGGCTTACACAGCCAATGCATGGATCTCTCATTTTCTGAGTAGGCAGTGGGACTCCAGAAGAAAGTTACAGTCTGTTTGCTCTGGTTTCTGCCACGCAATGGATGTGCTGGTTGCCTTCTCTTTGCGGGCAACCCAGCCCTGCCAGTGGGTCCTCTCCTGCCCTTGCAGGCTCAGCCTGACGGATGCTCACCCGCTGCCTTGGCTCTGCTGCTCAAGGCTTTCAGCGGTGTCTAGCGGCAGGGGAAGCAATCTCATCTCTTAACCATCTCGTTTTCTTCCTACTTTAACCTTGAAGAAAGGGGTCTACCAACTTACCAGCTTCACCTAGACCAGTGGAGCAAAGCCCTGCTGCATATCAGCCACAAACGCTTTGATGCAGGATGGCATTAAGTCAGCAGACCCCTACTCAATCAGGACTCCAAAGAGCTAATTAATACAGTCATTGCAATGCCACATCCTATGAATTGTAACATGATCAAGAACAATT
This sequence comes from Egretta garzetta, assembly GCF_000687185.1. Taxonomy (NCBI): domain Eukaryota; kingdom Metazoa; phylum Chordata; class Aves; order Pelecaniformes; family Ardeidae; genus Egretta; species Egretta garzetta. The sequence continues at coordinate 1,012,278 of NW_009260430.1, read as the reverse complement.
CAGGTCTGCAGTGCTGAACCAAAGAAATGTGGTCTCAGTACTTGGCAGGACTGTCATATCACCTTGTTCCCTTGGAGAACTTGTTTAATAAGTCCATAACGATCTGAGTATGTTCCATACCAAATTAACCTGCTTTTCCCTCCTATTCTATGATATTTTCAAAACCATCTTATAAAAATGCACCTCACACAGCCACCGGGAAAGTTTAGCTCATCGCTCGCATCACTCTATTGATTCCTCCTGCAAAGACCTTACATTTTATCCTCATGGGGACAATTTATACATTTTAATATACTCATTTCATTCAAAAGAAGAACTCACAGGAATGAGTTACCCTCCCCGAAGCCCACATTTCACTTTTTTATCACTGTCAGTCATGGGCTTATGACATTGTCATATTTACTTGTTCCTTAATTCCAAGTACGTGAAATGTGGTAAAGCACTGTAGGAGAAAGGGGAAATGCAGGTTCAGTCTAATAAATAGATATTTGCCCTGAAGATACAGTGATGGGGTGATGTGCGCGGCCCAAGCACTTAACAGACTGCAGTCACTAAGCCGAGGGACAGACTCTGCCCCAAGCTTGGTCTCCTTCGCACGGCTTTGGCAGCTCACAGGTGCTTCCCAGCCAGCACAGGAGAGCTGTGGGATGGAAAGTCCCTCAGAAGGGCAAAAAGATATGCAGGAATTCGGTCAGAAAGCATATCACGGTGCAGCAGCCCAGCAGAGCAGGGCACACGGCCAGCCCACCAGTCCTGGTCCAGGCTGGAGACCAAGCCGTGCCAGGGAACAAACCGTGCAATACCTGAGGCTCCGAGGGGCAGAGAAAGGCACTGGGGAAAAGCAGTAATAAAGTAACTGCTAAGTTCACTGCGCCTTTGGGATATGCTTTTTTTCCTCCCCTGAAAGTCCAACTGAATTTCCTTTGCTCCCATCCTCAGCAGTGCAAGAGGAGGTGCAGGTACGGCCTCATGCCTGCACCAGCATCATGAAGAAAACCCATGAGCAGAGCGTGGGGAGGGGGAGAGGAAAGCAAAGGGACGGGGGGTTGTGGTTTTGTAGCAGGTTGGTTAAAAATAAGCTAGCAGGGTCTGGAAGCTGCTTCAGGGGGTTAGAGATGGATTAGTGAGCTGGGCAGCACCGGGCAGACAGGAGGGCACAGAGATGCAGTGTGATCTGGCATTGATCGTGTACCTTCCTCCAAATATTTGTGGTCTAATTTGTGTCCTGGGGCGGAGGGACATTTCACATTCATGCTGTCACGCTGTTCTGTGTCGTGGATACCACGGCTATTCCCAGCGGCTATTGCTAAGTTTGAAGCAAACCAGAGTAACCCCAAACCCTTCTCTCTTGTGCTCAGTTCTAGATGGTTGTTCCCACCTTGTCCTCCTCCAGCCCAGGGTCCAAACCAGGCAACGTCCTCTCACACTGAGGAGCAAGGGAGCCAGAACAACTCCCGTTTCTCAATAATTTGCAAACTGCCTGGCTCTACAAAAATCACAGTGCTGGCAGCTGTCCTGCTGCGGCAAGGTTTGCAGGGAGCGCGACGTTCCTCAGGGTGAGGGGTAAGTGTTTCCCAGGACCAAAGCCCCAACTCCCACTGCCCAAATCTCCTCCAGAATTCAGGCCATGGGCTGCTGAGGGGTCAGGTGGAGAGCAGGCGTAGTTTGTGTAGCACGAGCCGAGCCCCTGGGCCCGTGCCACCAGCCGTGCTCCTCCGAGCTCAGCCCAGGGAGAGGGAGGAGAGCTCGGCCCCAAAGCCCTTCCCCAAAGGACTTGTGCTGCAGGAGTCACAGTCCTGCCGCTGCAGCACCCTGGGTTTACTCCAGGGATTTTAATCTTAATCATCAAAAGCTTCAGCTCTTTGACTTTTATGCAGTTGAACCCATCTATCGCTTCCTGTACTCCGAGGCCAGGAGCAGTTTTCTTCAGTTATTTGCCTAAAATACGTGATGAATTCATCTCAGTGCCGTTTAGCACAAGCTTTTTGTTCTTCCTCATTGCCAGAAGACCAGGCCTGACTATGTTGCTATAATTAAGATGTTTATATATCAAATTAAAAGACTGATGCGCTTGTGGTATTTTGCTGAACAGCAGCTCCAGCAAACCTATACTCTATTCTGCCCAAGGCAAAGTGTCCACAGTACAGCCAGCACCACTAGAGTTTGGGCCGACACCACAAACCCCACCAAGGGGGTTAATTGCCCCCCCAAATGAGTTTCTCGGGGTACCGGTGATGGAACTGGGCACGGCCATTCCCTCCAGCAAGTCAGGCAGCTGACCAAATCTGTACGGTCCACTCTTAACAGCTCTCACGCTTCAGTCTGCAGCCAACAGTGGGTCAGTGCTTCACTTCAAGATGGCCTTTAATTTATTTATAACTGCATATCCAGCACTCGGTATCATATTTAATGCAAATAACATTCAAGTGAAATCCCCACTGAGAGGCACATTATGAAGATTAACAGCCTGGCTTTTCTATTACTCTGGTTTATACGCGCTGATTTGTGCTCGGTGCTTTATAGGCAAGTGTTAAGAATATTTGAATCGACATCCACATCGAACGCTGCCCTTTTGCAAAAATCAGTGCCTGAGAGCCTGCTTGTGGCTCCACAGCCTAAGGAAAGGGCTGGAGGCATAAAAACTTCTGGGAAATGCTGACATCCAGGTAGGCGAGAACCTTGAGAGGTAACCTCCGCTGGTCACGCAACAGGCCCTCTATGAGGGGTTTATTTCTTTGAATTATATAGCCCACTTTCCTTTTAAACAAGCTGTCAGGAAAATTAATCTCACCAAGTCTGAGATGACACTGAACATATTCTCATGCCCTGCAATTATCTGGAGCTGTTTTATTCCTTTGTATCTTCACGTGATGAGTTTGTCAGGTGTAATGCCATAGGCTCAGCACCTCGTTATGGGCTTTATTAATAGGCTTGTGTCTGAACTTCTGATGGGTCCTAAAAACTTCTGGGAAATGCTGACATCCAGGTAGGCGAGAACCTTGAGAGGTAACCTCCGCTGGTCACGCAACAGGCCCTCTATGAGGGGTTTATTTCTTTGAATTATATAGCCCACTTTCCTTTTAAACAATGAGTTTTGTTTTGCTTTTCACCCTGGGTCAGGCTTGCACTCCATCCAGCTCTGCAGAGAAGCGGCTTCGGGCTCCACCACACTCAATAACACAATGGGCCTTTTGCAGGATGTCGGCTCTGCGACTGGAGTCTCCTTCTCTGGAGATATTCAAAGCCTGCCCGGATGATGTTTCTCCATCCCTCCCATCCTCTGGAGAACTGGATGCCCTGCCCAGGTCACTGCCCAGTGCACTTTTCGTGGAGGAGAAATGTGACCAACGTCACATTGTGAAATGTGGCCAAACCTATTTGTTGCCAGGACAGGAATGAGTTTTGTTTTGCTTTTCACCCTGGGTCAGGCTCACACTCCATCCAGCTCTGCAGAGAAGTGACTTCGGGCTCCACCACACTCAATAACGCAATGGGCCTTTTGCAGGATGTCGGCTCTGCGACTGGAGTCTCCTTCTCTGGAGATATTCAAAGCCCGCCTGGACGATGTCCTGTGCAACCTGCTCTAGGTGAACCTGCTTTAGCAGGGGGGTTGGACTGGGTGAGCTCCCGAGGTCCCTTCCAACCCTTGCCGTTCTGTGATTCTGTTGCGACTTGCTTTGGCATCTGCTCTGCAGATGGCCATCGAGGTGCAGTTCTGAGGTGCCTAAAGGAAAGACACAAAACTCAAGGTCTAACCAGCTCCAGCCACAGCTGTGTATATTGGGCCCCTCAGCCCCTGGCCCCTGTACACTCAGTCTTACACAAACAGCATTAAAGGGTGATGCATGGAGGTATTTAAAAGAGGTGTTTAGGAACATGGTTTAGCAGTGGACTTCGTAGTGTTAGGTTAATGATTGGACTCCATGATGTTAAGGGTCTCTTCCAACCTAAATGATTCTATGGTTCCATGTGCCAAAGAGTTCATAGTCTAAATAATTATGGGCGTGATGCCGCTCCTTGCCTGTGGCATCGTACGGATACCGGCTCTGCCACTGCTGTACTTGCTGCTCACTACGAGATTGCCTCTTGTTGCAAAGGGGAAGGGAAACCTCTCCCCTTTTTCTCTAAGAGGGAGTCATGCAGCGGTGAGACCTCCCAAGGGCAGCTATTGCTCGAGCGCAGCGTTGGGGTATCGGAAGGGAATAAACAGCCCGGCTTTAACTGGAGACTGGTCAACGCAATGGAAGCATGTGCAGAAACACTGGCTGATCTACTGGTTGTTTTCCAAAAGCATCCTGGAGCCAAGCAAATACCATTTATTCTTTAGTGTCTAGTGGGAAAGGGGGTTCATTTGAAGATAGAGCACCAGCAGCTACAATAGCCATTTTTCTGAGAGTCAAAGGAAATGGCAGAAGCCTGTTAGACCTACTCGCTCCCC
>NW_009260430.1:1006276-1007778 GCF_000687185.1 Egretta garzetta | reverse complement strand
TCTAACAAGAGCTCCATTATGGATGCATTTTCCCTCGGTTCGTCACCAAGCCAGAGTACGAGGGTCTCACGGACAACACGTCTCAGGGCAGTGTTTCCAATGAAAACAAAATCACCGTTATCCAAAGAAATGGACTTTGAAAAGGGGCCAGGGCAGAGAGGTGGTAACGATAACAAAACACAAAGAGGCAGCAGCTCCCAGCACCCAGCTCCCAACCACAAACCCACCCCATCTGCTTGCCCCCTCCCTGCTCCTCCCGAACCCTATCAGGTCCTGTTGGTGCTTCCCACGGCCTTGCCCCCTTTCACCGAGGTTTCAGCTTGGTGCAATCCCTTAGCAACCCGCTCTTTAAGTTCACCCTCTCTGGGGTGGCTCCCCGCTGCATTCGGGGAAGGCTGGGGGCTAAAGGCGGTGCTGGAAGCAAGACGAGTATTTCAGGTTACAAGCACTGGTAGGGCTTTAGGACAGAGTAGCTGAGCTGTATCAGAGGGAGCTGCTCTGCTCCTTTATAAGAAGGCCTGGGCGCCTGTCACTAGTGATATTAATGCTAGGGGTCCTCTAGGAAAAGAGGAGGAAGATGAAGCATGGCAGGAGCTATTTATTTCAAGAATAAGATGCCAAGCGCATTACCGCTTGCCAGCTCTGTCTCCTCCAGCAAATGAGGTCTCCCACCCCTGTCACTCCCTGTCTGGCCTGAGCTCCTCTAAAAAGAATGAGAGATGTGATCTGCAGGGAATGGCTGTATCACAGGGAGACGATGCAGAAGGTCTTCCACTTCCATGAACGCTCCTCTTTTCTCTCTCCCCGCCCTTTTATCAATGGAGATGTTTTGGGAAAGACTACCACATATATAGGAATGTAACAGCCAGAAATGAAGCTGGCTTGTGTCTTTATTCCTTTGAAACAAGTGTGTTTGGGAAAGAGAAAATTGCAGGGCATACTCTAGAGGTTTTCCCATATTGCATAGTGCTGTGCTGAATTCCATCCCTTAAATATTGCCCAGGCAAATGTTGCTTTTAAGGTCCCTCAGGGGCTGCCCCCCTCATTGCGAGGTTATGTCTCCTTGCTCTTGCACAAACCAACTTCAAATAATGTTTCTGTTTTCTGCTCTGAATGTTGCTGGTTTCTTCCCCGTGAAATAATGGAAAACTTTGTTAAACTCATCCATTATTTAGGGAAAAAACGTAATTTACTCTGTTTCAATTAAAACAAAAAACCTAAAGCAATGAAAAACCCACCGGCAGCCTGTAAAAAGTTGAAGCAAAGAGACAAGGGCAGAAACAGGGCAAGAAACGACGGGTTTATTTACCTCCTGCTGGGTGGTGATAGAAGAGGCCTTTGTGCCTGCAAAAGAAAACTGGTTTTCTGTTAAAGCAACTATTGACTCAAACTCTACAGCTGCAACCGCAGCTTCGCGCAGAAGCCGTACGCCAGCAAACCGACCGACGTCCTCGCGTCTGCTCGCCCCCGCTCAGCCGGTGCCCCTCCCGACCAGCGGACTT
>NW_009260430.1:999749-1005879 GCF_000687185.1 Egretta garzetta | reverse complement strand
GCCGCCGAGCCGAATTCAGGTCTTTTCAGAAGAGGCAGGGACTGCCTCGGTGCTGTAAATCAGAGCCACACCTTCAAATTCAGCCAAACCCACCCCCATTTCAGGTGATTTTTCAGGAGAAGGAGCTGGTTTGGGTGATTTGCATGACTTTTCCCATTTCCCAGTTTAACAGAGCCGGACCAGCGTGGCTGTGATGGGTGGCTTTTGCTGGGGCTGTGTCTGACAGGGTGCAATCCCTGATTCTCCGTGCGGATTTGCACTAACACCTTTCCCGAGCCATCCTCATGACAACGGAGAGCAGCTTGTTTTTAAGGCTATGCGTATCGATCCAGCTGTAGAGATTATTTTGACTCGTGGCCTGTGGGTGTTGTCGATACAAAATGAAGCGCAGCTGAAAATCTTCTGGGCATTAATTCCCTTTCAGGAATGGGCTTCTTTCCTCTCTGGGAGGCTGGCCCACGCCCCAGTGCCTTACACTAAAGGAAAACTTTAATAGTTAGCAGATTTCCCGCTATTTCTGGCCTACGAATCTCACACAAGCACGTTTGCAAAACCTGCTTGTGCCGCACGGAGCCATTGCATCGACCGACTTGGCTGCTCCTCTTCAGAGCCAGCACCCCCTTAGGAGCGGGGCTGCTCTTCCCCCAAGAGCCAGCCCATGTCTGGGGCCATTCGGGTCAGCGTCTCGGCAGCGGGGAAACCACTCGAGTGGAGAATGGGGCTTTCTGCCCAGCTGCTTTCACTTATAAACAGAGACCGGTCCCAAACGCAGGGTTGGTGTCGCAGCAGGGCAAAGCTGGTTTTGTTCCTCAGAGCTGGGTGAGCCCGATGCTTCCAGCATCAGCCCCATATTGGCTTTCCAAGGCTGCTTTTAGTGTGCATGTCTGTTACACCAACAGATCTCTTGGCATAAATCATGGACCCGCAGTGAATCGACAGGGAGATTCCTGGGAATCCCCCCGGAATGGGGTTGGCAATCAAAGACCTCTTCGCCGGTGGTGAAGGGCTGTGTCCAGTGTCCTGGGTGGCTGATGGGGAGAAAATCGCCCACCCTTCCTGGGAATGAACCAGATGAAAATTATTACCAGCAAACATCAAGGAAGAAGCCATGAGAAATGACTTTCCAGGCTGGGACAGTGGTTGTTTTGGTAGAGTTTTCATACCTTCATTCGATATTCCATCAAAGCTTTGCTGGAGATAAGAGATCTCATAGAAAACAGGGCTTTTGTGTCCAGTCACAAAGAATGAACTGCAAAGACTGCTGAGGAAAGCAGAGTTATTATTCAAGGAGACGAGAAATTCAGCTGAAAATAAGCATGGCTTTTTCATTTATAATTCTAGCTGCAACTTGTCAGAAATCCGGCTCCAGCCAGGCTGGTTGGGCTGGAAATGGGGCAGATCAGCGGTGAAATGTGCATTGGTCACCCCTAAGAAACCAGCGTGTTCCAGGACTTAACCACAAAAAGCTTCTCCTCCTGCTGACAAGGTAGCATTCAACACAAGCGGGATGGTTTTTAGGAGCACAGGGTTAGGGCAGTAACGCCCCCCTCCCAGCCTCTCCCAGGTGCTGGGTGAAATTTTGTGTTTAAATTGTTTTAAGGTGAACGCGACAAGCTTGCCTGGAGCACCAGCGTCAATCCCAGAGCAGAACCGGACTGATTAAATAAACAGAGATTTTCCTGTTATTAGTGCTGTTTAGATAACTTTGAAATGCTTATTATTCAAAGTAAATTAATTACATAACCTTTTTCCCTATTTTTGGCTCAAGAAGGAGTCAGTGAATTTCCTTTTTCGGAGCAGAACATTTGTGCTTTTTACCATGATTCAGGGAACAGTTCTGTACTTTGAAACCGGTACGCGGATGATTCACAGTGACACATTCTGTGCTGGCAACAGGCCTCGTCTCAAAAGCCTCAAATCACCGTGTGGTCCGGGCTGTGCCTCTCCAAAATTCGGGCTTGCAGCTGCAGTGACCCTGGGGGAACGAGCTGCAAAGGGATCCCTGGACCACACCAGAGTGCAAGTTAGCATCAGAGCTGGCCAGGGCAGCCTTTCATTACCTTTTTCAGTTAGTGTACAGCCTTATGTTTGTGAAAAGTTTCATGGGTCGCTTTACTTCCAGTTTTTGCTTTCTTCTTTTTTTCTTTTTTTCTTTTTTTTCTATTTTTGGGGGGGCGCAGCTTCATATGCAGTACCTTCATTGCTTAGCCCTGGGCAGTGATGCGGGTGACCATCACCAAGCCATGGGTACCTCTCTCATCCTCCCCATTCCCTGGCCAGGGGCACGAGCCACACTGGCAATGTGACCCCACACTTCTTTTCATCACCATGCTCCGGGTCAGCCCGTGTTCCTGCACACCCAGATCTGCATCACGGTTTATGGCCTGTAACACTTTGCTGGGCTTCATCTGGTTTGGAACTGCAGGGCTTATTTTTCTTCTTTTTTTAGTGCAAGATAGGCACCGTGGCAGGAAGGGTCGGGGTGTGGGCTGGGGCCGCTCCCCAGAACGCTGCGTCCTTGCTGCACTGGAAGGAAAGTCACTTCCCAGCCTGGTTGTCCCTGGGTTCTAAGTGAGAAGAGGCACGGAGTGGTGCAAAAAGCGTTGGGGAAACTGTGCTGTTTAACTCTCCTTTTAGTGTGTTATCTATCAACGTAATTACATGTGGCTCAGGAACCTCAGACTGCTGCAACAACATCATTCTCCTGTAGCTTTTCTATTTCCATCTAATTAAAATGTTATTGTTTCTTTCGTGTTAGTTTGCATTTTAAATAAGGAGATAGGGGCAGAGTGGCTGATTGGTAACTCACTCTCTGCGTGGGTAAAGATAGGCATTAATCACCCTGGCGTACTCGTGCTTTCCCTTTCCCGATGCATAGAATCATAGAATCATAGAATGGTTTGGGTTGGAAGGGACCACATCTCAGGCATTAAATTGTAAAAGGGGAGAAAAAGCCTGGGTCTCGATGGCACTCGATTTGTTTCCCCCGTTGGGTCTCAGGAAGGGATGGCATGGCTTGCCCTGGCTGCCTGCTGGCTGCGCATGAACTGCATTTTGGGGAATGAGCAAAACGAAGCTCTGCTTTGGAATTTAATGTGCTTCCATCTCCTGTTCCCTTTCATTTCCATTACGTGTTTTATCACTGCCACGTGCCTGCCTCTTTGGTGTGTCAAGGCAGGGGAGGGAGGAGTGTGAGGCTCGGGCGCGTATGCCAACACCCCTATTAGAAACACAGCCTGAAATAATCTTCTCCCTAAATAATGCAGCGTGGCTCAGCAGCCTCTTGCTCCCCTCACACACCATGATTTGCTCCCAAAAGGGCCGGCATGCAGCAGGCACACATCCACACCACCCTTGGGAGGCTCGGCAGCCCCAGGCTCCATCGCCCTTCCCCGCTCCTGGGCACACAGCACATCAGCCCCGGCAGAGGTGACCGATGGAGATCTGGGCCCCTTAAATGGGAGCAGAGGTGCAGCACTCAACACAGCTGGGGTTTGAGTTGGGGAGCTGGAATCTGATCATTTAAAATCTCTCCCACTCCAGGTGTTTCTGTAGCCCTGAAGCACGTGTGCTTTTGTAGGGTATTTTTAGCAAATTTAAGTTTACCGAAGGTCACGGAGAAGTAGAGCATCAGCATCTGGAAGAGCTGTCATTCCACTTCCAGCCTAGCAGGAGTAACACATTGACTTATTTATGAGAGCAGTCAGCTCCCTTCTTTCTGTGTGTAACAATCTGCTTTACCTCTCCCAGCACAGAGAAGTAATTTTATCGTCAACAATTCTGCATCCTTAATAAAACCTTAAATCAAGTTAAGCCAGATTTGAGGGAAATGGAAATGTTCCCAGATATTATCATTATTTCCATTTTTTCCCGAATATCCCACTCTCTCACTGTCTAAACCAACAAACAGCAATCACTGCTCTGGCGAAAAGGAGGGAGAAGAAAGTATTTTTTGAAGCATGAAGACTGCTGGATAAACCCTTGGGCCCGGCAGTTCCCAGTGGCCGTGTGAGTCTTTGGGTGTTAATGCCATGCTCACATTTGCCAATTTTCTCCTTTTTTGGATCTAGCTCCATCTTCCACCTCGGAGAGGGACTGGTAGGAGGGCAGCACCTCACCAACATTGGCAACTCCGAGTTAGCTTTCCTCCCATCTCCTCTGAGCTGCACCAACAGCCCTTCCTTGCAGGAGTAAAGGAGCCTGAGTGCGCAGCAAACTTCAAACGATTCATTAAATCTCACAAGACAACAGCCAAATATTTTGTGCCCAGCAGGAGAAGCTTAATCTGTTAGCTGGAAAATACCCGTGTCAAGAACAACTAATCTCAGCCCAGGTGATACCTGGAAAGTGAAGATATTTGATGCTCCCTGCAGAGAAAGTTCCATCAAAATGGCAAGAGTTGCTCAACAAGCATGAAGAGGGAGAGTGCAAGCCATGACAGCACTGCCTGGCTTATTTATGTCATTGAGTTATGTCATTGTGTGTTGATGCTATTGGGAGACATCTGGGAGAGGACATGGGTAGAAGTGTCCCCGGCCAGGCTGCCCTGGGTGCATCACAGGTTGTCTTCTTGACACAACCTCTGCACCCAAATGCTGAGCCTCACAAAAGCACTGGTGTTTCTGGAGAAATCTTGACCTTCTGTATGGTGTTAGAAGCCTGGAAAGATGTTGATAAGCAGGCTCCAGAATGAGAGCAGAGCAGGCAGAGGACCTCAGTGGCATGTTGCATAGAAAGAAGGCATGAAAAGCTGGAGGGGAGTGAGTGTACGGGGCCATGAAGACCTGCAACATCCACCTGCAATGTCTGATGAAGTTCTGAAGTCTGATGGTAGGCACAGTATTTGTGTTTATGAGAATACCAGCCTGATTTCATTGATTACATTTTGATGGTACATCAAACAACGCTTGCCATGGGTATGAATAGTCCAGAGCTGGTTAGTCAGGGTAATGAAGTTAGGACTGTCAACCATCAAGACGGGCTTGGCTGAAAAGCTGGAGACTCTAAGCTAAAATGTCCCTGTGTTTCATCAATATAATCATTTTAATGAAAAATGCCAGTTCTTACTAAACAATTGCCTGTCATAATTGTCTCTAAAGCTGTCATTTCCCAGGAGTCAGCTGTCACTTGCATAGATGTGCTTCTGGAGATGTTTCTGCCTCATTCTAATGAAATTGCCCAGCAGAGCATTGCTACAGAATACAGAGGCAGCCCTGGGGCGCAGGGGAGGGTGATACATCTCTGTCCTGGCTTTCCCCAGATGCTGGTGTGGTCTCTCCAGGCTGCAGCGGCAGGAGAAGCTGATCCTCCCTACTGCCCTTATTCACTCTTTAGTGCTTGTCACAGGAAAACTGGGGTCAAAGACTGTGGAGATGCATCTGCCCATGGCAAGAGGTGCATTCCAGCTTCCAGCACCTACGCGCTGGAGACACTGTTTCTCCTTCATCCTCTCTTTCCACTGGAGATGTTCCCCCTGCATTTTGGAGAACAGTGGGGTTTGTGGTTCCATAGTGAAAAACTCATTTTCAAAGGGAAAAAAAAAATGTGTTTGGGTCAAACTGAGAAGAAAGAATTAAGAGATATTTCAGTGGTGAGATAAACAAAGCAATTAGTTTGGGGTTGACCTACAGCACTTTGTTTGCAAATAAAACATTTAGTTTGAGCTGAGGTGAATCACCTTGCTTCATTTTTGGCTTATAACCCATCTTTTTCTTCTTTCTTTTTTAGCTTAGGACAATTCTGAAATAAAACAGAAGTTCAGCATGTTTTTTTATTTAATATTTTGAAATGAAATGTGTTAGTGTTTCCAGAGAGAAGACAAGTGTTTATCTGAAAACACTGAAATAGTTCAACATTTCCCCCTTTTTTTTGTCAATACTGTTTATTGAATTATAACATGAATCCTCAAGCAGCTTTTGGTTTCCTTCCAAAAATGTATTTTTCATCAGATTCACCACTCTCAGAAGAAGATTAGCTGTCTGTAGCTGCTGTATGTGCCAGCAAGGGCAGAACCCTGTGCCTCCAGGCTCGTAGCTCCCCATCCTTTTGCCTCAGCCTTCGCCTGGGTGACTTGGGTGAGTTGCTGGAGCTTAGAATCATAGAATCGTTTAGGTTGGAAAAGACCTTTAAG
>NW_009260430.1:958768-999563 GCF_000687185.1 Egretta garzetta | reverse complement strand
CCCACCCCCCCCCCCCCCCCCCAGCCGCTCCTCGTAAGCCTTGTGCTCCAGACCCCTCCCCAGCTTTGTGGCTCTCCTCTGGACATGCTCCAGCAATGCAACATCCTTCTTGTAGTGAGGGGCCCCAAACTGAACACAGGATTCAAGGGGCGGCCCCACCAGCACCGAGTACAGGGGCACGGTCCCTGCCCTGCTCCTGCTGGCCACACTATTCCTGATACAAGCCAGGATGCCGTTGGCCTTCTTGGCCACCTGGGCACCCTGCTGGCTCACATTCAGTCACCTGTCAACCAACACCCCCAGGTCCTTTTCCACCGGGCAGCTTTCCAGCCACTCTTCCCCAAGCCTGTAGCGTTGTGTGGGGTTGTTGTGACCCCAGTGCAGGACACGGCAGCAAAGTGCAGGACCTTGGCTTGAGCTAAGGATCTCCAGAAGTCAGAGCACAGCGCGTTACCCCTTGCTTCAGAGGCTTCATTCTGTAGGAGTGCATCTGCTCAGTCTCTCTACTTTTCATTGCCTTACGACAGTGCGTAAGGTATCCTTAAATGCACAAAGCCTTTCAATTTTCCTAGCAGATCTTTCTGGTTATATTTTTCATACGGCTTTCTCTGTCTCACTGCACTGAGTCAAGGCATGTCTGATTTGGCTTTATCAACACTGAGCCAGGTTCCACTTCTTTCAAGCATTTTAATTAATGCATAATAAATAAGTAAACACAGACATAAATCGTCCCTCAAAGTGAGGTGCACTCTTTTTGGCCTTCTCTCTTGATTCATTTTGTTTAAAGTACCTCTCTTCCAGTGTGTCTTTTTTTTGAGTCTGCTCATGTTCCTTCAGTGCTAAAGATCAAATGGTTTTCCTTATCTGTGCCAGGTATATACCAGGGAGATCCTGGAGGAAGAGTATTTAATAAGGTCTCTGAGAGGCTTTAAATACAATAATGCAAATACCGCTCGAATGGCTGGTGCCTCTCCCTCTTTATGTTTGGTTCAGGCTCTTTTATTTTTGTTCTCAAGCTGTGAGACCGTCTGTATCATGAAAGATCAGACAAATCCCTTTTTTTCATCTATATGACGCCTGCTTTACCAACAGCTGTGCAGCAGAGCAGAACTTCTGAACGCTTTCTTGGCAAGCTCCAGGCAGGTCCTCACCTGTGAAACATTTTGACGCACTCAAATTAGGTTTGAACTCTACCTTTGGAATTAAAGCCGGTCCTGGTATCACACGCACGTGTTTATGCAAAAGGCCATTTCTTCGTGCAAAAGGTGAAAAGATCAGAGAAGGTGGTTTTGAAAATTACCCTGGAAGAGCTCCTGCAGAGCCAACAGCCTCGGCTGCTTGTGGCAACTGGAGCTGCTGAGACCTGGATGCTGCCCGCGGGTCTGGGGCGAGTGAGGGGTGACCTCCACTTCTCAGCACCCTCCTAGGAGCTGTGAGCCTGATAAAGTGGGCAAAGCTGGCACAACCCTGTCATCGTAGCTGTGCTTTTCCAAATTAAGCAGTGCGGGAACTGGAAGGGGAAGTGAGTAAGAGCTGGAAGTAATGGAGCAGAGAGGTATTTTCAAAAACAGGCTGGGTACTCTCAGAGGGGGATTGCAGTGTGATTGAGGCTGGGGATGGCAATATATAGTGTATATATATGGCAATGTATATAGTATATATACTATATAAACAGCAAGTTACGTTGCTATTAAAAAGGACGATATCAAATAGAGGTGAACCTGATGAGAAAGAAATGAAGGTAACCAGCAGCAAAGCCTGTAAGATTCATATGGTCAAGGAAGAAAATGAGAGAAGGCAGGAGAAATGGGCCTGGATGTGGAGATGTCCGGATCTGAGTGACCCAGCCACGGCACCTTGTCTGTGTAAGCAAGGAGAAGCAGCACGGCTAGAGCATCCCCAAAGGAAAACATGCACAGCAGTGGTAAAGTGATCCACAGCAAATCCTCTGGGCTGGCTGCGGGCTGGCTCCGCTTTGGCGATTGCGCTCTTCTCTATCGCTCCCATGTTGGTTGTAAACAACAGTCCAGCAGGGAGTTTGAGGCCTGAGAATGTTTAATTTCTCTCTTAACCAAAATCAAGCGATGCCTCCCTGAGCTGGTAATTCAATACAAGCTAAGTGGAGGGAATGGCTCACATCAGCGCTTCCAGTCCCCACCAGCTTCACCTGAAGTGCTTTACCTTTACCAGCTCCATTTAACTGCCCCAGACACGAAGGGAGCATTTACATCCTTGCTTACACCTGTTGGTGAAGACACTTAAAAGATGAGAGGCAATCAAGAGGAAAATGTGCTACCACTCTTCTTGCTTTGCCAGCAATGCCGCCCTTGCTGAGCCCCGCTTTCCCGAGACTTTACGACCCGTTGCTTCACGAGATCAGGCTTCAGCGTAAAGCAAGTACTCACCTTCGTTCTTGCCCACCCTGCTGTATCATCCCTCCTCCTCCGTCCCCACTCTCAGCGCCAGTGAAATAATTGTGGCCATGGATGTTTTCATTTCCATGGCTTGGCTTCAGAGTTAGCAACATAAGGCAATTAGAAGAATCACTTCTCCAAGGTACCACAAGTGCCTTTAAACCACCGTGGACATTGCTAGCAGGCCGAATTCTCTCCGCACTGGTGAAATGGCATGCTTTTTTCCTGAAATCTAAATTTTGTTTTATTAATTTATAGTATCTGGGTACTCAGTCTGCCAGCCTGGCATTTCAGCTCCCCTGTGGATGTTTTTATTGCCCTTAGTCAAAGCGATACTACAGAAGAGTTAGATTGAGGTATGGAAAGTTGGACTTCCCAGGGTCCCTTAAAAATAAACCTTGCTAGAAAACAGAGAAAGCAATTGTGAAAATGCTTGCAAAGAAGAGGTTTAGATCAGATCTAGTGATTTTCTGCTTCCATTTATTTACCTGAAAAATGGGTATAATAAAAATCTCCTTGTACCCAGAAGGGAAAGGACAGTTTTGCTTAATGAATCACTTAATGTCTTTGTCCATAAAATGCTGAATAAATTCAGGGTACTTCCACCATTTTGGTGCTACGTATGCTATTCTCTCTGCATGAAAATTCATTGCAGTACCTGAATACTGAGCGCTAATGAGAATTCTCTGCACTTAAAGGACTGAAATTAAAATATCGCAATTACCGAAGTATCTTCCATTAGATGGAATTATTTATGAGAACTTGTCACTTAAAAGATTCCCAGTTTTTACTGAATCAGAAATCAAGAAGTTTCAGGTTGTTGTCATATTTTCTCCTAGCAGACTGACACAGGAGCAGCTCTTCCTACATCGCAATGAGTTATTTGGGAGGACAGAGTCCAAGATTTCTCACCTGTCTTCTCTCACCACTGGGGTTCAGGTGAAGTCTCTTAAAACAATTCAGAGCTGAAGAGCTCTATCTTTACCAGTTTTGATGCTCATCCTTCTCATGATCGGTCCTTCATGGAAAGTGACTCTGGAAGGACTTTATTGTCCTGGCGTTGACCACAGGGAACATCACCCCAGCAAATAATTGTGTTTTTCAGTATCTTTGGCAGAGACAGGCCAGAACTTGGAATCCCATCCTCAAATCTTGGATGGTTCATTTTATAAGGCCACACTCTGATAACAAGTGAATATTGATCACCCGTCTAATAGTTTGGGCCTTCATTGCAAGGAGTTTCTTTTCAACGGGAAGAGGTAAATAATATTAGAAGTGCTTCTGTCATCCATTGTGAGGCATGGTTTTGTAGGCAGAGAAAATATCTTTCATTAAAATAATGAACTGAACTAAACTGAACTGAAGAAAACAAGCAAGCAAACAAAGGATCGTGGTGAGTTCCTGGGAAAGCAGGACCTTCTTTGACCTCAGGTGGGAGCAGCCGCCTCGGGTATATATCAGAAAATCAACCTGTGTATAACTTGCCTGTTAAGAGCTTGGCAACTGTGAGTCGCTTTGGTCCCTGTGGTGCAAAGATGCTGACGCAAGAAGATAAGGATGCCAACACCCATGGGTGCATGGCAGCAGGAGAGGTCCATACAGTCCTTGGGGTGGGGTGAGCTGCGGGGGTATCCCCATGTGCCATGAAAGCGCTACGTGTCATATTCATCTTGTGTTAGTTAAAGCTTTGACAGTGGCTTGTCTCAGAAGTAGCTGCTTATGCTTAAAATAAATTCCTTCCTATAAGGGTAGGAGGGTTCCCTGTGAATCTTGGGTGTTTAGTAGCCTTCTGCAAATAGAAATGTTTCTGAGAAGGGAATAGTAATACTGCTGGTTGTCTGCCCCTGCCTTCTTGTTGAAGGGAGAAAAAAGACTGGAGAAATGAATTGCATTTGAAAGGTGTCAGATATAAAAAAATTGAAGAAGTCATCGGTCACTGAAAAGAGGAGAATGCTTCATTAGAAACCAAATTTGCCCTTTACTGGGACTGATGTGTGCAGGTACTTGCCTGGCAGGATCCATGAGGCGCTGGGCAGAGCAAGACCCCTCCTCGACATGCGGGCTGATCCTGCCCTTCTGCCCATCCCACGTCAACCCATGCTCTCACAAAATCCAGGAGAAAAATGGAGGGTCTTTAAAACATTCTGAGACAGAAATCAGCTACCGCAGAGACCCACACCAGCAAGGGCAGGGGCTGGAGCACTTCACCTCTCCTGCTTCTCACCTGGGTTTCTGCCAACGGCTGAACCTCTGCACTGGGAAGACGAATGGAGCTTGGCACATCACCCCCGGGAGGCTGCCAGCCCCCATGTGAAGCAATGTGGCTTTCTCCTTGGTTACTGAAATGGTGCCAGAGAGAGAGAAAGAATGGGGTGGCTGGAGAAGAGCAGCAGGGGAGCCCTTATCACCCCCTACAACTGCCTGACAGGAGGCTGTAGCGAGGTGGGGGTCGGCCTCTTATCCCTGGTAATGGGCGATGGGACGAGGGGGAATGGTTTGAAGTTGCGCCAGGGCAGGTTTAGGCTAGACATTAGGAAAAACTTCTTCACTGAAAGGGCTGTCAGGCTCTGGAAGGGGCTGGCCCGGGGGGGGGGGGGGGCCCCCCCCCCTTGATGACCTTAAAGGTCTTTTCCAACCTAAACAATTCTATGATTCTATCACCAGAGGGTACAGGGCTCCTTCCTTAGCCCAGAGCTTGCTTGGTTTAACTGGGATATTGGTGGGCAATGCACCTAGGCTGACACACTGTCACCCCTGGGCACAAGCTCGAGGCAGGGAAGGGTCAGCCCATCCAAGTGCGCTCGCAGGGTAGAAGCCAGGAAGCACCAAAAGGGCACTTTTTCACAAATCCCTGGGCATCTCTTTTCAGCAGGCATCTTGCCCTTGCCAAGCTGGGGGTTGTGTGCAGAGGGACGACATCCAGGGCAAGTCAGGCATCTTCTGTTTGTAGAACTGCGAAAGCCTAAATGCTCTGCCTGCCCAAGAGGAGAGGCCAGGCAGAGCGGTGCTGGCTACGGCACGCAGCAGCTGCTCGCGCCGGCGGCTGCCAGCTGCCTTGGAGATCTGCTTTTGTGGTTTGCACTGACCTTTCCTTGTCTCATCGTGACACATGCTAAAACAATGGCAGTGCTGTCCCATAGCTTCTACATAAAAGTAGCTTCTTGCAAAGAGCCGTAAGGAAAACGATCAAAAAGCTGATTTCACCACCAAATTTTTGGTGTATGGGGTGTTCGACAGCAGCATCAAACAGAAACGTAATGCATCGGTTCACTGGTAGGGTGGCAAAGCCAGGTGTTCCCAGTGATCCAGATAAAAGGTGCTTCATTCCTCTGTGCTTGTTCTGAAACTAGTTTTTAGTAGTGAATTAAAAATTAAAAAAAATTAAAGACTAAATACTCAATTCTTGGCTATGAATATTTATGACAATATTGGACTTGCAAATCTAAGGTAATTTAAATGTCAAAACTGGTGTAAAGTCTTCCCTTTGGAGGATAAGTTGGAGAAAATTAATCTTGATTACAAGTCATAACAGTGGGAAATTAGCATCTTAGGGCATCAGCGATAAACACTTCTGTACTATCCCCTTTTTAAGCCATGCATTTTACAAAGATGAGAATTAATTTTAATAAAAAACTAGCCCCTTAATTAGCCAGTTAGGTAATTAACAGGGAAATCCTAGTTGCATTCATGACACTGTGATTATTTCATCTTGCTAAATCACCTCATCTTCTGCAAGGACTCTGCTCCATAGCTGTTTGGAGAGGAAGAGTTTCTACCTAAGACCGAGTCTTGTGTCCGGGAAGCCTCCTTTAGGGAGAAAAGCAGCAGGTTTGGCACTGAAATCCCTGTGCTTAAAAAGGAAATTATTTTCGTTAATGCATAGCAAAGGCCAGTATACGCGAGCGCCAGCAGCATCAGCTGCAACATCTCCGTAAGCAGAGGATGATGTTACCAGCAGCCACACTCATATCCTTGGACAGGACCAAGAGTTAATGGGTATCTGCAGAGATTTAGGTCCTGATTCTTGCAT
This sequence comes from Egretta garzetta, assembly GCF_000687185.1. NCBI lineage: Eukaryota > Metazoa > Chordata > Aves > Pelecaniformes > Ardeidae > Egretta > Egretta garzetta. Next base: position 993,119 of record NW_009260430.1, on the reverse strand, counting down.
TGCAGAAGCCAGGACATTGGAAGCTGATTTCAGCTCCAGCTTCCAAGTCAATGTTTTGAGCCATTCCTCCACAGACCCTTGTGGTTTTGAGAAAGGTAAGTCTGAAGAACAACCCTACAGGCTGCAAATTGCTATACAGGAGTTTGAACTGCCATGGGGAAATAGTTAGAGATTTTTTTAAACCTACAATCAGAATTGTAATTTAAGGAATAGCAATTTATATCTTTGCAGGCAGCCACGGCTCCCTACAGAATCCAAGGAGTTAATTAACCCAGCACCTCAGACTTGCCTCATCCATCAGACTTTTAGCCAAACTTAAATGCTGGCTACAGCCAGATACTTTGGGATAAGGTCCAAAGAAATTTATAAAGGAAAAGAAGCCAACCCACGGACAAAACATCTTCCTCATGCCAGTCATCTGGTAGATGGATTATGCCTTAAAGCAAAGTAGGTTACATAAAGACGGCATTCAGTAATGACTCCTCAGCAGCTACACCAGGAACAAATCTGACATTTGGCCTGTTAGTCTCATTTGCAGTCTTACCCGATAGCATTTGATCCCACATGTTCATTTTGCACTTTACTTTAAAAAAAAAAAGAAAACCATTTTTGAGAAATGGAAGTGCAATTGGGACTTGTCCTTGCCATGGTTCGCAGTAAAGAGCCATGACCTTCTTGATATGTTTTGCCTTGAGATCATTTCCTGAAAGACCGTGTGGATTTGGGGTTACGGTGGCCTTCCAGCTGTCTGGTCAGGCTTTGGACCTGCAGCTCATTGGGACCTGACCTGTGCAATGCAGTGGGTTTTAATTAGCCAATGGAGACGTTGTCACCAGTGAAGGATGGCTCTCATATCTGCTTTCCTCCTTACCTACACTAGATTTAGGATCTCCCTCTCTGCTATCACCTTTCCTTGCTTGCCACTCGAGCCAATGTGTATTTCCATACTGTCCCCAGTCTATGTGTATTTACCTGCTGGTTTACCTTCATGGGTTTGTGAGGTGGCAGGTCAGCACTCTGAAACCTGTAGGTCCTCCAAGCTCCTTAGAGATGCCAGGTCTCTCTGAGGCCCCTCTGTTTGTCTCAGCTCTCTGGCAAAATGGCTTTTCTCCAAAAAACATGTCCTCCCCCACCTCCTCAGGTTGACACCTGTAATTCTACGGTAAGAGCAGCAGAGTGCATAGTATTACTGTAAAAAATATTAAGTAGGCCCTTTTAAGTAGTCTGGAAGTCTGTGCATGAATAACCACCCCAGTTTCTCTTAGGGAGCACATGGTTTCCCATAGAATAATCTTCTGAGACCCAAGGCGATGTCTCCACAGCAGCCCTGAGCACCCATTGCAGCACAGGTAGACCCGTCTGATCCATCTTTAATACCCGTGCCTGTGGACGGTGCTACTGGCTGTGGATGGATACATCCAGGATGACTCTGTCCACCTGGGAACCTCTTGCAGCCGCTGCTCTTTTCCCTGAAAGTCTCACTATTGCAGCGCCGAGCTAGCCGAGCTGATGCTCAGCACCGGTCTCTCAGGCTCCAGTTCCTGGCTGGTTCAAATCCATCTTGCATGGAGAGCGACCTGTCTTAAAGCTTCAGGCGTGGAAATTGCTCACTCCAATGTAAATGCACAATTGCACCCAGTTCTCATGCCACTTTTGAAAAAAAAATTAGCTCTGAGCATCTCCAGCTCTCGTGGTTTCATTTTTATCCCTTTCAGTATTTATCTGAGCCATTTGTATTTCATCCTTACAACACAGAAAAGAAAAAAAAAAAGTGATACACACATTGGCTGATTTTTTTTTTTCCACCCTCTGGGCAGATTTCTTCCCTTTCCTCCTCCAGCCCTTCACATCCTCAGCTCACCATCCTTCTCTTGCTGTAAATATCCTCAGCAATGGATGGACTCAGCAAATGTACCGAGGAACATGCAGTGCCATGGAGAAACCAACAGCCACACTCAGATCACACAGGCTGGGCTGAGAAAGAACCTAAAAAAAATGCAGATTATCAAAAGTCCTTCCAAGAACGAGAAGCTGTCTAGGATGGAGGCTGTTTCACATGCAGCCAAGATCTTTGCAGCTGAGGGTGCTGGGGCCAGGAGGACCAAGCAGCAGCCACTGTCCCAAGTAGGAGCTCAGGAGGTGAAGGGGACCCAGCTTCCTCCTGACCTCCCAGCAGCACTCCCTGCATTTGAGCGTGGTGGCTACGCTGTGCACAAATGTTCTGCAGATCTATTCGTTCAATAACAGCCACTGCAGGTACTCTACAGGAAAAGGACCTTAATTCAGCCGCTCCCAACATCAACAGGAACAGACCTGAGAAAACAGACTGTAATATAACAATATAATGACACGTCTGGCACTTAAAGCTGCCCGACGAAGGCAGACGTACAGATGGGAGCTGGGAGCATGAGAGGACCAAGTCGCTCCCCATTCACACCGTATCCTTATTTTTGTCCCGCTGGCATCCAGCTTACAAACTGGGGCAGGGAATGTAATTAATGGAGGACACACAGCTAGCGTGTGATAAAGGGAGAAAGACAAATCCGGGTTTGTGTTAGATTTATGCCTTGCCCACAGCAAGAGTGAAGGAACAAAAGGGTTTGGCCAGCATGAAAAGAGGTGCTCTGTGAAATACAAATGCGCTTTTCCGCCTTCAAAAATAGAAAACTGCAGGGAATTGACTGAAATTTTCTCAGCTTTAGTAAGATCATAAAGAACCTGAGACCTTCATGAATAGTCCCACGACGAAACAAGTCTATAAACAAAAATGTGCTTCTTGATTTGCCTTGGTCACACTGCTCAAGCGCAGTGGAGGGAGATAATTTTAGTCTTCCTCCAGACACTACCCAGTCAACACTTCTGGGTAGCTCATCCAATCACCCTGATTAAGAGATGCATAGTCAGGTCTCTCAGAGCAGCGGGAGAGACGTTCGGGAGAGACGAGCGCACATTCAGCGCTTCTTGACCTTGCTTGTTTTCAAGAGGTCAGCTACATTTCCGAAGCAGGAGAATATCTTGAAGGAGAGATGGAGATCTCTCCAGCCCACTTCAAAGCCTGATGAGAAGAGGGACAGGTACTGCCTCCTGGGAAGGACTGCCATGGAAATAGGAACTTCAAGAGGGTCTTACAGCATTAACTTACTCGAGAGAAAGCTAAAACCCCACACTGCTAAATGTCACCTCTGTAGCAAGGTTTTTACGTCGATCAGGTGTTAGACCAGGGTAGGTGCTGGTTGCTGCCCCGGGCTGCGGGACAGAACTTTAGGCTGCAATTAATTTGTGTAAACTGGAAAAAAATAAACACAAAAGATCCGCGTTGCCACAGCTTAATGATGCAACTTGGGGAGGAACTATAGCATTTTCTCTGTAAATTGAGGAATGTTCCAAACTTCATCTTTAAAGTTCAGACCCCCAGGGAGATTGTTAGATTTTAATTGCTACCTTAATCAACCTTTATTAGTGCTAACCAAAGCTCCTCGTGGATTTAAAATTCAACCCATTTGTCAACTACTAATTATTTTAAGCAGACAAGCTGTTATTTTACCAGCTGTATTAATGTGACTTTTCAGCATATGTGAAATATTACAAATACCTTCAGAAGATTTGATCCTGAGACATAATTCAACAGATAAATCATTCTTTGCCATGATCTCACTTGTCTCAGACACCGATAGCACCTCTTACCCTCGTCTACCTCCCCCTCACCTGGCAGAACGTGCAAAACCAGGATCAGGTCCAATGTGTTTTTCAGTAGGAGGATGATTTGTTCTTTCCATTTGTTTTTTTTTTTTAAATTAACTCCCCTTTATATCCCTCTGCAGTGTTCATGCTGCATGCACCAGGCTGAAGGCATTAGCTGCTGGCTTGGTTTATCGCAAAGTCTCTTATCTTAAATCTTCAGTATCGTCCTGGGGGATGGAGCTGATTTATTAATTACCCTGCACTCTTGCTCTAATGAGTATGTGCTCGCCTGTCACCCAGCTGCTGGCTGCATCCCCATTTCTCCCCCACGAAGAGCAGGAGTGGGGGGGGTCCCTGCTGCTTTGCACACCCCGGCGTGGGATCCCCCTTCCCAGACCCAGCCTGGCCACCGGCGGCAGAGGGGAGTCCAGCACCCTGCTCCTGCACGGCCGTGCTTGGCTGCGGTGTTGCCACGTGCCCAGGGTAGAACTGAAGTTTGATAGTCACCACGTGAGCAGAACAGAGCCACATTCTTCTGTCGTGATCCATCTACCATACATTGCCAAGAGAGTGTGGGAAGAAAGCAAGCGAGCACCACTTGATTTAACTGTTTACTGCTCTTCGCAGTTAGAATTCTTTGCTTATTATCCTCCCATGCTTACGCCTTTTGCTTTATTTTACCCCTAAAACATTAACTAGAAATCCCCACGCTGGTCTGCTCCCTGTAAGTGACTTCATGCCCACGTAGGCAAATGGCATCGTTTTGATTATCAGGGCTGAAATGACTCAATATTAACAGAACAAGAAAAGTTAGGAGATAATTGACTGTCACCACGGTTTGATTTGGTTTTTTGACACGCTCTGTGGGAGAATAGCCAAGCACAATAGTCTCATTCATGACAACAACTATCCCAAGCACGGATTGAAGAAGTATGGAATAACAAGCAGATGTTAGAGAAGCAAGGATCCGGGTATCAGCTTGCGAAATCAGCTGCTGTGATTTACTTGCGTGGTGATACACCCCTAAGACATATGTGTAGTCTGCGCTCTCATTAAGGCTGCGGTAGCTGCCACCCCTGCACCCGTCCCAGGCTGCAAAACCCACGCAGCGGGAGCAGGAGTGTCAGATGTGCTGAGCATTTGCAGTCCTGGCTAAGAGCATAGGAAAGAGGATGATTTTCTTGGTTTTGACAAGGACATCATTAGCTACCCTCAACAGAGAGCATCAGCCTGCACCAGGGGAAGCACCAAGCCACGGAGGCACTTTCTTTGGATGAATGTCCATCACGTGAGCCCCCGCGGCTTCTGCAATGCAGGGCAGAAAAGAAGAGAGGCAAGAGGCTAGACACATAATAACTGCAAAATCTGGATTAGGATTACTCAGATGTCAGGAGCATTAGGCACTGTATGAACATTTATTAAATTATTTAGAGGGCTGACAAGCAGCAGAACTGGAGAAAACAAAATATATTGTGATAGGTGATGGGCAATATCCCTTTGGTGAAAACAAGTAGGAACCAAAATACCAGCAGATAGCGAGAGGTGAAATCCAACTGCACTGGTAAATTATTTAAAGCATATTTCCGACCTGTCATTTGAAGCTGAAGTATTATTTCCCCTTCAGTAGAATTCTGCTGCTGGGGAGGGTGAGGGGGAAATAGCAACAAAGACCTGCATGTTCAAAGGGAAAATCAAGAACATTATTCACTGAGTTTTTGTTCAACCAAAAATATTGCCCTAAATAGTGCTGTGGATAAACGAGAGCTGAGGAGCAAAGCTGAGGCCAGGAGACTGGCAGCATGCAAATTGATATTACACTTGCTTGCAAGAAAAACTGGGTAAAATTAATTAATTTACCTTGTAGCTCAATGTATGCAATCTCAGGAAACAAAGAAGGAAGCTTTCCTGAAGGAGGAAGGGGAGAGGATTTGAAGCTTTCAGGTTAATGATGATGTGATGGAGGATCTCTGTCACTTCTTCCTTCCTCCCTCACCAGGTAACGGGGAGGCAGCAACCATCCTGGGCCAAAACCCTTCAATTTTAGCTTCTGCATATCCCTCTTAAATTGCTGGCAGGAGGCCCTGGATTAACTCAAGTGAGATGTACAAGTCCCCCAAACCCATCTACATCACCTTCATCAGGCATAATCCTAGTGGGGGTTTGAGGGGTTTTTTGTTTGGGGTCGGGTTTTTTTGGTAACAGTTTTACTCTTTCATTTTTCTAAATAAACATTCTTTTATCCTTCAGTTTTATCAAGTGATAAAGCTGGATTTCCATGATGTACAACAAGGCATTCTGCAACACGCAGTGGCAAACCTTAAAGCTTTCCCATTTGCCCATTATCCAGTCCATTAGTTCCAGGATTTCCTGGATTTCACAGCTTTTATCTCTCTTTGGGAGCTGGAATCAGAAGAACCGTTCAGGTTTGAGACTGGTGTCCCACAGGTCAGGAGAGGAGGATGTTTTGTTTTATGAATAGTTAAAACGAAGGTGGGTTTCTGGCATTTAGCAAGGTAATGAAGAGCTCTGAGGTCCCTAGGGAGTTCGATACTTAGGTATTACCCTTGTGTACAATTAGGAATAATAAGCTTTATATCAAACACTTAAGCATGAATCATACCTTTTTGCTATTCCTTGTGATAAATCTGAAAGCACTTTAGGCCACAGGATTGCAACTGTGCATCACTCTCTGCTCTGACATCTCTGCCAACCCATCATGAGCAAGAGACCCATTTAAGTTGTTCTGCATCAGATGTTGTTTTTTATGAACAAATGATTTCTCCATGGAGGGAGATTTATGAATGGGAAAGTTGGTGGAATGTTTTTGCCATAGAGATATGATGGATTTTTTTTGTAAGTATGCAATTTATTTCCATCTGTTCTGTATCTGATTAACTCCTGCAGAGTATGTGATTAACTTCACTTCTCAAGTTCATTAGCTGCTCTGCATTCCCATTATAGTTCATCAGTGTGGGACCACACACAGGCTTGAAAATGTTACATGTTTATTATTCTTAATATCTTAATCCATACTGCCTGGTCATTCTCTCATGATGGCCACAGATCTAAAGAGAGAAGGCATGGTACCAGGAAAACATCACTACTCTGGAGCAAACACAAAATGCAAATGAAAACAGAGTTTAAGCAGATCCTCAGTGCTAAAGCTAAATTAAGCCCTTTGGAAGAGTCCATGCCCACCGTTAGCCAGTTGGAGGCAACACTGGAGGCATCCGGCCCCCACAGAGAGAGGGGAGGACCACTGCACGTTCCGTGGTTCCTGCACGTTGCCACATTGCACTGAACAAGTCCTGATTCGCAGTAGGTTGCAGGAACTTGCACTGTGTAGACCTCAAAGTGCAGCACAAGCCTCAAACAGGGCGTGCGGTCACCACAAACCTTGTAGTAGCGCGCGCTTTCTGCTGATATAAATATCTACCAGTACAAAACCTGAAACATCTTAATAGAAGCAAGCAGCCAGAGCTCATGCACAAGGCTTTTGCGTTATCATCTGAGTTGTCTTTTGAGAGGGTTTCCTTCCATGAATAAAGCCAGTAAATGGATGTGTCAGTAACAGAGACTCACATGTCCTTTGCATGCAATTAACTGAGTACCAGTCTCGTTGACATTAATGGCTGCAGGGCAGTGGCATCATGGGGACAGGACCTAGTCCGGTTACTCGGAGCATCCATCAGATCCATCTGATAATTTACCTTCAGACTTGTGTGCTCTCTTTCTTCACCTAAGCAACAGTTCCTGCAGACCCCCATTCCCAGACCCTATCCAAAACAAGAGGAAAACTGGGACTCCTGCAGAGGTCTAAAATACACAGGTTTGGCCAATTTGAGCTCCTGCAGCCCATGCCAGCTGAGGTCAGCAAAACCCGCTGAGTTATTTAAACAGAGGTGGATTGGGCAAGATGCGCCTGCTTTTGAGGCTTTTCTTTGTTTTCTTTTCCCCTGAGTGACACAAGTTTGATGTCCTGCTCGTCTCCGTGCTTGGATGGGGCTCACATCCGCATCACTGCCCCGGCTCCCAGAGCTTCAGCTGCTCGTGGCTGCCATCCGTTCCCCTGTCCCCGCACGGCTGTGCCCTCGCGTCAAGGTTTGCTTCTGTACTTCGTAGCTGATGGTAACATTTTGACATCAGATACCTGTGCCTGTGAGCAACGTCTCACATCACCGTAACCTTTGTTTAAAATGTCTGGGTTTGATATTTAACACTTTTGAAAAGGCCTCACTGGGGCTTCTTAATCTCTCTGGTCCACACTTACAGCTCCCAGAGGCGAACAGGGGAGCTCTTTGGGATGAGGTTAGGGCAATTCACACTCTGTAACTGGCTGAGATGTATGGAATCCATACCCACCTATAGCTGGATAGAAGAGGTAGAGGGCTTACGGTGTGATAACAGCCAGAGGCTTTTGTGGTTATTTCTCAGAATGTTTTAAAGAGAAAATATTAATTGGGTTTTGGTGTCTATTTTTTGGTTATTCATTAGGTTAATGATGGGATCTAATGTCCCATCACCTGGATCTCCATCAGATATGTATGTACCGTTCCTGGTTACGAGGCAAGGGAAGGGTCATCTCGCCCCACTGGCGAAGTCCCAAGGCTGCGCGGTTTGTGTCGCGCTGCCTGGGGGTGCGAGGGGACCCTGCCGGGATGCAGGATCCGACCGTACCCGCGTGCGGCTGCCAAGTGAACCCACACGGGGCACCGAGCGCCACCCATCCACACCACCAGACAGCCTCCATCCGAGGGTGATGGCTGTGTCGCACCGTATCACGCTGCCAGGGCCGCTTGCGATAGCAGCCACCAGAACTAAGAGGTGACAGGCAAACCTGCCTGAGTTAAAACCAGCACTGTGTGAAGATCGAGCTCCTGCTCAAGTATGCTGTTAGAGCTCCAGATCCACACACAGGCTTCAGGGCTTGGCCCTATTCCTGTTTATCCAGGATTTGCATTCCCACACCAGGATGCACTTATCCGAGATAAGGACGGTGCCTGTATCCTGCAGTACAGGTCCCCACTAGTGTTGGGTACCCACTCCAGCATTTCGGATGCCTCGGTTTGTTCTCTCACCTCCATGCACTTTAAACTTCCTTCTTGAATCTGCAGATTTAACTTAGATATTTATGAAATGAATGATCAGAGAGGGGAAAGATTGGAAAGATTTTTGGCTAGAATCTAGTGCTAATACACTCCGAAATTAATAAAATTCCTCAAAAATTTCCAGAAAGGCTGAATTCCCTTCCTAGGCTGCAGGTTTTTTGGCTTCCACATTCCTCCCTGTACCAGGTACTGGCTACAAAAGCAGTTGCTATTTCTTCCATCACTTACAAATGCTTTGTATCTAAGGAATGGCATTCGGCTGATAACCGCTACATACTTGGCATGAAAATCTGGAAAGCTATGCAAAGATGGCGTTTAATTAGATGGTAATTTATTTACTGGGGGGGAAAAAAAAAAGCGCCTTTGGATTTTTCATCAGATGCATCCTGTGAACATCAAACACGGGTGCCGTTGCCAAACGCTCCTTTTGGCGTGCCAGCCGTGTGCTTTTCCCCTTCCTGCTTTGTCTTCCACAGGTCGCTGTATCCAGGAATGCGGCACCGTGCTTATTAAAGGCTGAAATTATCAACTGGGTGGTTAAAAAAATGCTAATCCTGGCCACTGAGTGAGATAACTGGTAATTTTGTAAAGTACATTTAGTCAAATAAGATTTTTTGGCAGCCGAATGTTGATGTAGCAGAATGTGCTTTTCTGAGTGACATATGCTAACAATACTGCCTCCAGAGCCAGGGGGGGGGATAATTTACTCTTCATTTCCATTGGAAAAGAGAGGAACCAGAATGTGGTAGATTGTTAAATCCCAGCTCCGTGCTTCAATTTATTTGCTCAAAACCACGAATCAAATGATGCCCTGGATCCCCAGTCCTCTCCATCATCACCTCCAGGAAAACTGCCAAGACAGATCTCCTCCTGAGATACTTTTCAGCTCCTTTTGGGCTTCTCAACCACTTCCCCTGGCATGCCCTCAAGGGGTGGCTGGACCCGAGGGGAGTCTCCGCAATGAGATAAGGCAGACAGTGGTTTCATAGGATTTTCCAGCTGGCCGCAGGGATCTGAAGTATGAGAGAAGCTTAGTCAGTCCAGGTGAGGTTTTACCAGCCCACCAGTGTCCACATTTCTTCTCTCTGTTTTAATGGTCCTTCCCACACCCCTGAAGAGGAAGGGGGAAAAAGTGCTCTGGGCATCCCAGCTCACTGCTGGAAGGGGCCGTGGCTCTGGAGATGTGGCACTGGCAGAGACCGAGAACTCGGCTCTGCCATCACCTCATTTATCAGGCAACAAGGGAACATCTCTGGTCTCTGCCACAAACCCACTGTCATAACCCAGAGCTAAAATTGCCCCTAAATCTCAGCGACCCCCCACGTCTGCTCTGGGTGTCTCGCTCCTGCTGGCAGGGGATCCCAACTGCGGCTTCGTGGGACGCACCGGTGCGGTGCCCCGTGCCGCGCCACTGCTGCGACCAGCATTTCACGCTTCATTTGCTTCGTGGGACTTCATTTACTTATTTAGAAAAAAGGCCAGCTTGTGGGAAAACACAAGGCGCGAGTTCAAAAACCTTTTATGATCTTGCTAAAGGAACATATTCTCATCAAAACTCTTTCAATGAAAATATTATGAATAGTCCTGGTTCTTGGCTTTTTTATTATAAATACTTTCAGTGGAGGTGTTGAACTTGTGACTGTATCTTCAGGAAGAGCCTGTAGCTTAATTTTCTGCTTTTAACCACTTAAGTGCACCAAGACCTCGTGAAGTGTCCACAAATACTCATTAACTGTTCTGCACCCCTCCAAAGCCATGTGCTGATGGACCATGGGAAGTGTCAGCTGTAGGTGGCTCAGGCGATCGAGCTTTGCTGGGAGCGAAGGTCACCTGTAAATGCCCGTAACATGTAACATTTCCCCTCCTCCTCTTCAGATGCATATAAGACAAAAGCCTGGAAAAACCATCTTCTTCCAAGGTGGCCTCTCCGTCCGTGTTCCTCCAGAAGTCACCATAGAGCACAGGAGAATAAACCTTTGCAGAACTTCTGGTTTACAGGACTCATTTAAGCCCTGTGGGGAGTCCCCACGTGAAGTTGTATCCTCATCTTCTCCATCACCGCAGCAAGCGAGCCGACGTCTGGTTTTAGTGGTAACCCAGGGAAACCACGGCAGCAAAATAATTTGAAGGATGTCTTGGCAAGAGCAACTCACGTCAGCATGAAGCTCAGCAGAGCCAGGGGAGCAGTTTTCCACACAAAAAGATTTAGGAAGAGTCACAAACCCCAGAACTGGCTTCTGCTTTTGTGTCACTTGATTTTTCTGGTCCCTTCCCCTGTGTCTCTTCCACACTCCTGTTTGGAAGGAAGAAGAAAACTCACATAATGCCCAGTCCTCCAGTCTCACGCCAAGTCTGATTTTTGTTGAGCTGACCAAGAGAGGTCAATAACTGCATTTTTTCCCTTCCAGAATTGTGACTTAATTTCCATAAATTTCCATTTGTCTTCTCATGAGCTTATCAAGCCCTGTCTCTGTTTTCTGTGTCCTGCAAAACTCTGCGTAGTTTTAAGGCTTCATGTTTTGGCTGGAATTAAAATCATCTTTGGCAATAGAGGGCTAAGAGGAAGCTGGGATGAAAAGTGCTTCATCATTAGAGTGTTAGGGAAAGCTGGTGCCTGGGCTGAGCATGGCCACTGCGGTGGGGCTGGGAAGGTCAGCGTCACCACCCTGGGGACCGTGCAGGCGTTGTACCTCTGAGCACTGGCTGAGTCAGAGCGGATGTCTCTGCCATGTCTTTGCATCCCTCGAGCGATCAGACATCGCAGGCACGCCTTCGTGGGACAGGGTCTAGGCAGAGATTTCTGCTGGGAGCTCACCCTCAGAGGGCATCCACATCGTCACTGTCCCATGCAGAGTGATCCGGGTCTCTGAGTGTTGCTGCTCAGGCAGTGCTGGAAGGGAAGGCTGTTGTTCTGTACGAGACAGCAAACGATTTGGTCCTGAGGACTAATCCCATCCCACAGATGCTGCCAGCCTGGTGTTTGAATGGCTTTTAGGACTGCACTGATTCCGGGAGCGAGAGCAGCATGGAAGTGGGTTAGTGTTTCATTCCCTCCTGCCAGTGGCAAACATTGGAGTATTGGATTTGCTCTTTTCTTTTCTTTTTTTTTTTTTTTTTTTTTTTTTTAATGAGGATTTAGCACACAGTCACAGGATTTGTGGTGGTGTTTTTTTAAACTAGAGAGCAGCCAGTGCTAAGCTTATCCACACGCGGCTTTGTGTTTCGGCTGCATGTCACTGCCCGTCACGGTGCTGAGCGGAAACCTCTGATCTGGTGGGTTTTAATGGGGAGGAGAATCCGACTGAACCATGCTTGGTGATCACAGCGATATGGCCAGGCCAGGCCGCTTGTGCATCCAAACAACCCGGAGTACAGAGATTGTTTAGATTCAGTATCACATAAGGTGTCCTTGCCATGGTGAGCCAACATAAAGCCCAAGACTTTCAGGTCAAAAATTAACCTGGACGCTGTCTAAATCCTCCTTCCTGAGGCCAGAGCAATCTGTAAAGGTATATAAGGACCCAAAGGCCCCCATAGATGTTCACTGGCAGCTGTAGCCACTTGAGTCCCACTGATATTAGGTGTTTTGGTGCTGTAAAAAATCCCATTAAACACCTACACAAGCCTTCCTCCTCCTGAAGACCTTTGAATGTGAAGTCCTGGGATCCCAGACCAGCATCTCTTGAAGCAGGTGGGAAATTTTCCACTGGCTTTGAAAAAGTGTTTGAGGCATCAGCTCAGCAGTGTGCAAAGTCACCTGGAAATGAAGTGCGACCACACTGACGTGCACAGGGCACTGGGGTCCGGGCTCGCACAACCCGCAAGTGGCTCCCTGGAAAGAACACTGAACACCAAGGGTTTGCAGGACGGAGATTAGCTTTTCTAGCTTTTATTGTCCTTGAGAGTTTGTATTTGCAAATAATTCTTTTCACAAATTAAAACCTTCTGCCTCTGGGGAAAATATTGATTTTTTTTTTTTTTTTAACTATATGGGAGTTTTGGTACAAATCAAGATGTGGAAAAAATCTTTAAATACAGCCTTTCGTAGAAAGCATGCAATTTTCACACTTTTACCATAACTATTATAGAGGGGAAGGTCAAGGCTATTCTAGACAATTTCCCAAGCTCTTTAAAGACTTCACAATACAATTATGGAATGACTCAAGACTTTAAAGGAAGCTCATAAAAGATTTTTTGAGTTCTGCATAATTACATTAAGCATTAGGGCAGAGGTTTTGAATCACAGAATCGTTTAGGTTGGAAAAGCCCTTTAAGATCATCAAGCCCAACCGTTCCCCTAACCCTGCCATCCCACCACTAAACCCTGGCCCTAAGCATGAAAGCCAATAAACTCTGAAGTTAAGGAGACAGAGTGAAGCATTTCCAGAGTTCAGCATTCCCTTTTGCTGATGTGCAAACGTTGTTCAGCAGTAGGAAAGAAGGACATTCAGCAGCTAAAGCCATAGAAATAGGAGTGGGGAATTACGGGGCTCATTCCTTAGTCTGACCCGGTAACTCTGAGCAAGTCATTTCACCCATGTGCACCAAAGCAGCCCAGCGTAACCAGTGAAGGTTAAAGAAATGAAGCAGGTCCTTTACGAGCACAAACCACTCTCTCAGTAAAGCCATGACATTTTGTACCAGCTGAGAACTTGGTCCCTGCTGCTTAATGATCTTTTCTTTGCAACTTGAGGTGACTCCAAAGGATAACTCTTCTTGATACGCAAGAGGCTGTGAGATGCATGATCTCTTAGAAGCTTAGAAAACTGCTATATATTTAACAAAAGAGGCCATTAACAGCTTGTGATGGTGGGATATATCTAGGAATTTCCTCCGTCCGCAGAGGAGCACTGTTATTATTACCCACATAAATGAGAGATGATTTGATCCAGCTAAAGAAAACTTTGGCAACAACAGGTCTGCCTGTCTTCGCTGCTTCTTTCTCAAATTTATGAACAAAGAAGCTTAAGTGCCTCTGATTGCCAGGGCACCTGCTCCCCATATGCTTATGTGCTTCTTAGTTCTTTCTTTTATGGATCCCCTGTAGTATCCTGGGGGTGTGGTTGGATTCTTTCTCCATCTTTCCGTTCATCTCTGGCATTTCTGAATCCCTACAGAGCAAAGAGATCACACAGCTCCACTAGATGCTGGGTGTGCAGCCAGTGCTTGTACACCGAGGTGATGGGGGTGGGTGGAGAGGAGATGTCTTGATCCGAGCAGACGCTGCACTCATTTGTAGATAAGGCTTTCCTGGTTTTGCCGTCTGCAGAAGGACATGGGGTTGGCTTGGGGTGCAGGGTTGCTTCTGTATTTTAGAGCACTGAGGTACAAGATGTGGCTATTGGGGGAGGAATTTAGCACATCTTGTAACCCTCTCGCAGGGCAAAGTCCCCTATTGGCTTTAGGAGTTGTATCTTTTTGTCATTTTATCACTTCTGATAAAATTGCTTCCACAGTGATTTGGAGTGCACGGTTTAGTTCTTGTTAAGATTTTGGAATTTTAAAACTTGAAGGGGCTTTCGATTTGTCCCACGCTCATCTCAGTGATGGGCTGAGCCTCCTCCCGAGCCGTACAGCGGAGAGGCCGAGTGTCACCGGCAGCCAGCAGCTCACGGCCCCACCACGGCAGCCTTGCCACAAACGTGTGGGCAAATCCTGCTCGTGCCTCCCTTCCCCTGGGCTGCCGTTTGTGGAGCTCGGCTCCAGCGGGGTTTCTAGACGGTGCAGAAGGCACTCACAAAGCCTTCCTGCTTTTATTTGGCACAAACAGTGACTTCCACTTGATTCAATCACTGCTTAATTTGATCCTCCATTTAATTTTATCAGAACTGTAGTAATCAAATAATTTGCACTAAAAACATTACAACTTCCACTTGTTTATTCCGATCAATTTTAATCCTTTAGGGCACAGGGTTTATTGGATAAATTGATTATGAGATAACAAAAGGCTGTCATTAAATCTACAAAGAAAGGACAGAACACAAAAAAGAAAGTTAAAGAGATCCCAAGGAGTGCTCATAATAAAGAAAAAATGCAATAACGTGCTGTTATTTAGAAGTTACGCTAGGCACAATGAAAGCTAAGAGGCATCCTGCTGTTCGCGAGATGAAAAGATCAATGGCGTGTTTCACTGGAGCCATTTCTGGCAATGAACTGCACTGAAAACGGGACGACAGCATCACTGGATGTGAATGGATTTGCCTTTTTGAGTGTTGGCCCACGTGAATGGATGTATGTCAGTGCTGTTTGAGTTTTCCCTCTGTGCAATAAGCCTTCGAAAGCCAACGCCAGCAGAGTAAGAGGAGGAAAGACTGCCGCTGCCAGCTCTTTCTCTGTTGCTGTGAGAAATAAAACACAACCTCCTGCTCCACTGACCCTTCTCATCCCTTGACCGTGCCATATCTCTCCCCCACAGGTCAACACTTTCATCTCCTTCGTGTTCCCCATGGTCGTCATTTCTGTGCTCAACACCATCATTGCCAACCAGCTGATGGTCATGTTCAAGCAGGCTGCCCAGGAAAACCAGGTCTGCACCATCGGCGGGCAGCAGACGATGCTCAGCATGTCCATGGAGCCCAGCCGCGTGCAAGCCTTGAAGCACGGTGTGAGGGTCCTGCGTAAGTACTCACATACCATAGAATCACAGAATCATAGAATGGTTTGGGTTGGAATGGACCCCTAGAGGTCACCCAGGGACACCTTTAACCAGATCAGGTTGCTCACAGCCCCGTCCAACCTGGCCTTGAATGTTCCCAGGGATGGGGCCTCCATCACCAATCTGGGCAACCCATTCCAGTGTTTCACCACCCTCGTTGTAAAGAATTTCTTCCTTAGATCCAGTCTAAACCTATCCTGCTTCAGTTTAAAGCCATCACCCCTTAATATGTTGGCATGGAACTGGCTAGAGGTGTCTAAGTAAATATGATTTGAAGAGTGATAGGTTGAAATTGGTAAACGCTTTCACCCCAAACATATTTTAAATTAAAATTATCTCTTTTTGGAAATTCAAATTGCCCCCAAATGCTTTGACATTTGCCAAAATTGTCCAATTCTTGTCTCAAAGCCCCAAACTTTTGAAAATAAATTTGTTTGTTCTCTTGGTCTCTTTCCTTCTTCATCTATTTCTTGATGAGTCACCAAGAGTTTTCTAAGGAATTTTACCATCTCTTTTCCACTATTTTCTTTTTCTCCCAGTGTCACTTTTCTGAGTCCTAATCTTCCCTTAAAGGATTAAAAAGAATCATATAGAGAAAGGAAGCTAAGGAGATACCTGAGTGTTAATTAATTGTGGTCAATGGGGGAGAAGCTGATCAATGAAAAATTTCAAATTTAAGAAAAAAATAGATTTCCTGTTCTGTGAAATAGAAACAACTTGGCAACATCAAGTTTTCCTCTTTCTTTTTCTATTTCTGGCCAGCTCCAGCCTGAACACCTTTCAGCTGGTGCTGGTTTTAGGCTCTGATTGTGACGGGGACTGATGTAGTTTTAAAACCAAACTCGATTTGTGGGATTGGGTTTGAGCAGATGAGCTGGAGGGGACGCAGAGTGCAGGGTGGGGGGCACTGCTGGCGTTGCCCATGGTAAATCAGGTGTGCAAATTCCTCTCAGTTGTTACAAGCAGAGGCTTTGGAAACCCAGTGGTGGTTTCCTTCCCCTGCTCACAGGGTAAAAGCAGGAGCTGCTCTGAAGGTGTTCTCTGTTTCATTAGAGGTGTGGGAAAAACCAGATTTCTCCTGAAGATGTAGGAGAAAAGAGTTTCTCGCAGTCAGTCACAGCTTTAATTCAGGTTTCCATTTTCCTTTCTCCGTTAGAAAAAAAAAATATGGCCAAATGACCCAGATTAAAACCAAAATACTTTGGATCAGTTCAGGCTCTTCCTAATTTTTCTCCTCTTTAAAACTCTGATAATAGCAACACTGGTTTGGTAGCAAAACTCGTATAATCCCATACAGCCGCTGTTTTATAATAGCCCAGAAATCACTCAATCACTGCACACTTGATAACCTGAAGCAAGATGGTGGCAGGGGCAATCGCTGCGTTGTCTACAGTGAGAGAATTCCCCTGTTCTTCTCCCGTCTCCTCAAGTCCTGGGCAGCTCCAGGGTAAGGTGACTCCAATTTATTGCCTTTCCCAGGGGCCTAATGTCTCACTGCAAGCTCAGCAGAGCTCCCCAGGGACACGTGTGCACCCTTCTGCAAGTTGCATTTTATCTTCTCCCACCAGGTATTGCACCCAATATTCTCCAGATTCTGACCCAGCTAATTACAAGATATTAAAAAAATTTTAAAAAGACATTTTTTGCCCAAGCCAAATTACTATGCAGCAGAAATTTAAAAAAAAAAAATGCTGCTGCTTATATGATTGTAACTAAGTTTTGCAGCCCTTTGAGGGCTGGCTGTCTAAACATATTGTAGACAAATTCCCAAGCGCTCTTCTGGAAAATACCTTCATCCATATTTCCCATGCAATAAGGGGTTCGTGTCTGCACATGCGATGTCTCAGACAACACCGAGAGCTGCGAGCACACACGGCCATTCATGAACTGCTCAGGTGGGTGTTCGTAACTTCATGGAGAAGCCAGACAGAACTTTCACCTCCATAGATGAAGACAGAAAGGGATTCATTTATATTTTTTAATCCTTCCAAACAACCACATTTAGGGTAATCACAAATAATCCTTTTCTTTTGCCTTCGCTTGTTGATATGTAGAGCTAAAGACCAGACCTGCTCACTCACACTCCCTGAGAAAGCAAACTAGCCCAGCATTTTAATGACTTGGTCAACAGCAGCTTAAGCCTTGAATATATCGCTTTATTCCTTTTCTTCTTCTGCCGAGCTTTGGTTCAGACAGAGGTTAAATAAAAGATCCTGCACCCAGGAATTGACCTGTACTGCAAAATACTGGATGGCTTAATTAAATAAGCTCAGGAAAAGACCAAAGAATCTGGTAGCTTAAGCTGACAGGTGATAAAGCAAAGGCTCTTAAAAAATAGTACCCAAAGAAATCTAATGAAGTATGCTGGTGCTGGTTATAAACTGTCAGTCCTCATGCATGATCAACAGTGACAGTTTGTTAGCAGAGAGCTTTCTGACCGGTGCTTTTCATGGCAAAGCTCTTGGTAGCTGAAGTGCTTTGGCCAAGGCCACATTTTCAACAAGGAAAGAAATCCCTCGAGAAGGCACCGAGAACCTCCCTGAGTTTTTTCCAGCCATTTATCACGAGGGATCCATCCCACGCAGCATGCCATGCCCATGCCATAGGCAAGCCACCGTGAGCACCCTGGGTTCGAACACCGTGCTGGGAAATGTCTACTGAGAAAAAGGAGAGAAAACCCCAGAAGATGTTAAATTCCCCATCGTTACCTTGTCAGGCTGTGGTTATTTACTGTCCCTGCGCCCCGGTTAACCACCACCCACCTGGGGATAAGAAGTGAGCCGTGCTTCGGCACTGCGCCTGCAAGGACGGGGCCACGCAAGTCCTCGGTTCCCCGCTATCTTTTTCTGTTTCTCAACGCCTCTACCTGCTGCCATTAAGTGAGAAGCTGCCTTTTCTCACTTGCACTACAACATCTCACACCTCCCTCTCTCCTTTTAGTATTGTGTACTCCTTTATTGTCAAGAGGAGAGAGGTCTTCATGAATAATAATAGAGACACCTAGATTTACACCTGTGGCTCCCTGGGCATTGCTCGGTGGTGGTGGAAAAGCATCCCTCACCAACAGGTCCACATGTCCTCTGAGGCATTCAAATCCTGTCTTTCTCCAAACACTAGGCTTAATTCTCTTCTTCTTCTCCAGGCAAATTTTTGCTTTTGTTACGTACTGCAAAAGCTGAGAAAAGTTAGCAAAAGCGAGGGCGTTGGTCTGGAGGCTGAAATGGTGTAAAAGTGGGTCAGACGTGGCCCCGTGGGGCCCCGTGGGCAGCGATGCGCAGATTTTACGGGCACCTCTGCAGTGCCAGCCCGGCAGCAGGACTGAGCCCCCTTCCCTGCTGGGAAGGCGATGAGCGAGTGGCCGCTTGCCCCTTTTCTGGACTGGAGAAGATCCAGCAAATAACAAATCCACCGTCAGCTTCGTCTCTGATTCACCACATCACGCAGAAAGGCTTTTTTTATCCAGTGAGTGTGAGTGAAATCCTGCTTCCTTTCATTTTTCAGACACACTTGATTACTGGAGGTGCTTGATTCACGTTGACTTTTGTCACCCGTTCCTCCCAACTTTTTTTTTTTTTTTTTAATAAACCAGAGCTCTGAGCTGTCTGAAAAGTAGCAAAAAATAAACAAGGGCGCACGTGATTTATCCTGGGATCCATGGAAGCCAAAACCATGTACGCAGTCCAGGCTAGTTTATGGAAGAGGATGGGAAAAGAAAAATGACACTTGTCCATGTTAATAAAACTGTTGGCACAAAATCAGAGCTTCATGGGGGTCAAAGCATTTTCCGTTTCCAAAAGTGAACTTTGGCTTGAAGTACAGAAGGCCTGATTTTGTTTTAAGGGTGAAGGGTTTCAGAACGTATAAAACCAGTGCTCAGAAAAGAAAATTTTGCAGTTCATGGTGTGCGGAGCCGTTGGCTGAGATCAGAGCAGGAAACACCTTCCTTCCTTCCTCCAGATCTACTGAAATTACGTATTTATTTACATTGAAATGGGAGCAAAGAGTGGTCAGGCTAACAGCTTCCTTCAAATCATCCACAACATCATTTTCCTCCTCTTTGGTAGCATTCATGTATTTTCTTGGCTCTGTCTGACTGTGGTCATGTATAAAATAATTAGGTAGATCAGGATCAAGGAACGTGTCGGCCCTGCTGCCCGGGAGCCAGCTCGTTAATTCATTAAGTGAGTGATTTCTGATTGTAATTCCCTCTCTGCTGTCAGCGTTCACCAGGTGTGAGGATCCAAATTCAGCAAGCTTGAGGTGCTGGCAGTTTCCCAGATCTTTTGTGTGGATAACAGGGCAACAGTCTGCACCAGTGCTGCCACTAAAAATACCTCCTGCCAAGAGATTTCATACCCTCCTTCCAATATTCCCTCCATTTCTCCAATTATAAACCACCTCCAATTTTTGTTATTATCCCTTGGCTATGTTGTAGTGCTGGGAAGCCGAGTCTCTTGGGCGCTGTGTGATGCTTCACAGAAGGGTGAATATTCTCTGATTGCATAGCCTGATATGCCAATCATTTGATAACATCCTAAATAAACCTTACACACACACACACACACACACACACACACACACTCATTCTTCAGAATACGCAGCCTTCAGCAGGTAAAACCTCACGTACCCTGCCCAGACCATCGTGTGCCGTATCCAGACACGGAGAAGCAATATAAACCTTCCCCGTCTTAGCCTCATGTTTCCAAACAGCTGCTCAAAAATGAAGGCATATTTAAGCTTGGCTCAAGCTGAAAGTCTGGTTTGGCCAAAATGTCTTCTCGAAAAGGGACAGGTTTGTGACAGGGACTAATTGTCCCCATCAGTGCACCGGCCCCGCAGCCCGTTCTCCTCCGAGGAGCCCTCAACACCCCCCGGGGTGCCGCTCAGACCAGCTCCTGCTGCGGATGGAAGGAGGGAGTTCTTGCACGGCACAGCTCAGCTCTGATAACAAAGTTGGGACAAACCGCTGGCCATCGAGGGGAGGCTTTGCCTGTCCCCGGGTGGACGTTGGCTAAGCCTATTAAATTGTGATCCGTTCCAGGTAGCATTTGCTCCCTTACAGAAGCTGCTTAGTGAAAGCAATTATAAAGCACTTAGAGAGATTTAGCCAATTAAAAGAATATCCTTCGGTCTCCCGCACCTGGCATCAGTAAGATGCTTTTTAGGAGATGAAGTCAAACCCTATTTTTTTTACTGAACGCCTAAGAATTTTTAAATTTTGATTTCGGGGTCTCTGCGTTTCTTCAACAAATACCAGACAAAGGCCAAGCGTTAATGAAGTATCCATGCAGACTACATTTCATTAATTTGTGCATTAATAATTCCTCTTCTGAATAAGCATTTTGAAGAGTCTGTCCATTTCTCCTCACCGATGTTCCGAGTCTGAGCCATCCATTTCGGGAGGAGAATATTGCTATGAGATTTAGTGTAACCATCCTGCAAACAGGAACAGCAAACAGCAAATGCTTTCCAGCCACGACACCCAGAAGAGCACCAGTCTGAAAATCTGCTCCTTAAACGGTTGTATTTCGTAATTCCTATATTCTAAGGAAATGAGTTTTGTACACGAATCATTTCTTGGAAAAGAATGGGCAAGAAAGGAACTGAATTCATGGCCATTTGTATCCCTAGTACAACATCTGAGCAACTCCAAGTGGAGCTCAGCAAAACCTCTGCAGCGTTAAGTGTGAGTGGAAGCTGAGTTTAACAGCTGAAGCGTCACACTGCAGTTTGAGAGGATAAATTAGCTATATAACAGTTGTATATATTTCCCAGAGATGTTTGTACACGTAAGTTTACTTTAGAGCCTGCCAAGTGACATAAAAAGAGCAGTATTGGAGCGCTCTATAAATACCTTCCAAGGAGCAGAAAGGGACCAGGGCTGTGCCTCTCGGGACAGGGAGACTTTTTCTCCTCTCCCTTCTTCGCTGGCCTGGCAGCTCAGGCATTTCTACTGGGAGTCAGGCTCTTGTGGCTGCATCTCTGAAGACAACCCTAGGGCTGGTCAAGCCCAGCAAGCAGATTTTCCAGCTGTTAAACCCTGTCCACATGAGTGTTTAAAAAGCAAACTGATGCGTTTTTAAACATAAGGTCTGGCCAGGGCCTTAGTCGCTGCAGAAGCATGCAGTAAGTACAGCCCCAAGGTTCCCCTGGAGGGCAGAATCACAGAATCGCAAGGGTTGGAAGGGACCTCGGGAGATCACCCAATCCAAGCTCAAGCAGGGTCACCCAGAGCATGTTACACAGGACTTCATCCAGGCAGGGTTTGAACATCTCCAGAGAAGGAGACTCCACAGCCCCCCCAGGCAGGCTGCGCCAGGGCTCTGTCACCCTCAGAGTAAAGAAGTTCTTCCTCAAATTCAACTGAAACCTTTTCTGTTTCCGTTTGTGTCCATTGCTGGGCACCACTGAGAAGAGTCTGGCTCTGTCCTCGTGACATCCACCCTTAAGATATTTGTATGTGTTGATGAGGTCCCCTCTCAGCCTTCTCTTCTTCAGGCTGAACAAGCCCAGCTCCCTCAGCCTTTCCTCCTAAGGGAGATGCTCCAGTCCCTTTATCATCCTTGTTGCTCTCCTCTGGACTCTCTCTAGGAGTTCCTCATCTTTCTTGAACCAGGGAGCCCAGAACTGGACACAGTACTCCAGGTGGGGTCTCAGAAACTGGTCTGGGAGGAACAAAGGACACCTGAACCTCAGAACTGGAGGGGAAAGAAGAAAGGGGCTGCAGAGGATGCCAGTTCGGGCTATACCTGATCCTACCGAACAGAAAAAGCCTTGAACTCAGTGAGAAGACAGGAGCCCTTATCTATCCTTCAAAGAGGAAATTTTCTTTCTTTCTTCTCCCTTCTCCTCCAAACACCTAGACATCCCCAGGGAGAATGCCATGAATGACATTTAAATGGAATGAGCAACTTCTTCTTTATTTCCAAAAAAAAATAATTACCTTAGAAGGAAACTGGGGAAGAGACCCCTGTTTGCACTGGGTCAGCAGTGACGTGCTGCTTGTGGGAGCCTGTTCTTGGCCTAGCTTTAACCTTCATTTTCTGCCTCGCTCCTTACGGACAAAACCGGTGCCAGTGGACAATTTAATTGCCGGTGTGAGCAGGGGCAGGGATTCGCATCCATTCTCAAATCTGTCAGCTGATGCCATTGAACATCAGGACTGGAGAATATAGACTGAGTAAAATACGTTGGGTTTGCATGCCAAAAGGTTTTTCTATTCACTCTGCTCTCTCACTGCCATTAATAAAGAAGCATTTAGGGGTGCATGGCTCCTTTCAAGCAAGATAGCATCTTCTACCTCATAATCCCCAAAAGAGACACAAAAAGAGACAATCCTCCCCCAGTAGGAAAAAAAAGAAGGAAAATTATACAGAGAGATAAACAGCAGAATTCTGGCTGCTGGGAATGGAAATTAAGGAGTCAAATTGAATGTTTACACTGCTCAGTAACATGTGCAAGAGCGCAGGGGGATCGTATCCAGCAAACGCTGCCAGTTTTCAGGGCTGTCTAAAGGAGCTGAGGGCTCCCCAGGCCCATTGCTGTTCCCAGTTTCTCCTTCTTTGCTCTCCTGAGTACTACTGGTGCATACTGGTGGTCCCCAATCTTCGTTGGTTGTTACTGACTTTTATGGAAATCCTTTCTCCTGCAGCCTGTTGACCCAAATACCAGCATAAGCAGTTTTAATTTTCCTAGGCTCATACCCACCCTTGCAGCTGCCATAATCCCTAGTTCGGGGCCCACTGGTATAAATATTGCCTAGGACCTGTCAGGTAGAGCATTGCGTTAATATAAACAGCGCCTCGAGGTTTAACTCGGCAGTGCCAGCTACATCTATGCTTGGCCCAGCTTTTGCCATCTCTCATATCAAACGGCACGGTGACTCTTGCTCCCCTTTGGGAAAGATTCTCTTGCGATGGCGTCGACTAAGTAAGTATATAAAACCCAAGAGCTTTGAATACACAAGGACTGTTTCTCCAGAGATCAGCATTAACGCAAATCCCTGACGTGAGCCCCATAACACTGTCGTATACGTTATTCTGTACCAGCTGGAGCGTGCATTCCTTGGGCAGCGTCGGAGACACACGGCCGCTGATGAGCTGAAATGCAGAAATGGCTGAGAGATGTTGTTCAGATGGGTCAGTACCTACCCAAACAGCTCCTGCCTTTGCTCAGAAATTACAGCACGCTATTCCCCAGCTGTATGCGCTTCTGCTCCCCTTGAAATGCAGAGAAAAAGAAATAAATTGGCCAAAATAATATGAACATTCATAGTTATAAAGGAATGATGGAGCTGAGATTCTCTGGAGGCCTTAGCAACAGTGGAGGTGGCTAGAAGAGGGAGCAGCATCTCTTTTCTCCCTCTCCTGGAGAGAAAGGACAGAGGGATACCCTCGCCGAGGGCCACCCCACAGCTGCAGGGCTGTGACTCAGCACAAACCCGGACGGGATGGAAGAGCTAAAGCGAGGTGGAAGACACCATCCAAGTGCTTTGCACTGCAGCAGATCCCCCGGGTCCCATGTGAGTTGGCAGCAGAGCTCATTACCCATCGCTGTCCCAGGGCTCTGAGTCACACCAAGGCTCTGATGGCCCCAAAGAGGGACGGGGGGGCTGAAAATCCCTCCTGCATGTGGCTCCCACACTCAGCCGAGCTGGCCACCAAGCACCCACCAGGGACTGGTTACACGTGATACATTGCCCCGTGCTCACGTTAACCCAACGTGAGTTTTTCAAGATGTTGTCCCTGGCGAAGGGCTGTCTCCCAGCCTCAGCCACAGGATACACACAAGGTAAAATAAAATACTCAGTGCCGTCTAATATAATTTAACTTCCAGGATTGCTTCCACATCTAGTTTAGTCTGAAAATCAAGACTGGCACAGTTTAAATCTTCTTTTGCACAATGAAAAAGATGCCACTCAAAATTGATGTTTCCCTCTGCAGGACTTCCTGCGCGATAAACAAACACAGGCTCGTCTCTCCGCTGCTTCTCCGTCCTCTCTCCCCTTCTTCCTTGGGATGCAGTTCAAACAGAGCATTGAGCCATTTTAAGACAAAATAGAAAGCCACAGGATGCAATAATTCAGGTTTTAACACACTTTTAAATGGGGAGCTTGATTTAGAAGGGAAATGAAGATGCAGCTCAGTGGAAGGATCATTCCCCAGCATCCCCGGCATGCCAGGGTCAGCTTGCTCGGGTCTCCTCTCTGCTCCCCAGCCCCAGGCTTGCAGGTTTGGCACCTCACTTGCTCAAATGTGGGAAATATCAGAATTTCATGGATCAGCTCTGCTCCTATTAAAACCACATTGAATCAATTAGAAGTGATGGATGGGTCTGGTGTATTTTTAGTTAAAAAAATAGAGGCAGGAGATCTCCAACCTCACAAACACCATTCTGGACAGTCACCCCCACCGTGCATTGGGTTGAATCCTTCCCCAGGCAGTGCTCAGCTCCACCAGGCTGACCTGCTCCATCTTACACCACCAAAGAAACCCCTGTGTGAAGCCTCAGGATGATGGAGAACAAGTCCTAGGAGCCAGTAACAATAATAAAAAATCATTTTGGCAGCCACTTTGCCCATCATTTGTTTTACAGCTCATCTGTTTTGATAAACATGTGCCTGGGGAGGCACAAGACGGCAGCAAAAGGCACCAGGTACCGGGCAGAAAAGGGCACTTTCATGCTGTGTTAGATGCAAGTTAACACATTCCTGTGTTTCAGATTCTTCCCTGGGGAGGGGACCCAACAGGGCAGGATTGCCACTCTAAATCTGCTTGATCCCTTGTATGATAAAATTGAAACATACGGATTAAGGGTGACATATACAGGTCAGGGTCTCCTAATCTGCATGGCAGAGGCTGGTGGCACAGACCCGCACAGCGTGCTACCCAGCTGGGATTTGAAAATCAGACCATAAGTGTCTCCAATGCACTTAGCTATGTGTTTAATAGAGCTTTAATTGCAGAGCGATTGCATGTGATATTACAGAATTACTACAGATTAGTTAGAATTGACTCTTCATTTGCTGAAGTTAGGCAGGTATTTCTCTCAATATGTGTTTTTTGCTGCTATAGATCCCTGCCTCCACATTATTTGGCACAGCAATTGTCTGAGCAACAGAAGCAGAGATCCCTTACCAGGAGAAAACCGCTTTCATTTAACGTGTTGATAAACTTAACAGGCAGATGTGTGAGGCTCTTAAAATGGGCTGCAGAAAGAATCCAGATCCTGCTGTTCTTGAAGAGCTGCGTGCAGGGGCAAGCAGCTGGGAAGTGCCAGTGCATGGAGGTTTCTGCAAAAATTACCATGTGCACAAATGAACTTGCGTTGGGAGCCATTCAGGGAGCGGCTTTCACAGCCTGAAAACCCAGCTAATCCTGTACAGGCACTGGGAAAGGGAATGGACTGGAGCTGCTATGTTGGCTCATTCCCGTTGGCCCGGGGCTGATGGATGGAGGGGGTGAGGCTGGAGAGTATCGCTTCTCCTGCGGCCCCTGGGAGGGATCTCCTGGGGAGTCACGGGTGGGCTGCTCCATGCAGGGCAAACCAAAGGTCCGTCCAACAGAGAAATTAATTTCTGGAGGTGGCCAAAAGTAGGTGCCCAGAAATGTGAAAGAGCAAGGCAGGCACCCAGCGCTCCCTCCGAGCTTGCTGGTGGACCTCCCCACTTCTCCTGTGCCACATGTCATTTCTGGGCTGTCCCCATCAAAGTCCCAACAAAGCTCCTCAAGGCAGGATCAGACGCCAGTCAAATTCATGCACTTGCTGGCATCTGAAGAGCTGCAGGCCATCTAGTGATGATTTATATCTGCCATCACAATGACCATATAGCAGCCAAAAAATATTCAGATTGAAATAATGAATTCTCTTGGACAAAAGTATAAAAACAGAGCCTCTAGCCTTCTTTCCAAAACATGTCCCTTCAGCTGCCTGAAACTTTATTGAATAAATGGCTTTTGGTGCATTCCTGGAAGAAGCTCTCACGCATCATGCAGGCTGACGCTCA
Source organism: Egretta garzetta (assembly GCF_000687185.1). NCBI lineage: Eukaryota > Metazoa > Chordata > Aves > Pelecaniformes > Ardeidae > Egretta > Egretta garzetta. The sequence goes on along the minus strand of NW_009260430.1, from coordinate 966,670 downwards.
CAGAATGTAACTGTCTCCGTTGTTAATTATGTGTTTAAGAAAAGAGATAGCACACGGGGTTGAAGTAAGGCTGTGAGCACGGAGCTAGACACGGGGAATGATTTAATTTCTCTACAAATTAGGCAGTGACTCTGCTAATGAGGACACCTGCAAAAATAGGGCACAGACACTTCCCTGCCCACTACATTACTGAAACCTCCCCTGTGCCTCTTGGCTGAGTAACAATGATGGGGAGATGCAACCACGGCCAGACTTGCTCCTCCCGGACCACGTTTTTCAAGTGGAACACATCTTCTGCATATCTCCTCTATGAGCTATGGCATAGTCCTGTGGGATGACAGTGTCTGGGTTTGGGACATATCCCACATAAATATTTTCAATCCCAAGGCAGAAGGAAAAGCAGACTGTGCCTCCACGTGCCAAATCCGCATCGCACTGGTGGTGCGTAGCTCTGTAAGAGAGCTCTGCTGCTTCCGAGTCCTTCAGAGGTCACAAAAAGGACAAGAGCGATGCGGCCCTTATTCTCTGTAGAGCAAATTTGGGATAAAAAATTAACATAATTATTTTATTTAGCCTTGATTTTCTTCTTGTCTTTTATTGTGTTATGTTTTAACTGAGATTTCTTTATTTCCTGCTAGGATTTTGCCAGAATCCTGTCATTTCATACGGAGGTTGGAATGAATATTACAAAAGGAAACAAATCTTTCCTTTGATTGCCTGATATATCTATTTTTTAATCCAGATTGACAAACGCACTCTAACAGCATTTTTAACCTTCAGAGTTGTTGCATTTTATTTTCCACTGTTTGACGTCCCTCGGCAGGAACGTGGAAGAGAAAAAAAACATAGCGTCTTTCTCTGCTTACCCTTTAATTAATCATCTTTATTACAGCAATGTCCAGACCCAAACTTCTTGTAATCACTGTCTCAGGTATTGCACAAACGTAGAACAAGAGGCTGAGCCCTGCCACCGGAAAGCAGCTCCTGAGGCTGCTTAGTGACCCCCATCACCGTGGGGGCTGTGGCCCGTGGCTCCGTGGGACAAACTAATGGGATTGATAGAATCATAGAATCATAGAATCACCTTGGTTGGAAAAGACCTTTGAGATCATCGAGTCCAACCTTTAACCTAACCCTGCCATCCCACCACTAAACCCTGTCCCTAAGCACCTCATCTACCCAGCTTTTAAATACCTCCAGGGATGGGGACTCGACCACCTCTCTGGGCAGCCCATTCCAGAGCCTGACAACCCTTTATTATAGCGGCCCTGGCTCCCTGTCTACCTGGACGAAAAGCACACACAAAGTGTCTCTGCAAGTACTCAGGACAAAAGACCCAGTGCCACAAGGGCGTGCAACGCAGGGGCAGATGCAAACACAGTTCTGTTTATGCCCATGTCTGAACGAGGCACCTTTATCTGCATCGGATCTTCCTTTGCTCTTAACATCACCGCCCCTGTGCTCATTGCTGTTTTCTATTATTGCTATTATGCTTGTTTTCACCGACATTTGCAGGCTGGTTGTCCCTCAGGGTTATTTATTCTTTGCACGATGGCAATAGAGGAACAAAGTGGGGCTTTAGGGAAACAGTTTACAGTGATGAACACTGCACAGACAGGTCCTTTTTTCACCCCGATGAAGAATTGCTCATGAAAAGTAATGGGCTCTTTTCATACCTTGCAGGTGCTGTGGTGATTGCCTTCGTGGTCTGTTGGCTCCCTTATCACATACGGCGTCTCATGTTCTGCTATGTCCCCTCCAGTCACTGGACAGAGTGAGTCACGACTTGGGGGACGAGCTCCCCCCATGCCAGGATGGGGTGCAGGGTCAAGCTGGAGCTGGGGTGGCTGGGTTACCAGCAGATTTGGGGATGGAGGTGGGGATCTGGGAGCAAAGGCGTTCTCCATGCAAGGGGTTAAAGCCTCAACATCCTAACTGTTGTTTTGGTTTTTTCTTTTGGATTTCTTACCATGATTTGCAGCCAAATTAAGAGTTTTATCATCAAAATCTCCCAGGTGAGGGCGAAGGAAGCGTTAGCTTGAACTGAAATCCATCATCAGCCCCTCCTTCTTCCGTGGCTGCGACCACAGGCGTGCCCCCGTTAACAACGGTGACAGATCCTCACCTCTGGCCGTCCTCGATGCAATGACATTTGGACAGGGGGGTTTATACATCCAAAGTGGATTGCTGTCTCCATGGCGGAGATATTGATCACCAGCCCTAAGATGGAGCGGCTCCCGTCAACACACAATTTAGCTCCATGACGCCGCATTTCCTTAGTGATAGGAGAGATTCCCCAGGTGGGGAAATAACTGCGCTGCTGACTGAGTCTGGGGCAGGTTGTTTGCTAGGTTTTGCAGGGAGTGGATCAAAATTAAATACTGGCAGTTGCCACTGGCTAGAAAACATCCAAATTTTCAAAGAATTTAGGGATAATTGCATGCCTGCGCCGAATGCGCACGCGCTCTTCACAGATGTGCAAGGGCACACAAGCAGCTCCGTGCAGCCTTTCTGCTGCATCTGGCCGGGTTCCTCAGCCAAGCAGGCAGGGAACTCATTATTCATTTTAAATAGGCAATTCATGATAAATGGTGTCTGGGGATATACACCCAGGTAGCCTGAGACGCCATCAGATGTGCTCACTGAAAAATGTGTCCCATGGTGTTACACCCTTCTCCTCTCTGGGACCAGGTCTGTTTCCTGCAAGGATCAAGAAAAGAAAAAAAAAAAAAAATACAATACCAAAAAGCAGAGCAACTAAGCAACTATGAGACATTAAAATTTCATAAACTCCAAGCACAAAAAATAGTAATTTATGATCTTGCAGTCTACTGAATGGGATTCTACATCCATCCATAGTAAAAATCAAACCCTATCTTCAATGATAAAACCAGAGCTCTAGGCACATCCTGGGACAACCCGTTGTTTCTTGTTTGCTTCCCCATATGAAAAGCACTTACAGCAGCGATCAATAATGTAACGACTGCATTTGCTTTGAGCAAGAGGGGCAGAGAAGTCTGTCTGCAGTTAGCGTGAATTTATGCATTTTGGTTGCCTTCACATATTTTTTTTTTCTTCTTCTTCTTTTAAAAGCCATGAGTGATTTTAGGAAAACATAGACTTTATAGGCATATTATGAATGGTGAACTACCAGTGTGGTAGCTAATCAAGAGCTCGCAGCAGCTTGACATGTTCATTTATAAATGCATGCGCCTGCCGCTGAAGACGAGAAAATTTTGCTATATTAATTCTTCACGACTACATAGAGAAACTCTGCTTGTAAGAGCTGGAGGGGCCATGCAGTACTTGGCAGTACTGAGGGGGTATGGAGGGATTGGTGATGTACTCCAGCACACGTCTATTTATCTTTTGTTAGACAGTGCTCAGGCTAACAAAAAAGTCTGCAATTTCCACGGAGTTAAATGATCCTGGGGAACATCTTCCTGAAAATGAGACCCATGTTGTTTATAAATGCTTTACCAGCTTAGAGCTGTTGATCTTGATTGTCCCAAGGAAGGATATTTCCAAAAAAAAACCAAAAACCAAACCCCAAATTAAGCATTTTTTCAACCAATTCTAGTTGAAAACATTATATTGTGATGGCCAGGATATGTTTCAAACTCATGTTGTCATCAGCTTGCCCCCAGAATAGAGAATGCTACCCTAGATTACAGACAAATCCCAACCCAGAGACCCACTGAATGAGCTGATGCAGCTCTCACTGCCGGGGGGACGAGGGAGCTGCATCTGTTAGTGGGTCTTGGCTCTTCTGCAGGCTCTGTAGACCAAGTCAAGTTAATATATACGCATGGCACAGAAACATATTTCCGTGGGTCTTGGCTCTTCTGCAGGCTCTGTAGACCAGAACTGCAGCCAGAAAAGTCAAGTTAATGTATATGCATGACACAGAAACATATTTCCATCTGGCTTCTCAGTTTCCAGAATGCAATTTTCAAAGACAAAATGAATGCATGAGGTGAATAGGATGTCCCAACCCAGGGCATAGATAAGTTTCTAACTCTAGTGATTGGGGAAGACCTTTGCAGGGGCATTTGACCTACATTTGGCCAGTCCCAGTTGGAAACGTAGATGTTTTCCTGGTGGCTCATACACCATCAGCAAGCTCATGTCCCCAGCCGAGAAAGGTTAGCTCATGTTTTTATCACCCTTGTGACTTTGAATTATTCCAGTTCTCCACACTCTATTTAGATTTTTACCTCTCATCTGTCCTTGCAGTTTCCTTTTCAACTTCTACCACTACTTCTACATGCTGACAAATGTCCTCTTCTACGTCAGTTCGGCAATCAACCCCATCCTCTACAACCTGGTGTCTGCAAACTTCCGACAGATCTTCCTCTCTACACTCACACTCCTGTGCCTGCCATGGAGGAAGAAGAAGAAACGACTGGCCTTCACCAGGAAATCCAACAGCATCTCCAGCAACCACACATTTTCCAGCCAGGTCACAAGAGAAACTACGTACTGAAGCCAAAGGAGGAAGGGAAATGCATTTCAACATGGAGTCAAAACTTGAGAGAGGCCTCTGTGACTTTCATGCATGGTCTCTAAATTCACGTAACACAAGTGTGTTTAACAAAGTCATTTTTGTTGGAAAAATAGGCTTTGTGCTGCCAGTAACTTTGAGGTTATTTTAAAGCATTGGCCTTGCCTCTTGTGAGTAATGTCTACACGTTTTGTAACTTCAGTCTGGCGTAAATCCAGGTGCGGTGTTAACTGGGAAGCCAAACCGTGTTAAACTTGGGCAAAACCGTACTGCATTTCATCCTTTTCTCAGTGCAGAGATGCCATGTTCACATCCAAGGGTTTGAGATCATGTCTCTTGGTGGCACCGAGCAGCGAGTCTGATGAGGAGAAAGCAGTTTTGAACAGAAAGAGATGTTTTTGGAGAAGGGACATGCCCATCTATGGGATGTTCCATGAACAAGGAGTGAAAACTCAGGGAGCTGGGTGGTTGTTTTAGAAATAGATCTAAATTATGATTAATATGACCTAGGTGCTCAAGAGAGCCGCTCTGACTCCTTGAAATTAAATAACAACAGATGATGCCTTACCTAGACGAGGGGGTGTATGGCCTGGCGCAATGGGGGTCATCTTTTACTTTAGGGCACATATAGTGCCTGGCACAGTGAACCTCCTCTCACTGGTACTGGTACTGCAACTCCAATAAATAACAAAGTCTCTGGCAAAGTCAAGAATGCAGAAACTGTGCCCAGCTGGAGCACTGAAAGTGAACAGAAATGGAAAATCCTACCGTTGCCATAAAGCCAAATCCTATTTTTTTACCAGGGAGAACAGTTAGCTGGCCTGTATCAAGAGGTGAGAAAAATCCAGGCTCATGAGGGCTCCTGGCTGCTGAGATAAGAGCAACCTGCCCCAATTCTCTGGGACCTTCAGATTTTTCCCATTCTTATTCCAGTTTTACTTGTTCCCTCACCATTTTCACAAGGCTGAGGTCTCATAGGTTATATCACTTGTAGGCAGCAGGGCCTCTTGGTCTACATTTTGTTTATTTCTTCTTGCTACCAGACCTGCTGGCACGCTGATCTGCGCACACAGACCTTCAGACAGTGCAAATGAAGAACACAAAAAGGTCTAAACTGGGGAGTCTTAGCTCTGAAACAACTTTCTTTTAACAAGCCAGAGGAACAGAAACAAGACCTGAAAATCCTCTTTGAAATGTCTCAGCTGGCCAGGTTTGGTAGCATGAGCTTTTCTCCCATATGGTTTCACCTCTAACAGCCCACTATGCGATGCAGTAAATTGCTCCAGAGCCTTTAGCACCCAGAAATCACAGGCCCCTGGGACAAGCTAAAGGGTGGTGACCTGCATGAACCTGGAGCCAACCAGTCATCCTGTGCAGCCTCTGCTGTGGTTTTGCTGGTGGTGACCTTGCATCCCCTTTCAGGAGAGCAGGGCTTGCCTCTCCATGACGACAAACTAGAAGAGTCACTCAGCTCAATTCAGCTTTCTGGGCTTTGCCCACACCCTGTCACTCTTTGACTAAGGGGCACCCTTGGTACCTAACAAGTCTCAAGGCTGGAGATGCGGATCCAGCCCCAGTGAACTGTCACACAATGATGGAGACCAGTTACTGACCCACTGGGTACCAGTGACTTTTGCTACAGATGTGGTATCTCATGGGTTAGGCCCTGCTGGGCTCAGGGCATAGAGGAAATACCTGTGGGGCATTTGCCGTGAATTGTGAGTGACAGCTATCGACTTCCAGGACATTTATCACCTGGGAGTTGTACAGAGCTAGCTACCATGGTAGACCTGGCTACCATCAGCCATGACCTCCAACCGCACCTACCAGGGATGGGAGATTATTTTAATGCCTAGTACCGAACCATTCCAAAAGAAAGGGCTCAAATTAGAACTCGGTGGGGCTTTAGTTTCTTCTGGTTCAGCCAAACTGCAAGCTCTATCCTGTCATGCCTTCTTTTAATTTCTTGCCCTGGTTGTACCAGAGGGCAGAGGTTATATTTGACAAAGCACTTTCGTTGCTCATGCACAGTTGACTCCTCTTTGGCAAGAAAAATAGGAAATGGCACACAAAAGAAAGAAAAAAAAAAAGCAAAAAGTAGACTCGGTGTCTTTAGAAGGAAATCTGTGAGGAACCAGCAAATGTTGTCTGTGTATGTGTTAGAAATACCTTGGGTGGGTTGGAAGAAGAAGCTCTAGAAGACCTGTAGATACTGCCTTGTGGGAAAGTCCAGGTACGATGAGCAGAGGAAGAGGAGTCTTAATGTCACACACTCAACATTGGCCTTCCAGGCAAGACACCTCAAATGTTTCTGGAGAGGACCCAATTTTTTAACTTCTCTTCTAAATAGAGTCAACAACTGGGAGGTGGTTTCTGAAACTCCCACGGAAGCTGTAACTGTGTCTTGCTTTGACATTCATTAGGATTTAACATCCTGCGTGTCTCAGTTGCTTTTGAAATGTTAAATGTTTATTAATATACTTGTTCAACACCAACCTGCTGAAACGTGCTTGATTATCTTAGAAAACACTGTAAAAAAATCGTTGTTTCACATTAAGATGTTTGGCTTGGATTTTCATTACTAAGATACACTGGCAGCTTACAGAATATTTGATCACAGCTCAGAGAAACTGGTAGCTTGGTTTTTGGTTTGACATGAAAATGAGAACAAGCTGGAGTAAAAATGAATTTATCCCAAACTCTTTCCACGACATCGGTTGGGCCACTCGAGTCCTGAAGAGCTATTCGGGGGGATTTATCCAAGTGGTTTGCTGGCTTCTACAGCTCTGTTCCTGCAGTTTAACACAGGAGCAGACCTGAGTCTGAGTCTATGGCCTTAATCTGAGATTGCAGCTCAGAGCTACCTCTTCCATCGGCCAAATCTGACTACCTTGAGCTGAGGAGCGTAAGTTACAGCTGATTTCATCCTCTCTCCCCTCCCCATCTAGTTTTGCTATATTTGACCTAAAGATTTAGTTCCCTTGAGCTCAAAGAAGCGAGGATATCTCATGGCAAGACCCCACGGTTTTGTAAAGGAACGCATTATACCGTAGAGAAGAAAAAGGTACAAACTGACTGGTATATACCAGAAAAACGGTTCTTCCCATGCCTTTTAACAACGGTTGAACGACTAACCCAACAAGGTTTAGCTTTAAACCTAATGGAGTGTAAGTGGCTTTTGCCATTAGACAAAATGAGCGCTCCCATCCTTTGTATTCCTGTCTTGTCTGAACCCTCCGCTGGGGCAGGGAGGTGAGCGTTGGGGTGGCCTGCTCTTAATCTATGCAAATCTCCTGTAAGTGTTTGGAACTGCTTGTTTTGACTGAAAAAAAAATCTGTTGAGCCCACAGATGTGAAGTGCTGCCAGATGGATTCTGAGAAATTCCCATCTGAAGAGC
>NW_009260430.1:957746-958636 GCF_000687185.1 Egretta garzetta | reverse complement strand
ATTTTGAGGTTTCGTCTCTCTTCACAGTGTTCTTGTCAGGGCCATCCATTTGGCAGCGTGGGAAACCAGATTTCCAAACTCATTACGCTATTGGGAAATTTCCCTCAGACAGGATTTCCTCACCAAAGGCCCAGCACACATCAGGGTTTGAAGGCTCTGCTGAGCTTGTCTTTTTTGTAGAGTGCACGAGACCTCGCTTCAGTGACTGCACCCCTAAAGGAGGAAACTCAATGGAAAAGTCGGTGAGGAACGTTAGCAGGACGCGTGCTGTAAATGTGACGCTAGCAGGACCTTTGAATTCATAGCATCAAATGTTCAGTGATACACAAACCAAGGTGTGCTGTTGCTGGGGACCGCTCGTGTGGCAGGTTTGATCCCACCATCGGTGCGGCTGCCATCGGTGCCTGCCCTCGGGGAGCGAGAGCCCTGCAGCTTTCCTGTGCAACGCCTTGAGTGTTCGTCCGGTACCTTCCTGGCTGTGTTGTTCAGTAGCTGTTTAAGGATAGCTGTATCTGCTAGAGCTCTGTCTGGTTCTTAACATTACAGCTCAACAAGTTCTTCTGTTCTCAGTCTGGGTTCGTTTAGCACGAAAACAGAAATTGCTAATCCAAAATGTCATGATGGTGTGTCCTGGCTTTGTGATCAAGAGTCCTTCCCCAGCCGTGCCACCTGATAGTCCTGCACATATTGTATTTATGGCAAATATTTTTTTAAGTGCACCTTTTTTTTTTTTTCTTTCTGAAATACAAAATGTCGATGTGCTTTATTTTCTGTGGCCTGTTGCGCAATGGGGAAAAAAAAATGAATGTTAAAAGTGTGTCAGCGTCTCCTTTGTAATATTTTCTGTGACAAAGGGAAGGCAGAGGGTGTGAAATCCTTTTATGTAGCAA
>NW_009260430.1:938309-957731 GCF_000687185.1 Egretta garzetta | reverse complement strand
ACTCTTTCAATGTAACGTGCTATTATTGATACTGTATTTACTGATGATCAAACTGTAATGAAATGGTTATTCCTCATATAGCCTTTGTACTGTATGGTATTTTATTTTATTTTGTCATTTATTGATCCTAAGAAATAAATATCCAAATTTAAGGCTTGGGCTAGCGATGCTTGAAATGGCAGCTGCGCCTTTATCACACAGCCCGGCTTTACCAGCACAGGCGATCTGGCTGTGGTCTAAACTGGTGAAATCCCATCAACCTTGAACTGACCTTCGCTCCTCCTCTGCAGAAGGGCCCCCGCGCACTCCTGTCCCACAGCCCGCAGGCACTGGCCGCTTGGCACAAGGCAGCATCCAAACGCCAGTGGCTGCTTGTGCCTGCAAGTTGGCAAATAAATGGGGGGGAGCGTCTGGTCAGGTTGAAGGGGGACTCCCATCAGGGAGTTGTGCCCTGGGAGATCCCTCCTCTGACCGGGCAAAACCAAAAGAGGGTCCGTACAGGTTTACAGTCCCGCTGTGCTGTTAGGAGCAGCCACGGAAAGCATCCAGCTCCCTTTGGTTTGAACCTGGGCTTTGAGCACAGGGCACGCACGAGCCCAAAGTATGGGAGCGGAGATCTTCTGGGCTTCAGGAAAGACCCATGCTGCACAGCGGGCAGCTGCTGAGTTGAGGTCCTGGTGGCACTACGGGAGCGTGGCTGTTTTCTGAACTCCTGTCTTGCTTGCCTTGCCTGCTTGCTTTCCCCGGACGTAGGGCGAACGTTAAAGACATTGTGTCTTGGCCATTATTTCTGCAGAGGCTCTGCCCAGAAAGCTGAGCAGGTCACAGGGCTTTGTTGCCCTAGGAGCTGTAGGTACATAGCGAAGGAGACAGCCTTCCCCCCGCAGAATTTGCTGTTGAAAAGCAAAGCAGGTTTACTGTGCCTTAACAGCGAGCTTTCCCTTCCTACCTTCCCCTCTTCTGCATGACCCACTCCCTCCCTGGCAGCCGTCTTTCTCACACAGATGCAATTTTGTGGGAACAGAATACTTGGATATTCCCCACTATATGGAAGTGTCCTTACACTTAATGAGCAAAAATCAGACATCTCCATTCTCCCCGCAGCTCCCAGCTAACGTTCTCTTGTGAAATAGCTCAGCTGAGCACCAGGAAAATCCACAAAATCTTCATAGTTTTTAGCCATTCAACCCTATTGTTTTGATTTCTGGTAGAGGGAAAGGTTGCTTGGAAAGCAGCAACAAGATAAAATTTAAATATTTGGAATCATTCACGCCTGGAAAATTCATCTGAAACCTAGCTGAGATGCACCGCCTCTCTGAAAGCATTTTGGTGCTGCTTCCAGATGAGAAGAGCCGGAGCTTCTATTGTCCCTACACCATCAATTATTAAAGAATCCAATCATTTATTTTATGGATCCTTTTATTTGGCATTCAGCCCTGCTCTGTTAAAAGGGGCATTTTCAGCCCGCCGCCTAAGGACCTGCAGTCAGTGTCTTCAGCAGTGAAAACCCACAACACGCGGCAGTGCCCTTCTTTTCTGGCTGCCAGAGATTTTTGTGCAGGGCACGATGCTCCCAGTGGAGCCTCCATTGCTTATGCAGAAATCCAGACCATGTTCAAGCTGGAGTGAAAAATGTTGCCCCTCTGCTCGTGCCTTCCCTAGCTCAGGGCTGACTCCTTGAAAAAGCAAAACTCCCGGGATCCAGAGCTCCTCACTCCACCCATCCAAACCTCCCACTCAGTGTCACACCATCGGGCATCGCATCGCTTCCCACCAACATGAAGGAAAAAGGCTGCAGAAAGTCAATGAATTTGGTTTTCCCTTTATGAAGGCACAAGGACTGTGTCTCAAGCAATGAGGAATGCTTTCAATTTGGCCCGTATTTCTCATTTCAATTCTAAAAGTAATTTCCATAGTTCACAAGAGGAAAATTTCAGGCGCCTTTTGAAACAAATGTTACATTTCAGTAAATGGCTTCATAACGTTTAATAAACATCCATCCAGAAGTTAATTTATTTAAAATGTCTTTAAATCCTCCTCTGCCTTATTGAATTTGTTTGAACTGTAGATCAGGTTGGAGTATATTCATGAGGGTATTTAAGCAATAAGGCAGCGCATCCTGGGGATTATTACCGGTCTCTTGCGGGCTGTGAAGTACGAAGCAGAGCCTGAAGTGACTTTGGGCAGCAAAGTGCAAACCCCCTCCAGAAATACATGAGCACAGGCATGGCCTCGAGTGCTGCAGGGTGGCCAAACCAAAGTGCTGGGGTTGTTTCCCTGGGGAAAAACCAAGGCTGGGCGAGCTCACAGCAGCCAGCCCAGCCTCTGCCTGCTGCCAGGCCCCCCCCCCCCCCAGCCTCTGCCTGCTGCCAGCCCGGCCCTGGGCTCACGCAGCCAAGGGCCAGGGGAAAGGACGGTGATGGAAAGTTTAGGAGAGGTCGTCTGAGCCCACCACTGACGGTAGCTACTAAAGAGAGAGAAAACAGAATTGCTTCATTCTTGAGGACAGACTTAGTGAAAGCAAAATAAGTGGGAGGAGCCAAAAAAGACTTAAATGAAACTTAAACGTCAGAGAGATGGACAGAATGTCATCACGGGCGTGGACACAACAGCCAAACGCTTACCCGGGCATGCACTTGCTATAAATTTTTGGTCTTTCTAGTGGAGACCTCTTCCTCTTGCTTGAAAGTACGGGCGGGCTGGGCTGGTTTGTATCACCAGTGACAGGACATTTGATTACACTTGGCTGTGTCCTTATGAAATCCTGAAGAAATGGGAAGCAATATCCTTCACCCTTTTAATGCAAAGATGTAAAGCCACCTCATAAAGCAGGAACCATCCCGCTGCTTTTACACTTTTGGTTTGTTGTAAACCAAAGTTACATAAAGGAACAATCATGAACACATAGCCTGGAAGATCTGCTTCAAGAGCTGCGAAGGTACAGAAAGAATAAGGAGCTCTTGTGAGTAACATTAATATCTCGGATGGCCTATTTAATCCTCCCTCACCTTGATGAAATGCAGCATGAAGATGGAAGGACAGACGCACCATTGCCTTAGCTTCAGTCACATTAAGGGCTGAAACAGTTAGCCTGGGATTTCTTTGTTCCTTTCTTCTGCTTCTCCTTTCCCCTGTCTTTGGAAGCTGCTCGGTGGTAAGGGTATGTCCGACACTTCTGCAGAGCAGCTTACAGCCTCAGGCACCACTAAAACACATCATAATTAATCAGGATTTCTGATCGCTCTGTATCTCATCACTACTCCTTAACTGTGTAATCTCCAGTAAAAAGACTGACATACCATTTTTTCTTTATAAATGGCTCAGGGCTGAGCAGGTGACAACGCAAGGTCGCGCAGGTCTGTGGTTCGCCTCCCTGCCAAAGACAAGGGAAGGGTCCCAGGGCCAGAGCTCCAAGGGAGCTTTGTACAACTCATGTTTTTCCAGAAATGTGTGAAGGGAAAGCTGCTGCACGGCCAGGCCAGCGTTAACGTGGCAGGTACTCAGAATAACGGGAGTGTGGGTTGCACAACGTGATGCTCGCCCCTCTGAGATCACATTTGTGGTGGAATACCCCCCCGGAGAGCAAACACTCGGCCACTCCTGCCATCCTGTACCTACACGCTCTACACAGTCACTTGTGGACTCGCCGGCACCCCAACATTTCACAAACATAATCAAGATGTAAAAGCCACCGTTACTGAGATTTAACTGGATCTAACGACTCAGCACACTCCATACCTTTGTCACTGCAAGGATGCTCTTCTTTTATGGTACGGTTTTCAGGCACAGAGAGTGTAAGGGATTCACTCAAGATCTCTAATGGAACCTTCTCGTAGACCAGAGATTCAAACCCCAGTGTTTCCAGCACAGTCAGCTCTGAGTCATCCTTCCCTTCATTCAGCTTAAGCAGGTAGTCCATGAACTGTTTTATCCCTCCATTCCGAGACATATATTAGCAAAACATGCCAACGTTCAACCATTTAAAAGCAACTTCTCGCTGGTTGTCAGCAACAGCAACAACCTTGGCATAGCACTTGGCAGCTTTCAAAGTGTTCGTGACGGTGCTGTTATCCTTGGTACCTGCTGCTGTATAGCAAACACAGAGACTGCAGGAGGGGAAGCATTGTGTTCTGAATTTTAAAAAAACACCCAAACAGGAACAAACTCCATTAAATGGGCATGACCTTAGTGGTGCCATGGAGAACTATAGAGAAATCTGTGATACCTGACATTTTCAATATTCTAGTTATTTTGTCCACTTGAAAAGCAGCTATGACTGTCAACAGCATTTTTAGTACAGCTCCCACAGAGTATGTGTTCTTACAAAGTTCCACATTACTGCAATAAATTATTTTTCTCCTTCCTTCAGACTGGCAATTGGAATAAGATTCATTTCTCTTTGCCATCATCACAAGGATGAAATTAGATTTTTTGTGACCATCCCAGAAAAATGCCTTATGTAGCCAATGGTGTTTCCTGACTCAGAACTTGAGATTTACCCCTCTCCTTGCTCTGGCCTTGATCTGGATTAGGACAAGCAGAAGGTCTGGGGATTTTAAGGCTGGTCACCAGTGACACCACAGCAATGCAAGACTGGTGAATTTGCTTGCCCAGAGAAGTGAGCATCCTTCCTGGGGAGGGGGGGCTGATCTAGAAGGACATGTGAACACAAACCTATAGGCTTTTGAAATGAAAGAAAATACAAATTTGTGGAGCATTTGTGAGCCCAGGTGAAGGCCTGCATGCGCAACTGGTATAAATCAGTCTGCATCTGCAAAGAAACCCAGTTTGTGTTTTTAAGTGACCCAGTCTAGCTTTGTTTGTTTCTCTTTTCTGAGGCTTTTTTTTTTTCTTTTCTAAATATCATTTAGCAGGGGAAAAATGCAGCAGTTCATTATGTTCGCAGCTCCACAGCCGATCTTAAATGCCAGAGGCGCTGATCAGATTAAAACCAAAATCACAGTTTGTAGCTTGTGTTTGGAAGGCACAAAGACTCCAGTCCTGATTTTGATTGAATACAGGATGCTATCTCTTGCTTATTGTATATAATATTACAATGGCAAGGAGGGAGAGCGTTTATCACAGCATGCCTCAGCGCTTTTTAATGTACTGGTTATCATATGGAGCTCACTGGCAGCCACAAAACACCCATGCACATTTTGCTTTGTATCTTAATAAGTTTGCATGGACTTTGGGAGAAAAATCCACGTTCCCAAGCTGTCACTCTCGCTCCATTTATACGCCATTAAAACCAGCTCCTCGCCGAAGAGCGATGTCCTTGGCTGAGGAGAGGCAACTGGTAGAAATCCCTCTCCCCCTTGCCCTAGGGTGATACAATCTCTGGGAGATCAGCCACGTTGCTACAACCTGATTCCTGGGAAAGACGTGTTGTCTTCCGCTGGGAAAGCCTTTAATCGGAAAGCTTGAGAAAGAATAGGAGGTAAGTGCATGTGGCAGCTTTATACCTGTGGTGAACAGAAAAGCCAAAGCTGCCCATAGATGAACACTGAAACGGAAATCACGGAGGGCTATCTCCGCTCCGCTCATCAGTCTGGAAGGCAAATGCAAAATTAATGAACCACCGTACAGGGAGACAGAGGCAGAAAAGGTTTCCGCAGGGAGAAGATCTCGCTTTGCTTGGCCCCCCGTTGAAGTGCACGCCAGCCCAAAAGCTCCTGACTTTTTAACGCTCAGCATTGAGGAAGATCGTATCAGCTTAAGATGTGGGACAAAAGGTACAAAGGCTTCCAAATGTCCTCAGAAAGTGTGGGAGAAATAAGTGCACAGTGATATATCTATTTGCTCTCTGTGTTTCTATACACATCATGCCATCAAAAGGGTTTGCAGACTTCTCCCAGGGAGAAGACAGTTGTGTTCGCAACATCAGCGTGAAACAAAAAACACTGGAAAAAGGAAAAGGAAAAAAAAGAAACATTCTGCTCCTGTCTGATTTTCGCATCTTCACAAATCAGTCAAAAGCTTTTCTCTTCAACCAAAATCTCACTTCTACTTGTTTACGACAATTCATCCCCCTGTGCTATTAATTTTCCTTGCAGATTGCCTCCAGGGTTCAGGGTCTGCCTATTTTTTATATCCATCTCTCCAGGAGGCACCATAGGGTTTGGAGATTGCTTGCTTGATCAACACGAAAAGGCTGTTTTATGTAAGAGGGGGCTGTGAGTCACAGCAAGACTTTGATGAGCCCAATAGACCTCCTCAGCTCTTGGCACCAGAGTACGGGAGAATTAGGAGCTATAGGACTGAAATGAAATACTGAATCTGATGATAGGATGGGGAAGATGTTTTGTTGGGGTGACAATTGATAAAGCTGAGGCTAATGCATATTTATTTGAAATAGATTCTACTTCTTGTGAGGCACAAAATGAAGTTTCTTGGGAAGCTGTTTAATTGTGCACAGAGAAATACAGACCAGGACCACGATCAGAATGAGCTAGAGGGGAAAGAGGGCTGGGCAGGCAATGCATCTGATGCAGCGGGGAGAAGGAAGGGCATGGGTACCACCCCGTTAACCTGCTCAGTAAAGCATCCCCGCACCGAGCATCAGAGAAAAGCAAAGAAGCAAAGTGTTAAGTTTGCTCACGTCTCCCAGCAAATGCCTGTTCCCACAACTGCTGTCTCTTTTTTGGCCAGAGTTCTGTATTTTTTTAACTGTTCTCAACTGTCTTTTAGAGTAATTATTCTGAAGTGCAACTGAGGACATTTTCCCTTCTGCTCAGATGAAATTCACTTCTATTCAGTCTGATAGTAGCTCCTTGGACCACATAAAAGCATCTCCTGTCTTTAGGTTCTAATCTGTACGTACCCAACTGCATAGAGAGCTGCTACAATACGTGGAAAGTCAGTGGGAGGAGAGAGAAGAAGGGGAGAAAAAGGATCTGAACGGGCGCTGCGGAGGCTGAGGACTGGGACACTCACCTGGCTTCCAGGAGAGAGGCAGGGGATGGCAAGGAAGGAGTTAAACATTCACATTTGGGGAGGTTTGCAGGATTATCTGCTGCCAAATACAGCTCCGGAGCACGCCAAGCTGCATCTTTACCGGTACCCCGCTTCCCATATCCATCTTTTCCACCAAAGGTATTTTCACAGTCATCCCTATTCTCCAAATGTTACATTTGGAAAAAAATGGTCAGCCCCAGCCCCTTCAAATGAGTGTGTGTTTCGTCTGACTGATTTCACCTCCACTGAGAATATGCACTTCTTTCCAACCAGCTCTTTTTATTTAGGATTAACAAGCAGAAGTTTCACTTGAGCAGCTGCGGTTACACCCCATGAATGTTTAAATTGAGGATAATTTGTGTTTCTGTTCATGTCAAAGTATCTGCTCTATAAAATGGTTTGAGTCAATTCTACATTTTTACTGTTTGTGAGCAGAAATATTTCTGGCTTATTGGCATGGTGGACAGATTTATTCCTACTCCTAGCTTTGTTTTCTTTAGTAAGATTGTAACTTTAATAACATTTAAGTACTGAGACTTAAAGTAGACAGATTTCAGATAAATTTGTTCACTGGTCAAGGCACAAAAGAGAAATATTTCAATTAAATTGAATGTTAGCTACTATCTACTGTTCTACCAGCAATAATGAATTGCAATCTAAAATACAGTTCAACTCTAACCATAAATATTCAGAGCTAAGAGTCCTTATTTTCCCTTAAAGTGTTCTACGCTACTAGAAAACGTAATGTTTCAAAAGTCAAACACTGAGACCTCATTGTAATCAGACATCCCCAGAAAAACTGTGGTGCAGCAAAGCGGATTTCATCTCAAATAAATCATGAACTGTGGTGGAAGCAATGCTATGTACTGAGAGTTAATGCACAGATACATGGAAAGCAAATCCGAGACGGGCAAAACTGGGACTGCACAACCAGGATTAGGAGCAGAGACCGAGGTATCACAGACAGATATTCTACCCCAGCCCGAGGATCATGAGCAGCCACTTGTGGATCTCGCTTGTGCAGCTCCTCTGAAGGGCAGCACTCCAGTAAGCAGAGAGCAGTTTTGGTTCAAGCATTATTTTGAAAGAGGAGCTCACTTTTCAAGTGAAAAGTTTGCCTTCTCTAACATCCCCAACAGCCTCTAATCCTGGTTCCCCATCCAAGAGCTGACTCTGGCAAGCCCCACTTAATTTCAGAAGTGTCACAGCCTCCTCCTCAAAAGTAATGGTAACAGAGAATATAACAGTCATAGAAAGCAGAGAAAGATGCATCACAGATTTCTGATACGCAAAAGAGAAGCTGAAAGTTAACGTTCCCACACCTGTATGTGAGCAGTCCAGATGTGCTGTGCCAAAAGAGCTGCCACACTGTCGATAAACTTACATCCCCCCAAGGGCCAACCTTGCAAACATTACATTTACCACCAGCTTCTTTGCAGAAAAGGAGACACAGCTGCGAAGGGCCAGGTTTTTGGCCAGTGTACCCAAGGCTGAACCAGACCTCCACCACTGGAAACCATGAGCTGGTATTCCCTGTGTTGAATCATAGAATTAATCATTTAGGTTGGAAAAGCCCTTTAAGCTCACCAAGTCCAACCGTTCCCCTAACCCTGCCATCCCACCACTAAACCCTGTCTCCAAGCACCTCATCTGTCTGGCTTTTAAATACCCCCAGGGATGGGGACTCAACCCCTTCACTGGGCAGCCCCTTCCAGTGCTTGACAACCCTTTTGGTGAAGAAATTTTTCCTGATGTCCAATCTAAACCTGCCCTGGTGCAACTTGGCCATGTCCTCTTGTCCTAGGGCAACTTGAGGCCATTTCCTCTTGTCCTAGGGCAGCACAAGCTCACATTCCCTGCGGCATCCCTGGGCCATCTCTGCTTGCTCACTTAATGCCGTCTGATGGTGGGGAATTGTGATGCCAAGCAGGAGTGCCAACCCTGTCTGTGTGGAGCCTGAGAAATGGAAAATAACTAGAAGAGGCCGAGTGTAGCTCTGTATCTCAGTGCCATCAGACTTCAAGAGAAGATCTAGGAACCTGGTGCAAGAACCTTATATGTTCTCCTCTCTGCTCCCATTCCATCGGCTGGTAGCTCACCATCCCTTTTAAACCACACCAGGAGTTTGCAGTTTGACATCCCCAGGCAGCAGGTAGCTGAGGACTGAGACATCTTGAACCCATGCTCCTGTGCTTAGATGCAGAGGGAGGCCCATTAGGCTGTTTGCAAAGAGTGTTCATGCGCACAGCTGCGGGGAGGGGGGGGAGCAGAAGAAAGGGTGTCTTATAAACCCCACAACAAATGGGAAGACAAAGGTAATTCAGTTACTCTGCACAATGATGTTACCAAAAAGGATGAAGAACTCAAGTAGATAATTGTTTATCCTCTGTTTTCATTGTTGATTCCAAACTAATAGGATTATTTGTGCAGGTGATGTCTCGGTTCTGATTCACATGGGGGAAGAGTAGTTCTTGTGCCTTATGAACTGTTAATTCAACATGACAGGTTTGACCTGAGAACACTAATAATGTTGTCATCTCCGTTGTCTGTTGGCACAAGGCTGGACCGATACGTTCTGTCTCACTTGTTCAGGCAATTTCGTGGAAGCAGAGATCTCTCGGGTGACAACTGTTTACAAGGGGAATTTCTTTCCTTGTTTTTGTTTTCATTTTTGGTTTTTTTTACAAAATTACTTTCCCCATAACTTAAAGTTGTGGTATCCTTTTACTTTGGTTTCACCACCTAAGTCTCCTATTTTATAGCTCCAGTAATGGAAGGGATAGGAGTGGGGAAGCCATCTGCAGGGAGGGCTTTGGAGCACGGCCACAACAGGGCTGTGGCTGGGCTCTTCACTCCGCCGCCTCTGTCTTCTATTGCCAGCAGGAGAGAATTGTTTCCTTCCTCTCCTAATTACCCCTGACACTCAACTGGCAAAATCCTCACTCACACTTGTTTTCCATTTGCCCCTTCCCGTGAGAAGAAGCAGGGCTTGTGCCAGGGACCCTCCTGTTTGAGCACTCCCGGGTTAAGATTCCAAATATTCCCGCACAGCCCCTGCCAGGCCGTCCCCTTGTACATAAGCTGCAGTCCAACCACAGCCACCTGTGCTCCATGCTTTTATGGAAAGTACACGAAGAACTTTCCAAGAACTTGAGCAAGCCTCCAAATCTGCATGACCTTGAAGATATGATCCCTCAGGGAGACGGAGGCTCAGCTCTTCCTTTCCTGTGTCCTTCTGTGATTTGATCTGATTTTACCACGCCATGAAAAGTTTCCCACTTGTCTGCTATATCCTTCCACCAGAAAGAGACCTGCAGTGAAAAGAGACGATTGCTAACACAGCTGCAGGATGCAGCACTGAGCTCACCGAGGTTCACACGGTCTCATCTTCAGCCTCCTCCAGAAACGCAGCTTTGCTGCAGGGGCCACGTTCAAACACTTGGACTTCTCAAGATGGGTCTCTGAGGGAAGGCTGGAGGTAACAAATGCTGGGTGTTATCAGTTGCTGGCTGTCTTCAGAAAACAGCTCCTTTGCCTTATTCATCTCTACGGATCCATTCCAGTATCTTCTTTTTCTTCTTGGGCTGAATAGCTCCATTTAGCACTAGGAGCCTTTTTTTAAATGCATTTTCCTTTAAATGAAAGAAAATAGACAGGGAAGAGAGAATCCTCTTTCCTTTCAGACCTCGGTCTTGAAACCTTTGCTTGGTAACCCTACTCACCAGTAGAGATGAGCATACACTCACTTCTGGCATACCAAGGAGAGGAGAAAAGCTCTGTGTGCTACAGCTGCTGCCTCGTGATCTTCACTGCTGGGAACAGCATCAGTTATCACATCAGATTTCCCATTTCCCCTTGTTGCCCCTAGCTGAAGACATTAACATGTCATTGGATGAAATGGATAAAAAGCAAAAAATACATACACGCACCATGGGTATTCATTATTGTGGTAAGCACTGCGGTGGGTTCTCTTTTCTAGCTGATGACTATCCCTCACAGGTCAATATCGTGGTACCTGGGGCTTTCTGAAGATGGGCAGATCATCCCAATCATCTCCCCCTAGCTCTGCAGACTTGCAAAGCTGTTGTTAAAGCACCAGCGCATCTCAGGAGCCACCTGAGCCTCAAGGCTAGGACACGGATCACAACAGATTCTCAACAGCATCCAAAGGAAATGATTCCCAAACACAGATCAGACACAAAATATCCGCTAAGAACCAGAGCCGTGGGATGCCTCTTCTCACAAACTCCTCTGCTCCTGCTGACAGCGGATGCTGAAATAAACTTGCTCAGATGTCACATCAGAGCCTGGAGACAGGCCAGGGGAAAGGGAGGAGGTGTGGGGGTGGATGAGGGGGAAGGATTTTTTTCTCTTTGCAAACATCCAGTTTCACCACTGACAAGTCTGACAGGTGGAAACCAATTAAAAAAAAAAAAAAGAAATCCTACTCACAGGTGCCCAGCTTCTTTGGAGAAGTTCCTCAGTTCTCCCCACTCCTCAGTAGCAACCGTTGGATGCTGGCACAGGGCAAGCGAGCTAAAGCAGCCTTGCCTCCCCGGGGTCACAGCCCTCTTGCTTAAACAGGGACAGTGCTGAGGACTTTGTCAGCTGAGGGGGTAACGTGGCTACCATCCCTCTGCTTGCACACTTTGTGGGACCATGCACCAACCGCCCAGCTGCCCACACTGTTTGGGACAATACTGCAGAAAGGCTGATGGCGCTCTTTTGCTCCCATTTTCCCATAAGATGCTAACAAAGTTAGACATTAGGAAAAAATTTTTCAATGAAAGATTTGTCAAGCATTAGAACGGGCTGCCCAGGGAAGTGGTTGAGTCCCCATCGCTGGAGGGATTTAAAAGCTGGGCAGACACGGTTCTTAGGGACAGGGTTTAGTGGTGGGATGGCAGGGTTAGGGCAACGGTTGGGCTTGGTGAGCTTAAAGGTCTTTTCCAACCTAAAAGATTCTATGATTCTATGATTCTAAAGTGTCTCAGAAAGACATAAGCTATTTCGGTTTGATGCTTAGCAAAGCAAGGACAAGGACTAGCCTCTTAAGATGGGTCATTTGGCTTCCAAATTTCATTTTCTATCACATACCAAAAAGGATCTAAGTGAAAATATCTGTGGCAGAAAGGCAGGTCCTGCCAATTCATCATCAGACAGGCTTGATGCAAGAGCAGAAGATAGGTTCTTCCCCTCCCAAGGTCAAGTTGGAATTTAAACACACATATTCCTGGGAATCTGCATCAAAGATCCTGAACAGCTCACAACAGAAAGAGCAAGACAGGCAAACAGTGCTATTATTCAGCTACATTTACAAAATCCCCACACAAAATAAATGTGCATGAAAATACTGCCGCAGCATCCATGAATCACAGGCACCTTGATGTTTAAAAATTCTCGGATGAGCTTTGCTCTGCAAGATACTATGCAAGTCTTCTCCCGCACCCTGAAGTCAGTAAGGGTGGAGAGCTGCCAATGCTTTGCAGGATAAAGCTTTTTCTGAGACAGGAAAGCTTTTCCAGAGAAGCAACTTGCTTTTTGTCACTTGCACTTCAAAAAACCCCTGATCTGAACCCTGCAGATCCAGGTAGGAGCAGTCTGGGTTTAATTTTCCACGTACAGATCAGACACCAAGAGAATTGGCTCCTCTTCAGCCTGCAGCTTTGGGGAATGTATCACCGCGGTTATGCTGTACTTCTAAGCTGTGCCCAAGACGGGCTGCACACCAAAACCCAACAACCTTGTGCCCCTTTCCCATGGAGTCTTCTCACAAACAGGGTAAAGCTTGGTAACAAACAGCTGGGGAACACCAGCAAACGTGGGCAGCTGGCCACAGGGGTGTCAAAGGGTTTGGTTCCTCAGTACTTAAAATGATGGACTCAAATCCTTTGATGTCAGGAGAAATCAAGTCACCATTTTAGTTTCTCCTGGCTTCAGGACATGAAGGACAATAGGACTTAGGGGTGTGACAGCAGCAACAGCACTGTGAGTTGCTCCTCCTTAGGAAAAATATTAATATTAGCTGTGAGATCCTGCTAATAGCAACAACAGAAAGAAGCTAGTGGCTTTCCTTGGCCCACAATAGAGATCTCACCTCAGTGAAGAAGTCTCAACTCAAGCAAAGGAGGCCCTTTCTATCCATCCAACAGCCTTGTCAGAAGCTTTTTACTTTGTGTTTGTTCAGGGATGCTCACCTCTGAGGATGCTGCCCACTCATCCTTGCTCACATGGGAATCCATGAGAGGTCTTATGCTATGATCTTACACCTTTCAAAAGGTTTCCTTCTTAATGAGAGCCACTTCTCCTCTGCAAGGAGCCATCATGGCCTGGTGATCAAAGCCAACACCCATTATCAGACAGAGCTGCATTGTCGTTACAACCCAACCTGCTGCAGTGCAAAGCTCATTAATACAATTAGCATTCATCACCAGCCATTACATGTAGGGTCAACATCTTGAAAGGCTTGGCAAATCACACAGCAAGGTCCCTGTGCTGATTTTGGCTGGGATAGGGTTAATTTTCTTTGTAGAAGCTAATATGAAGCTGTGTTTCGCTTTCGTGCTGGAAGCAGCGTTGATAACCCAGGGATGGGTTGGGTCCTGCTGAGCAGGGCTTACACAGAGCCAAGGCCTTTGCTGCTCCTCACTCCACCCCACCAGCGAGCGGCTGAGGGGGCACAAGGAGCTGGG
Organism: Egretta garzetta; assembly: GCF_000687185.1. Lineage (NCBI taxonomy): Eukaryota > Metazoa > Chordata > Aves > Pelecaniformes > Ardeidae > Egretta > Egretta garzetta. Next base: position 944,082 of record NW_009260430.1, on the reverse strand, counting down.
AGTGGACACGGCCGGGACAGCTGACCCCAACTGACCCCAGGGGTATCCCACACCCTACGACGTCATGCCCAGCATGTAAAGCTGGGGGAAGAAGGAGGAAGGGGGGGACGTTGGGAGCCATGGCGTTTGTCTTCCCAAGTCACCGTTAGGCGAGATGGAGCCCTGCTGTCCTGGGGATGGCTGAGCACCCGCCTGCCCATGGGAAGCAGGGAAGCAATTACTTCCTTGTTTTGCTTTGCTTGCACACGCGGATTTTGCTTTCCCTATTGACCTGTCTTTATCTTAACCCACGAGTTTTCTCACTTTTACTCTTCTGATTCTCTCCCCCTTCCCACCAGGAGGGGAGCGAGCGAGCGGCTGTGTGGGGCTCAGTTGCTGGCTGGGGTTAAACCACGACGGTCCCCTAACCCCAGCTTACTCATTATTCACCAACGCCTTGTAGTCTGCACTCATGAATTTTCATCCTGTTGCCTTCCTCACAGGACTTTCAGAAAGCCAAACTGATTTTATTGAATGTGACAGGAGATAACAGCACCTTATAATAATTGCGCTTTTTTTTTTTCATCTTGAAAACTATATAACATAGCAACCCCAAGCTCACTGATGAGCAAAGGGATGCCTTCCTAAGTCACAGGCTATAATGCAAGCAGCTAGAGCTCTGCTTAGCCTCATTATATCCCACGTAAAGAGGATGACCCAGGAGGTTAGCACTGACGTCCAAAGCATCTTATGATTCAATTAGTCCCTTATGGACAACAAAGGAGAAATTAGGATAGGAATAGAAACACACCGGAGTGCATCTCCCTTCTGAAGGACATCCTGCTAAGATGGGAAATGACCAAAATGGCTTGCTCTACCTTGTTATTTTAATTTATTCATGGAGATGGGAGGTTAACTGTTGGATAATGCCAACAAGGGAGTCTTCTGCCATGCCCAAGAAAAAGTCTGCCTTCATTTGTGAGACTCAAAGGGACCAGTTGCTGAAAAATTATCCAAAGCCAAAGGGAAGACTTTTGCCTACAACGTCTGCCTCTCTGAGATGGGCATCGCTCACCAGGTATCAAAAAGACAGGAGATGTAGCAGGTTGGCACGTGGAAGGGTTGAGAGCAGAGGAACTGGCTCCACATGTGCTCCACATGTGCAATATCACTCCTGCGTTCTGCTTTTCACACAAAACCACTGGCGCAGAGATATCAGTGTCAGAATGCTCACATACTTCATTTCTTCCTTTCAGTCCCATCATTCTCCAATGACTGCCAGTTTGCTCCACTCATAATATTTTTCCTCCAACAATAATGAATTTGATGCTATTTTCATTGCCCTTCAACTTGCTGCACGTTCTAAATAGCAATCCTGAAATCTGGCACCGGGAGTGTGCCGCTGTCGTTGGAAAGCAAGAAACGATTAAGGGGCCTATGGCCAGCCCTCAGATCTATTCCTTGGCTTAGCACAGCCAAAATGCGACAACGGAAGGATTACATTTGGAAAAGGGAACACAGAAATCGCTGCTACAGCCTATGGCAGTAAGCTCCAAAAAGACCATCACGTGCACACACACTGGAACACGCCCCACGTTGCACAGGCGTACAGGCACGCATTTTTGTGAGATCCCGGTAAGGCTGACATGCAACCTTCAAAAAATACACACGGGTTCTTGCAAATGCATGCAGTAGGTTGGCTTTCCAACGCGTTGCCCGCGCCAGAGGTTTGGTCTCTTTGCGCTGCTCACTTTGCATTCTTTGCTTGAGATGGCAGAATTTCACCTTGACCTCCGAAGGGACTGGTGAGCTGTGACATTTGCTCCTCACAACAGCTCTCTGCATCAGCTTGACAACAACAAGCTCGGGCAAAAGAGATGTAAGAAGTTCCTGAAAGCGCAGCTGATTCTAGGCGCATGCATTCAGCAAAGCATTTTATGATGCCGCTTGGTGAAGGACGTTGTGTGAAATTAATTGTGCTGCATTTAATTAGCTCTCTGTCTCTTTTTCAGGTCTGCTACATGCATATTTCCTTTCTTCCTGTTCAATTATTCTGCATTGCTCTCTTTCAACTCCTTTTTTCATTTAGCACTGTAGCTAATTCTGTAGCTGGTTGTTTACTCAGGAAAGTGGAACTGAGGCAATTTGTACAGGGAAAAAAACCCCTTTCTATACTATATTTGTAGTGGCAGTCACCAGACACAGACTCTTTCTGCCTCCTCCTGTAGACCCCAAACAGCTAAAACTACCCCTGACTGCACTGTATGAGGCAGGGCAGCGGTCTAGCTTAGATCTATGCAAATCCCACCTCCTCGGCAGCACTTTAAAATCAGGAGGAGCCAATGTCTATAGCCTCCTACCAAAGTAAAAGAGGGACATTTATCCACCTTTGGATAGAGAATATGTCTGACTAATTTTCAGATAAATACCATACGCAGTGGACCTGTGTTAATCCGACCATTTGGGCATCTGACTTTTTTGGATTAGCAGACGTTCATATTCCTGTGCTGGAGTGATTATTATTCGCAACACTCATTTTTCAGCTGTACAGTGGTGTCTTTCACCAGACAGAAAGATTCCTTGGCAGAAGCAGAAGCAGAAGAAGTCATAGCATTAACAGAAACTATTGGCTGTAGAAGGAGCAGAGGTGGACTAATCCGATGGACATTCACTAACCAAGGGGTTTGGATGAGCAAGCTCCAGGAAGGTGGCTGATGGGATGATGTCTGCTATGCAGTCAAGGACAATAATACATTAACTTCTATCATCATGGGCAAATATTGCCTAGCAAGCACATCCCCATGGCTATTATTATATCCCTAGAAGCAGCCCAACCTGCAATCGTCACCGTTGGATGGCGGTGACACTGAAGATAGACACTAATATACTGTCTAATGAACTGATGGCGAGAAAACCTGTGCAGCTTTGTTTTGCATCCACAGTGAAACAGAGGTCTGCTTCCCTCCCAGCTCTCACTCTTTGAAAAATTAACTTTGATGGGACCTTGCCTATTTCTCCCTGCTGTCAGTTTTGCCAGAATGCCCTTGAAACATGGATCCTACTGGAACGACCAGCTGAAGTCACCCTCAGATGTAAAGCCAGGCTTCCAAAGTTAGCATTTATGCAGAAGGGGAACAGGTATTTTGAGTTACTTCTGCCAGAATCTTAACTCTGATGTGCAAAAATACACAAGTGTATTTGTTGGTGAAGAAGAGAAGTGAGTCAAGACAGCAGTACACGAAATTGCATTAATGCTCTCTTTTCCTTGCCAGTAAGAATTAAAGCTTCAGGGCAAAGGTCTATTCTTCACCTGATTTTATTATGTGGCCTGGATTTAATTGTGAGCATCCTTTATCAGCTCTGTTCATTCTCTTCATCAGACTCCAGATGCACACATAAAAACATCCATTAGTCTTCCCCTGCTATTTCAGCTGTCCCTGAAATACTGAAGCACCGGTTTTCAGGGCAGCATCAGCTCCTGGGACGCCAGAGGGCAGCTTAAATGAAGCTGGACAAAACTGTCTAGCCAGTTAAAAAACTGCCACGTTATAGCCCCATTCAATAAGTTGATGTGGCTGGAAGAAGAGCATGTTCTACCATCAGAGTGTAGTACAGCGAGGATTTAAAAACATGAGGAAAGGATCTGTTACTGAAAAGTCAGCCTGGGGAAATGATCACCTATTTTGTTTACCCAGTTTTGCCTAGGGATCTTCTTTTTCTTTGCTTATTTATCGCTCAGCTTCATTATGTATTTCCTTAGTCATGATGCCTACTCACTACCCAATTGCTTTGGGTTTTTTCTCTCTCTGTGCCCTTACAACCCTTTCTGAAGTTCCCATCACAGGCTGGAACCAAATGATGCTGACACATGATTTTGTAATGCAAAATTCCACAATGAGGTCCTTTTCCTGCACCATTTCAAGTATATTATATATATTCCAGAAGTGGAAGCCTCAAAATAGCACTACTGCCATGAGCTCGTACCAAAAGCTGAGGTCAAATACATGAGGAGTATTTATGAGTTCTGGTAAACGTTAGCAAGCATAGCCCAAACCTTGAATCCAGAACATAAGGAGAACATTTGTAATAGAGAAATACTCTTGGTCAGTGACACCGAATGTGGTATGAACGCTATTGTAAGAGACCAGCTTGTAATTTTGGGTCAGAGCCAACTGAATTCAAAGGATGATTTCCTATCATCTCTGATAGGCTTTGGGATCAGGCCCAATTTGCCTTAAATCAGGCATCTGGCACTTAAATAAACTAAAAGCTTTCTTAGTTTGTGGGTTTGCAGTCAGGCTAGCAGCAATACGATGCACAGAGAAAGCTCTCATGTAATATTCTTCCCTGGCTATAGTTTTGTCCCAAGATGACAAATTATTTGCAAATAGACTCACATGATATAATTCTATTATAGATGCTCTGTGCATGCTTCATGATGCGCCTTTCTACTTCTTTAAGCTCCTTCAGGAAGCATATTCTCTATTGATATATTGATTTTTATATGTCAAAAGCCATATGTTTGAAAGGAAAGGACAAAATAAGTTCACTTTTTTTTTTTTTTAAAGGAAAGGGAAGCAGGAAATAACAGAAAATGACATAAACTGTAGTATGTTAGAGTAGTTATCTGGTGAAGAGAGAAAACCTGTTCCAAAGCAAGCTCAGGTGGGTGGGAACAGATCACCCCAGAATGAAATTGGCCCTTGTTTTACTTACATAAGTGTCCTGTCAAATATTTTTGTTCAGTTGAAATCTGGTTTCTGCTCAAGCCTTGGAAAACTGACCAAGCATTCGTATGACCTGATTGGCACAGACAACATGTTCATCTTGGCCGTGCAGGAGAAGGTTCTCATATATAGGTGGCTGGCTTGATAAGCAGAGGCTCCTACGTATTGACAAGACCCTCCCAACACTGCTCTTCCATCATGCTCTGCCAGCTTCAGGGGTTGGTTATTTCAGTTCTTCTACGCGTTGGACATTCAAAGAGTTCCTCCATTTTATTAGGAAGAAAATGGCACAGCTTTGGTACAGGAGGGATCAAGACCTCTACTGCCAAGAGGCTCTCATCTTGGTTTGTGTATCACTAATCTGCACTTACCATTTTTCATGCTGGGGTGATCATGCATCGAAACAAATGTATGCATAAAACCCCTGGCACTCAACGTCTGGAGGATCTGGTTTTGGCCAAGAAAATTGTGCAAGAAATTTCACATATTAAATTCTCCTTTGAAAAGGCAGTCCCTAATATTTACCCTGCTTCATGTATATCTTTGGCTTTCACAGCCTTTTCATCCTCAACGACCCAAATCATTTCTGTCATGTCTTGTTGATGACTGTGATAAAAACCTCTCTTAGTGTTATTAATCTCTCATGCAGAACCACCTGAGCAGAGCCCTCAGACTTACCAAAGCCTGTTTCAAGAACTTCTGAATGCAATTTTCTTGTTGCATCTGTCCCATAGACCAGGCTTCAAATATGAGAGCAAAATATCAAGTTCTTGTTAATATGCATCGGGACTTATCACAAATTATATATACTAATGTTAGGTGAGTGGTTACCCACTCTTATTACAACAAAGGCACCCATAACTACTTCAGCTTTAATTAAATTGATTAAAGAACACAAGCGCAAAGCAAGAGGAGTTAATTGATTGCTGAGCACAGTGAAACGCAGGAAGATCCCTAGATGGAGTTACAAAGATGCAGGTTGGCCCGCAGTGCCTAGATTGTGTTAGGGCAATGGGCTGCCCTTCGCAATTTCTATCGTCTCTCAGGCTCGTCCTCCCGTGTGTTTT
>NW_009260430.1:931836-938257 GCF_000687185.1 Egretta garzetta | reverse complement strand
CTGAACCCTTGAGCCTTCTGCCCCTCCCCTGCCTCTTCTGATAGGAACACTGGGCAATCCTGGGGGAGGGTGGAAGGCAGGGAAGCAATGAGCGATGACCTGCTGCAAGGATGAAACCATTTAATCTCAAGTGGCGGCAGCTGGGCGGAGTGCTTTCTTCAACGAGGCTCCTTCTTATTGCTCTCTTTTGGAAGGAGGACTGGAGGGCAAGGGTGAATTGGGATGGGTTTGTTGTTCTTCTGTTCCTCCAGCCGCTCTTTTCAACAATGACAGGATGTGTGATACACAGCGAGGGCAGAGATGTGTGAAGTGATATAAATGGGAAAAGAGGCCGAGCCAGAGCATTCTTTAGAAGGAATAAAATCTCACTGAGTTATATCTTCTCTCAGCATCTTTCTTTCTTGAATCTCTTGGCTAAATGACCAGGTCTGCTGTCACTGCTTCTCCTTCCCCACCCCTGGAGAGGGTGGTTTTTCTACCGGTGGGCTGTTTTCTGGAGTTTGTATTGGCTCTGTTCAGTGTCAAACTAGTGTCTGGCTCAGAGGGGAACACACTACTGGTGCCTTTGGGAAGTGGAGACATGAAATGCATACAAGCCATGGAGATTTGATGTCTCTAACCTGGCTCACCCAGTTAATAAAAAAAGCTGGGAAAAGGTTGATGCTATGGACAGCTACCTGCTGGCAAAAGCTATGTCTCACAGGTATTATTTAGTTTATTATAGCACCTAAAAACAACAGCAAAGCCAAAGTGCCTCTGGGTTTGATGTTATCTTGGGCAGTCCCTTGCCTACATTTGGGTTTCATTGTCCCCAGGATCTAGAGGTTCAGGAGCATCAGATCCAAAGCTTCCTTTTGGGCTCACCACTACGACAGGCGGGTGCGTTTTTTCCTTCCATGATCTGAAGAGAAGTCATTTTTTTATCTTGAGCATCAGCAAAACTTTTATTGAGTCTTCAGCACAAAGATTCCATTGTTTAGTCCATGCTATTGTTTCTAGAGAAGGAGTGATTGTGCGTGCTGCTGGGGACTGGCACTTTCTCTGGATTTGAATTGAATGAAAAAGTCTAAATTAACAGTCTGCTATAAAAATGAAGAGATGGCAGCAGCTGTCATCAATCTGTCTCTCTGTGGAAATAAAAGTGGAGTTTGCTGCTCATTTGCAGATGGCAGATCTGGTCTCAGACCGGTGTACAGTGTGTCAAATGGAGTTACACTGAGGTCCGATGAATTAAAGAGCTGTAACAGTATCGGCTAGAGGATACAAATCCTCTATTACAATCAAAAAAGAACCGGCCAAATTATTTCCACCTGACTAATTCTTAAGGCTCATGGTATGGCCCTATTCTTAGGAGAAAGAACAGGATGACAGAGGAGTCTGTATGGCTCCAGGAGAACCCTTGGAACAATTTCCCAGACACAGCGCATCATTTTGCATTGACTTCTTTGTCCGCAGATCCAAGGCAGATCCACAGACGGATGCAATGGTGCCATAGCAGTAATGACTTGCAGTGACCTGCAAGATAAGGAGCAGAAAGTTGCCAAAACCTAGGGATGTTTTGCTGTGAGCACCTGGGGAGACAGCGATAATGCAGAGTCTGCCCCAGAGAGAGAGATGGTGTGGGCACTGGGCATTGATGAGCAATCCAGACTCTGCAATTCTAAACTCAGTGGGACATTTGGGGCTGGAAGACAGACGCAAGACCAAAGCACTCAAATTTTCAAGATGGAGTTGTTTCTCCACCTAAACTTTATCTTAGAGAAAAAGGCAATATGGGATTGAAAGAGCTGTTGACAGAGCTTGGGATCCACAGGAGCCAGTGTTCTTTACCATGACCGCAACATAAAAAGTTTATCTTCTTCTCCTTGCCTGTGAGTTTGTCATTTCCTCTGCTTAGGAAAGAAAAAAGAAGAAGAAAAAAAAAAGACAGAAAGATAGAAATGCTCTTCTGCTGTTATAGCCCATCTCATAAAACATCACATCTGATGTGATAGCTGGGAGTGAAAGTGGGTCACTGCTACAGCAAGTGACTTTAATTAAACTTCTTGGCAGGATCCATGAAGGCACTGTGCTCGCACCTCTAATTTAATCTTTTTTGGGTGGTTGCATATGGCCACAGGATCTCCCTTTCTCCCTATCACCGCTGGCATCCTCCATGCCCTCTACTCCCTCTGACCCCACCAGCTCATTTTCATATAAAAGCTGTAAAGAGTAAAGCTTTACTGATCTCACTGGCAGGGGGGCTGGGTTGGTGGCATTCTGAGGATTCCCCTCTGACAGCCCTTCTTCCCTTGCTGCTTTTCTCCGAGATGGTCAAGAGAGGACAGTGCGGCACAGAAGCAAGCAGCCACCCAGGTGATACCAGCAGGTACCTATACCAGGCCCACAGGCAATAGACAGCCTCTATACGCTGGCGTGGGAGATTTTGTAGAGAATTAGAGCTTTTAAATAAGCCCTCTGCAAAATTTTACAAGGTAATGCATCCTGGTATAAAATACTGAGTTGTGTCATGGTGCCTCCTACATCACCCTGTATTAGATTAAGCTCAGCAGCAGGGCAGTGTATTACACAGCACCACGGTGTATTAGCCTGGATTTGTACTCAGTGTATGTGCATCATATGATAATGGTTTTCTGTCAGCAAAGGTTGTTGGAAAAAGGAAGGCTATTAATACAGACGTAATGAAAACAGAGGGAGCGGGAATAATTACATTTCCTAGTTCTTGTTAGAGGTCTACTGGGGCTCAGGGAGCAGCATGCCCAGCCTGAACACGGCAAGAAAAGAGCAATTAAGGTAATTCAGAATGGGGGGAAAAAAAGAAGTATTGCCACAGGAGTTGATACCGGATGGACAACTTTTCTCCTCTTTAAATTACGAAGGAACCTACTGTTTTTTTTCTGAAACTACGTGCCACCCGGTCAATAACTATTCATGGAGATGCTCTTCGGAAATAGCATCATTTAGAAGCTCTGTCCCTGATAACAGACAAGCATTTGTTGGGTTTATAGGAAGAACAAGGTGTTTCTGGGGAAAGATCTAAAGTTTCAGCCACCTTATTTCTGTCTTCCAGGCTTCTCATCAAAGGAATAAAACTTGATTTAGCACTGGATCACTGTCTATGAGTCACCTGTAATTTAACCACCACTGATTTAGAGAGATATCAAGCATAAATGGACATGGAGTAAAAGCCAATATCCAATTGATATTTTTCTGTCGGAGATAATTTATAATACCGAAAACAGGACACGGCTGATTTTAAAGTGATCTCACTCTTGGAGAGGAAGTAAAAAACTTGTTAAACTCTATCTTCTGCAGATATATTTTCAACATGTATGTATTCAGAAGACCCTGGAGGAACAGAGAAAATAGAACAGGTTTTTAGGATGCCACCTGGCATGTGAATCTTATGGTTATGATATTAGACTGTGCTTTAGTTCCTGGCTCTGCAAGAAATCCTCTCCGTGACCTTTAACATCTCATTTATTCTCCTGCTGTCTCCAAAATAAATAAAATAAGAAAAATCTTAATATTGTTGCCCAACTTCCAAAGTGATAAATGCATTCATGCCTCTTAGGCACCCAAGTAATGCCATGAGTGCAGCCTTATTAGAACCAAGACAGATGCTTCATGCTTTGGCCCATCACTCACCTATGGGTCACCGAGTCAATCCATACCCTATAAACAATAGTGACAGTCACACGACAAATTGGGGGGTTGTGGGAGAAATGGATCTGTCACGTGCTTCTGACCCTGTCACCTGCCCTCTGCCCATAAATGCATTTATTCCATCCTTCCCAATCTTTGCAAGCTCCAACCCCCCAGCATTTGACAACTGAATCTCAACTTTGATGAGAAATATTTAGAGAACTGCTTTGTGATAGCTGCAAGATGAGCACTATTCTAATTCCAGAGTGCTCAGATTAGCAGTGTAGCTGGGTGGGAAATGTCTTCCTTCTGCTCTTTAACCCTGTCTAAATGATTGCCTTGCATCTAAAGAATATTCAAATGAAAACCTTGCAGCCACCAACAACCAATTGAATTTCCAGTGTCATGGAATAAGTTACCATACATTATCAATAAACAGAGGGAGCATGCAATAATTCTAGAGAGAAATGTTGTTTGAAAGGAACTCAAGTGGACTCGAATGGAATAATACAGCAAAAAAAGATCACTGCATCTACCCTCATTACCAGTTATTTGTAGCAAACACAGCATCAGCCATATTACCCTAAGGCAGTCCTGTCAGGATCAATGACATCTTTAATTAATCTAGCCAAGACAAAAACAAAGGAAAGAAACCCCTGCATTCAATATTTTCTTTGCACTTTGTGTATCCCACTAAAATGAACTCTGGGGAAGGCAGCGTAATGAGGTGTTTCGGTCCCCAGCCACCCGTCTGCACTCCCTGCGCTTCCCTTTCCAACTGCCTTGCAAGCCGCGCTGGGATGGGGAAGAGTTGTCTGCACCGAAGAGGGTGTGTTCCTGCCCGTTCGTGGAGCTCAGCTCTTAGGTTCCAGTCTTTTAAAAGCCTGATTAGTCAAAAAGATTTTATCGTCCCTTTGGTAAGGGCTGACCTCCATCAAATTTGGGGTCATAATCTTCTGATGAGGATATTTGCTTGCGCGCATTCAGTACCCAGTCTCTGCTTCAGTTTCTCTGCAGTATTCTAATGAAATATATTAATCTCTCAGTCTCTAGTCCCTAGCTTTTATTTTTAATTATCTATCTCCTTTGCGTTGCACACAGAAGATTTGAGAAGTGAAGCCGCCAGGGGCCAAAATTTAATTTGGGTGGATCACACACCTAAACAGACCCGATAAACCAGTGTACTGGCAATACTACCAGCCTGGAGACAACGCTGCAGATGGCTGCATGGCCTCAGGTAGACCAGATTGTTATTAAACATGATCTTAGAGCAGCTAATTCTTTAGAAACCAGAAGTTTATTAGGCTCTGTATTGACATTCCAACCTCCAGCAGTTGACAGAACAAGCACAAATTCATCTTCTGGCTGACTGGGCAACCCTCTGCTCCTCTCATGTTGACCAATCTCAGCTGAAGCACATTTTCAGTTCTCTTGGCAAGTAAGTCAAGGGTTTTTGCCATTTGAGCTGTCTCAGGCCAAATTAATTCACTGCCACACAGACTTATGCCCAGCTTGGGATGCTGGGCACGTTATCTTGGTGCCGGGAAGCACACGCTAGCCGACGAGTAAGAGAGGACACCTCAAAACCCAGGTGACCCTATTACACACCGCCAGAGTGAAAGCGTGGTTCCAGCCCTGTCCAGTTGTGGGCACTGAAAAAATCAAAGAATTTTATTCAATTTTGTTTATGCACATACATATGTATGTAGATTTACATGCAGGGCACATATGCAAGTGTTGGCGGGGGGGGAGTACATCCACCCAAACAACCTAAGCAGAAAACAGAGCAGTACATTAAAGTTGATTGGGTTATGAGGAACTACTGTACAGTACGCATGTTTGAAGGGAAAAAGGAGTACTAGAAAGCATTTTCCCAACTGATCCAGCCTCCCCAAATGCCTTTCCCTTTACTCAAGGGACTTTTTTATACTGTATTTGGAGTTATTGATGATTTCTAATGATTTTCTGCATGGCCATGAAGGCTATGGATGGAGTCTGTGCTCCTGTACCATGGATGGTGCAATCAAGTCCTTGCAGGTAGCTCCGATGGCCACAGGTAACAAAGCAACTACCTAGGGAACATGGCAATTCAGAGAGTCTGAGGGGCTTAAGGAGTTTCTCTGCTTTTAAACACGATAATTTTTTGCCAGGAGTAGCACCCTGGCACTTGTTATAAAGCACAGTTTAACAAACTGGATCATAAAAAATCCCTCTTGCTGCTGCCACTTCACACCTTGTTTTCATCTCGTACAGGGTCACTGTATGAAGCAGGGCTCTCAGGCTCCTTGGGTTTCTGTGATTGCTCAGTAGTAGGCAGAAAGGCAGAGCTCCCTGGAGAGAGCACGCACGAGAGGCCCAGACAAGGACTTTCTCATCAAGGGATGCCTGCTGCGTTTCTGCCATGTTCACTGGAGATTTGTGTATATCCTTAATACAGTAATGTCAAGGAAGATACAAGTCGGACATCAACCACTTCTCATGCTAATGGAAAGAACTCTAAAAAGCTGTGAGCATGGGCTAATCACACAAGTGAAAAGGGCAGCAGTTCAATTAGCCAACCCATTAATTATTAACACAGGATTTGTTTCTGGGTCTTTCTGTCTGTTGTCACCTTTCTGAGGAACCGCAGCAAAACACTAGGAGAAAAATCAAAATGCTTGATAAAGGCAATCCCTGAGTGCGTCTTTATTGACACTCACTTTTTAATTTGCACAGAGCTGCCACCTATAAGAAAGAAAGTCCTTGTTTGAATATCATCTCAATAAACCCCACTCGA
>NW_009260430.1:903528-931810 GCF_000687185.1 Egretta garzetta | reverse complement strand
GGTGTCGGCCAGCCACTGAAGCTGGTTCCACTTCTAAACACCTGCTGGTGGTTGCAACAGCTTCATCTGCAGGATTTTTGGCTGGCTGTTGGATTGGGTTTTTATAACTTGTCATCCCTGTGAGATGAGGATGGTCCCATCCTGCCATCCCCATCTCTCTGAGGCTCCAAGACTCAGTTGTCCATTCTTCTGCTTCTCACAGCACAAATTTGTGCAACTTGGACAATTTGCACCTTTCCTGCATTCCCCATGCGAGTCCCATAGCAATAGTTTAAGAATTAAGCTTAATGCTAACCTATTTCTTGAATCCCAGCCCAGGGTCTTACCTGAAACCCATTTTCTGAGCTGTGGTTGTGAAGGGGTAACTAAAAAACTGCCCTTTTTTTTTAAACTTCATCATTTTGGATCCCACCCTGTTACCTTTCCCTTTTTAACCTTTAGCTCTGCAATTCATCTCACTTAAACATCGGGAACGCTATGGAAAGAGCAAGTCACTAATCAGCCCGAGAGCAGACTGAATCTGGCCTTTAGAAGGGGCTGGAATGAAAATGGGAAAGCAGAGGATCTCTAGGGAGTTTAAAGTGTCTGTCACACACACACCAAAGCTCCAGTTAAGTGGGCTGTGGAAAGTTTAATCGGATGGCATTATCCCAAACTGAATTCATTTGCTAGTGTATAATGTTAATGAACCTCGGCTGCTCTTGCTGAAAATAGAGCATGAATGTGCATTATTTTGAGTGCATGCATTAGCCACCGCTAGTTCCTTAATTAGTTTTTCGAAGCCTGTGTCTGAATGGAAAGGTTACGGAATAATAAGTGATAACAGACTCCTATTTTATTTGGTGCTATTTCGTGATTTATGGCACATTAAAGAATGGTAAAGAGAAATGAGTTCTTTTCATCAGAGGTGCCCATGTTGTGGGCAAAATGAAGCATGCATGTTTTCCACAAATGATCTAAAACTCTCAGATCCAGACTGGTTCAGCTTTGATGGAACTCCCTTTATCAAGGGACAATTTGCCTGCCAAAAAGGAGTGCATTTTTCATAAAGCCTTTGGAACCTGCCAGCTTCACTGTAATCCACTTGACTGATGCTCCAGTTCTCTTTAAAGAGCAGATCTGCATCTAAACTGCTTCAGATGCAAGGACAAAGGAAACAGTGAAATCCCAAGAACTGAAAGCCATCAAGGCACTGGCAAAGGCATTGACATCCATGAAAAGAAATGGGTCTGGTGCTACAGGGCAGGCTTTCATGGAGAGAGAGGGCTGATTATGGAAATACAAAACAGGCCAGGGTCTTAGACAAAGACAGTGTCAGATTTCCTGTAGAAAATGAGAACAGTTCTTAAAAGAGGTTTTTCTACCAGCAAAGACCTTTGCATTTTTAAGCCAGACTAGGTAGCAGTGCTCACAAAAGCAGAGACAATGATCTACCTGAAACAGGAGATCCAAACCCTTAGCACAGAGCAATCTCCTGACAAAGGGACTGAAAGATGCACCTTGTCTTTCCTGTCTCCTAACAGGGAACCCCATTATCATAGAATCATAGAATGGTTTGGGTGGGAGGGGACCCCTAGAGGTCACCCAGCCCAACCCCCCTGCAGGGAGCAGGGACACCTTGAACCACATCAGGTTGCTCACAGCCCCGTCCAACCTGGCCTGGAATGTTCCCAGGGATGGGGCCTCCACCACCTCTCTGGGCAACCTGCTCCAGTGTTTTACCACCCTCACTGTAAAGAATTTCTTCCTTAGATCCAGTCTAAACCTACCCTGCTTCATCTTAAAACCATCCCCCCTTGTCCTGTCACAGCTGGCCCTACTAAAAAGCTTGTCCCCCTCTTTCCTCTGGGCCCCCTTTAAGCCCTGACCGGCCGCACTCAGCTCTGCCCGCAGCCTTCTCTTCTCCAGGCTGAACACCCCCAACTCTCCCAGCCTGGCCTCAGAGCAGAGGGGCTCCAGCCCTCGGAGCATTTTAGTAGCCCTCCCCTGGCCCCGCTCCAACAGCTCCATGTCCTCCTTGTGCTGAGGGCTCCAGAGCTGGACGCAGGGCTCCAGGGGAAGTCTCCCCAGAGCAGAGCAGAGGGGCACAATCCCCTCCCTCGACCTGATGGCCACGGTTCTCTTGATGCAGCCCATACCCTTTATATCCACAGGGATAAATCGCCCTTACCCTGACGTGGGTGAGCAGTGAATTCCCCCCACCGTCTTTCTCCTGCCCCTTGCTGAAGGCGTGCTGTTGCTTTAGGGTTTGCTGAGGAGGGAGCAAGGAGCACTGAGCAAGCGCTGTTGTCTTTACCAAAGAGCCATCCATGCTCCACAGCCAACATTTGAGGGTGGAAGCCAGGAGAGAAATCTGAATACAGGCAGTGATGGTCTGGCCTAGACTATGGGAGCCGTATGTGCAATGGGGTCCATCCATGCACCAGGTAGAGCTGGACTGATCTCAGTCTCTTTCTTGTAGCTTCACTACAAGAGTTCAGAATGCAGATGCCTAAATGCTGTTTTTAATCTAATTTGAAGCGGGTTTTTGCTCTCCCCAGAAAATTAGAGGCACAAACTACACCCCAGAAAGGTTTGTCTGGGTGTCCACACATGCCCCACTTTGACCGAGCCATGTTTAAATCACACGGTTAGTAAAATAAGGCCAGCTTCGTGCATCAGGCAGGCGTTAGCCAGATTGCAGGGCTCTGCTGAGATCTGGCAGGAGGGCTGTGCTTCAGCCCCGTGTGGGGCATGGAAGGATTTGCTTAACACTCTGCCAAAAAATCATCCATTCCCGGTGCTCCTTCTCTGAGGATCTCACAGAGCTGGGGTGAGGTTGTCTCCATTGGCTATTGATTGCTCTGATGGAAAAATTCAGATGAAGATTTTTGAAAATACTTTTTTGATATTTCAAAAAACCCCCTAACAATTCCCCGGCTGTGTCTCAGACTCATGAGAAGCTGGGTGGTACCTTATCAAATAACAGAAGGATCATCAGCTCCCACTGGCATGGCTCATGGCTTGATAATAAATGACCTAATAACATAGTAGTAGCCATTTCTGTTTGGATGAACCTCTATTCTGCATGGGGACATTCTCACGCTAGAAATATGTGAAATTCAGGCCCATTCTGTTCACATCCATTCCCTCCCCCCTCGTATATAATCTCTTTTACCTTCAATCCTTTTGCTATCACTTCCTTATTATGAACTCTTGATGAAGTAAATTGTGTTTTGACTGAACACAAACAAAAAAAGGTACATTTCTATGTTTATTACACATAATTGTGCCTCAAGATAATTGCGCAAGGCTTGATTTTGTTTGTAAGGGGTCCATTTGCACACCAAGACTTGCTATTCCTTAGCTATTTTCCTTTGCTTTATTGCTTAGAATAAAATGTAAACACCACAGTCCCTGCGTGGTTGTGCATTTCATTGTATCTCATTTCCATACTTCAGGTTTGCTAGCAAGTCGTACTCTGTGATTTATAGCAAAAGAAAAATAGGAGCCTAATCTGTCAGCCCTGTCATTGAAAAGCTGACACGCTGTAATGTCTGGAGAATTGCCCCTAATCAAACAATTAGTTCAATTGCAGTGTATTTAATTATTGGTAAACTTACCAGGTACTGTGGCACAGAGCAGTCAAAACCCCTTCAGAAATCATTTTTCCTTGGAAAGCTGTTTTCTTGTGTTCAGGATGATACTTGCCACGTTCAGACTTCTCACCCTGGATTAGGAGAAGCTTTAATGTAGGCAAGGATTACTGTATTTTTTGTGAACTTCTTCAACGAATGCTGATGCCATGAGGAATCGAAGCAGTATTTGCCTGAAAGTCTGGGCTATAAATGAAACCCTGAGGAACGCTAACATCATCCCAGGCTATTCTGCAGATCATGAAGGGATGGTGAGGCTCACTTAAATGCTCTTTCATTTCAACCAGAAATTTAATTTTTCAGAACACTAGAACCAATCTCTGACAAAAGCTTTATACAAACCGTTTTCTTCTGCTCCTGCGAAGGATTCCTTTCCAAAGACCTTGCTTTTTCCACCAAAAATGTTTCTTGCTCACAGTCATGTCCCAAACATATTTAAAGAAGGGAGGGGATGCACAGCATCGGCCACAAGAGAATAAACCATCTGCAGCTGTATCTGTCAGCCAGATGCTGAGCACCCTGAATGCCCCGGCTATTCGAGAGTTTAAAGATGAATCACGGCCACCTGCAACTGGCAAAGGGGGCGAGTGAAAGCACCAGATTTAAGCATGAAGTGCCCTGCCGCAGGCTTGCATCCTTGCTCTCCTGGTTAGAAAAGGAGCCTTTTTATCAGCTGCCAGGAGATGGGTTTATTACTGCAGACAGAAGCTCATGAGCCTTTCACTCCTAATTCAGGACTTTAATAGAAGAAGGGAGTAGAAGGGTTGGAAATGGGAGATAAAATGAAAATCCCTTCTTAAATTCAAGTGATTAGTAGATAGCATTTTACTGAGGTTTTTCCTGCTTCCACCTGCCAAGCAAACTGCCAGTGGGTCGTATCAGACAGAATATGGATGCTTTCTCCCAGGGTGTGAGGACTGAGAACTGGGAGACACAGATTTACTATTTGTTGATACGTGGCTACAGAACTCCCTGTGCTGGACGTTTTTTGTCTTCTTTTGCCACACAGTAGGGAATTACTGGCAGACGAAGAGCAGAATTGCCCAAAACCCTCTTTGAGGGTTGGGCCATCTCCACCAGCTCTGATACCTAATGCATACTTGGTTCTGGGTTGCTGTCCCAGAGGCACAACAAGACCCAGAACCTAAAAGTTGAAGGAAGACACGGCAATAAAGAAGATCTTGTTATCGTCAGATCAATACTGGGTGTCTTCCCAGCCATGTATCGGTCAAACATACGTAGGTCAAATGCAAGGTAAATGGGTGAAATTTCATGTCTGTGGCATATCTGAAGTAAAACTATAGGATTTGATGCCCCTTCTGGCCTTAAGCTCCATAGGGTTGCACTGCAGTACTATGACTATAAAGTAGTCCTTGGTCAGAGCTTTTATATTACTTCATGTAACACCATGGTGGTGCCCAAAGGAGAGGAATTCAGTCCCCCAGGATCCTGTGTCTTCACAGTATTTCTCTTCTGGAAAACAAATTTCATTTTTCTGAAAACTTACTGCTGTACCTCTTTGGTGTGCAACTCTGAGAAGGAAGGAAACATCTGGAAATTTCATCTAACCAACTTAAGAAGTAAGACTGTTTTTTGGGGCTGCATGTTCTCACTGGAACACCTCCAACTCCTTACTCAAGGCTCTTTTTGTCTCCTCAGGGGAAACATTATAGCAGTACTGATGTCCTGATGGATTAGACAATTTCTCAATAATTAATGACAGTTTCCCTGTGCAGCTTGGTCAGCATCCCACTAAACAGCACCAAACAAATGAGGTAACAACAAAATAGTTCACCGGTAGGCAACGCAGGGCAAGAGCTCCAAGTCTTCTTTAATTTTGCCATGCATCTTCCAATTCCTAATGCGGGAAGCCTCTTTAGGGTTGCATTTTTTTAAATAGGTCATTCAAGACCATCAGGAAAATGAGCTCAGAATTTTGCTCTCAATAATATGAAGTGCTGTCATTTATGTTCCTTGAGTTCCTTGAGCCCTGTAACAACTCCATGGAGACTTCATCACCACAGGGTACTACCCGCCCAGGAGATGTGTAGGTGATGTAGGGCTGACCGCTTCCCCAGAGGACAAGTCAGAGAGGTCTAATCTACGTTACCCCACAGAAAAACCTCTCCATTTCACTCAGCTGAGCATATGGTGACTTAAGTTTAGCCTTCTACCTGAAGATACCTAAAGTGAGTGTATCCCCAAGTCTCCACAGCCTGTGAAAGGCAAACCACAGTCATCCCGCCCGCGGTGCACCCAGGCCCCATCGCCACGGTTTCTGATCTCCTTCAGCAGCACCAGGGACTGACGTGCAGATGAAGAGACATAACGTTGCCATCAGAGAGGCACTGCCTTATTGAATTATTAATGCCCTGCTGTTTTCCTGAATGTTACTGAGAAATTATTATTTGAAGAAATAATAAAGTAAACTTTATACATATATACATAGATGCACTATATACTTTATATATATATATATAAGGATAAAGTGTTAGGAAAAATTTTCAGAAGCATCAGGTGTTGGTTCCCATTGACTTCGGTTACACATTTTCACTCTTGCATTTCATTATTTGAAAATATTATTCCATTCTTTATCATGAAGAACACTAGCCATATGGGATAACCAAGCACAAAGAACTGTGGATCTGTTACTTACTGCAAAAGAAGAGCAAATTATAGATGAAACAGAAAAAGGTTGAAATATTTCATAGCTGCCTTGCTATACCTTCACAAAAAAAAGAAAAAAAAAGTGGAAACCCAGGTACGTGGTCTCCCCTATTTTCACACGGCGTGAGAAGTGCAGGCCACACACTGATTAAATACCATGTAAGTAAGGTAGGTAACTGAGTTTGGCAGGACCTGCAGAAATCATAGAATAGAATCATAGAATCATAGAATGTTTTGGGTTGGAAGGGACCCCTAGAGGTCACCTAGTCCAACCCCCCTGCAGTGAGCAGGGACACCGCTAACTAGATCAGGTTGCTCAGAGCCCTGTCCAACCTGGCCTGGAATGCTTCCATCTCTCCTACAGTGTTTAAGGAAAAGCTCAGATTTAAATATCTGACCGTAGGTTATCTTATATTTTCCTATAGTCTCTCTTGAGTATTTGCTATATAATGGAAGCAGAGGAAAATTACAACTATTGAAGTCCTCATATCCATTTACCTACTGCGCTGGGTAAACACATTTAAAAAAAAAGAGAAAAAAAAAAAAAAGAGTTGCATTTGGAAATATTCTGTTGGATCTTACAGCCTCATTCATCCTTTACTTGTACACAAAATCAGTACTGGGATCTGTTTCAGCAGAAATCAAAAGTCTTCTAATCCTGGGAACAAATTCTGTGCTGAGCAAACATTTCTGTTGCCCCAGAGAAGCACGTGGCTGGAAAGCAGTGCAGATTTGAGGCAGACCTCAAGTCAGAGTGCATATAAACTTCTTATGTCCGGCCCCAGTTTAGGATTAAGGTTATGAAATGTTAAATTATGCAATCAGAAATGACGGCAGCAGACAATTTATCAAGCTGTTAGAGAAAGAGGGCTGCTCCAGCTAAATCAGATGTGCCTTTATTTGAAATATTCTCCAAGCAGAACTAAAGGATCTCTGAATGGGAGAGGAGAGCAACAACCAAAGATTGAAGCTGCTAATAAAAAATAATAGGCTGAATCCTCAAGCATGGCATAGCAAACTGCTGCTCTGAACAGAGTAAAACACCAGCAAATGTAACTCATCTTCTGTGGGTGAGAATATTCACCCAGAGCCAGGGCAGACTGCATGACAGCCAGCACCAGGGACACCCGGTGCCAGAACATCTGTAAGGGCATGGGCAAAGTGCCCCAGGGAAACCTGTTCGAGTAGCATCAAGGCTACCCACCCTTCTCCAGCTCTGGGTCCTGTGCTGATGGCAGCTCAGCCATCAGATCTCCCAAAGAGCTTTTAGCATATTTTATTGCCCATACGGATTGCAATTCTAGCCAGAAACTCTCACCTCACCATCTTTACGTCCATGAGTAACCAACTAATATAGGTGATGCTGGGTGACACAGTCCCAGGCTTGGGCTGTGCAATGGGGACCTTCAGGCAACCCCGATCTGCAGGTTGTAGGAGGATGTCCATCAGCAACACAGTCAACACAATCGACCTTGTCACTTAAGGGAACGGGGGCCCTTCAGAGAGGTCATCACCTGTGACTGCAAACCAGGACCAGTGTTCCCAGTTCTCGGATCCATGTCATACTGGTCTTGGGACTCTCAGTCCTTTGCACCTTTTGCTGCATGACCACTAGAGCTGGAGGTTTGGCCACCCACCCTTTAGTAGTTTATCAGTGAGTGAGGTATTTCCAATGGAGAGCTGCTTTTTGTGTCTTTAAAAAGATTTCTCAAATCCTCTTGTATCACAGGTGTCTACACTGCCATCTCATGAATATGCAAATGCGATCACTGATTAGACACTGATAAGAATTTCATGCTATTGTTCTGGCAAAAATCAGTGCCACCAACTTTCTGAAAACACAGGGATGTTGTAAGCTTGGTAGGAGTTTGATTAAGCTGTAAGTGAAAATGCGGAGCCTTGCCACCAAAAAGCTCCCTGGAGCTGTAGTCCCAAGTAGCACTTAGTCACCTGTGGGTATTCCAATTAATCAGAATTACAGAACTTCTCAGGCAGAGTCAGAATTCCTTGTTCCCCTGGCAATACTCTGACTGACAGTCTTCAAACACAGGAGACAGGGAAGAGGCAGACTGCTCTGCAGAGACGGACAGACAGACAGACAGAGGTCCCATTCATGGCTGTGGCTGTAAATAGGATGAGCTGGCTTTAAGCCACTCGAGTACCAGGAGCACTATGGAAATCCATGGGGGCTGGGGAAACCCCCCCATGGAAATTAAGCATGCATTGCAGCTGTCAAGTAAATGATATATTGGGGCAACGCCTCCAATTACTCCTGATTTAGCTAGTTAAATGGTAATCTGGGTAGAACCGTATGACCTGACAATTTTCATAGTCTAAGTATAATTAGGCATAATTAGGAGAAGATGCCAGCTGGTAGGTATGTTTTAAACACAGGTATCGGTTAAAGCCATTCTGTATAGGCAGAGGGCAGTTCACGTCAGTCAGTTCTTTAATCCCTCCTTCACACTTGCCATTTGCTCGCTGATACGCACTCATCTCTGCAGTGCGCTGAAATTTCATATTCCAGTTCAGCCAGCATTCACCTTTCAAGTTTTGCCAGCTCTTCTGTAGCTAATTAAATTCACCGGTTCTTGAGGCCGTCCATAGTATATTCCTGTTCTGGAGACAAACCCTGGGTTGGTAGGTGCCATCTCAGGATAGAAAAGGAGGTGAAGCACTGAAATAAAGAGCATTACCCCAACCTTTGCAATTTGCTGTAGCCTTCTTGTAGTTGCTGTGCACTGCCTTTGGATTGCTGCCTGCAATGCTTTGCCTTGATGGCTGCTGGCTCTTGTGCTCTGCTCTCTGGGCCAGGAGATTCAGGGACACACGTGCCCAGCAGTACCCAAAGGGGCTAAAGGGGTTAATTCACATCATTTAGCAGCCTTCCCCTTGGCTGCCTCAGGAGTGATACTGAGAGGTTCGTAATATGGCTCTGCCCAGCCATCCCAACCCTGAACGATGCCAGTTCTGGGAAAAGGTTTGAAATTAGGGTCATGGAGTACAGGCAGGGGCACGTTCCCAGGCTAGAGAACCCTGTGGCAGATCCTGGGGGAGCAAGAAGAAATGGGAAGCTTCTATTGCTGTTCACCAGGCAGGAAGATGCAGATGACAAAGATGTGCTGTGTTCCCGTGTTCTGTAGGATACCTGCTCCATATTTACAGACTTTCACAGCAAAAGATATTGCACAGTGGATTTTATAGCAGTCTATGAAAAAGCAGAAGGGCACAGTTCACCTTCCAAGATGCTGGGAAGCCTCTGCTTAGACAGAAAAGTTGTCTAATTGTGCCTGCTTTCTGCTTCCACCACCACATTTCTGTCCTGAGAAACTCAAAGCACTGATGGGACAAGGCATGGGATACCAAGGGGGGAAAAGACCTGGATGCTCTCAGGATATTCGTACGCACGTTGTTCTGTGAGCCATGAAGCCTGGTAGCCTACAAACTCGTTTTTCATGGCTGGATTCTCTAGTTTTTATTAAGGCATACTTTTTTGTCTGAAGTCTTCCCCAAAGATTGCAATATTCATAACGAGTCTTTTCTTGTGTGTCTTCCCGATGGCTGCTTAGGGCTGTGCTCATACCACAACCATTCCCCCTAAGAACACTAAGGAAGCCCATCCCCCTTGCCAGGGCACCTTCTGCTAAGAGGTCTGTCAGACATTCGTTTCTTCAGGAACTCTTTCTATCATAGGAAATGAAATAAAACCAAAACAGGCCATTTGGGGCACAAACTCAGAATTCATTTACACAAGAATTCCTAGGGAAAATGAGTTAAAAGCTGAAAGACATGAAGCAGCTCAGATCCACTGGAACTCAACCTTTCTTTATTGCTCTTCAGGGCTCCTGAGGATTTCAAGTCTTGTAGGGCAGCCACAGCTCGCCGCAATACCTGGCTCTATCCACCCTGCTTCTTTCAGTAGCTGGAGACTGCAATGACTTGGGAAGAGAGTCTGGTTTTATAAGACACATCCACAAATGCCTGATGCAAAGGGACTCTTACTGGATTTTCTGGCTGGTATCCCAGTCATATGAAGAAGAAAAAACACCTGGACATTGAACAGAAATCCATGTCTTTTCAGTCACAAGATAAGGAGAAAGATCATTTTGAGTGTAGCCGGGGCAAAACACAATTAGTACTTGTGACCTTTTTCTTTTTTAAATTAATAAACACTTTATTAGCTACTGCCCCCCCCCCCAAAAAAAAAAAAAAACCACTTAAAGATTTTGGAAAATTTCTCTTTTTCTGGTTGTTTGAGAATTGCCTGATGTTGCCTCAGGTTAACAATAATCAGAATGGAGCATTCTGCAAATGAGCTCAGGAAACTTTCCCCAGGACATCCCTCAATCCATCCTTTGCAGACCAGTGTTTCCAGCTTCCCTGCCTGTGGCTCTGCATTAACACAATTTATGTAGCTTCCACTTGTCTTGGACAGGTGAACCTCCTTTGATCATCCATCACTGCTTTTCTCTGCGTAACCTGAGCAGCAGCAGCGTGTACGCTTATGCCGTAAGAAATAATGTGCTTTCTAGTCCTTCGTGGTGTTAATCCACCAGATAAACTCAATGAATTCCCATCGGGACTCAAAGGTAGTCAACCGCAGCCTGAAGAAAGGGCAATGGCGTGAAAAAGGACATGACTTGGGTTGAATCCATGGCTGCGCTGTGTAGATAAGTATTGCTCGTTTAGCTGACAACGGTAATGAAGATTTTCTTTTCTACAGGCCAACATCAGCACGCGTTAGCACATCACTGCAGCAGCTCTGGTTTGGAGGTGGGGTGGTTTTTTTTGGTTTGGGGGGTTTTGGAGGTTTGTTGTTGGTTGGGTTTGTTTGTTGGTTTGGAGGGTTTTTTCCAGAAAACCCTAATAGAGTGGGCAGGTAGAATAAATACTGGCAGAAGCCAATACGGTATGGAGCTTAGGACAAGTAAAGGGAAAGATAAAGGAAAATCCATCCTGAGGACACTCCTGCTCCTGATTTCCCAGGATACTTGGTAGCATAACAATTTTGCGCTCACACGCATGTGGAATAGGCTTGCTAACTACCTGTGCTGGTATAGAGTTTGTAGAAATCGTATAATAATACGAGTTAGCCTAGCCCCAGAAAAGGCAAGATAAATGTATTCAAATTCATCGAAAAAATACTATACAATGAGATCAGTTTATCATTAATTCAGGAAGAAACTTAAGAACTGTTTTGATTTCGGAAGAGTTGCGCTTGACACACTCCACGGAACGCCACGTGTGGTGTTAAAACAGTCAAAGATCTCTTTTTCAAGCTCCTGGAGGAATCCCTTGGTTTGTGACATAAAAATTACCCCTTAAGTGAACTTCTGAAATCCTTGGTAGAACCAGACGACCTTCTTCTCCTTTCATTTTTGCTACCAGAATTACTCACAGTTTACACTGATACAAGAAATGAGAATAAATAAACCCAGCTTGTGCGCTAACGCTCTCCAAAGACTCATTAAGCTAACTGTGGCTTGTTCACAGGGGCCCAACTCCCAGTCTCCCCTCCCTGCCTCTACACCAGCATAGCCAAGGTCAGAGGAGTTTGTTTTATACCCCCAAAGCCAACATTAAGATAAGTCCGAAGGAAAAGTGCGGTATAACTGAAATTTTATACCCCCAAAGCCAACATTAAGATAAGTCCTAAGGAAAAGTGCGGTATAACTGAAATGCAGCACAGCAGTCATTTTAATACAGAATCACAGAATGTTTTGGGTTGGAAGGGACCCCCAGAGGTCATCTAGTCCAACCCCCCTGCAGGGAGCAGGGACACCTTTAACCACATCAGGTTGCTCACAGCCCCGTCCAACCTGGCCTGGAACGTTCCCAGGGATGGGGCCTCCACCCCCTCTCTGGGCAACCCCTGCTAGGGTTTCACCACCCTCATTGTAAAGAATTTCTTCCTTAGATCCAGTCTAAACCTACCCTGCTTCAGTTTAAAACCACTACACTTCGCTTTGTTCCCCATGGGTATGCAAGAAATGTAATGTATGCAAAGCACTCAGTGGCACCATATTTCCTCCGAAAATGTTTTTCACAGGAAGCCAAATTATGTTTCTTTCTTTAACTCAGACTCAGTTAAATTTGGATTTTCAAAACATGTACCAATTTCTTTGCGATTTTTTGCTCCTTAACGAGAGATTTCTTAAGGTAATGTCACATTTCCACCCCATGCACAAATTCCCCACCCAGAATTGTGGCCGTTTAGTTACCGCAACCTTGTGCACACAGGCCAGTTACTCATCTAATGGAGAAACAGCGTATATATTGCAAATATTAAACATGCAGACCTGGCATGCAAAATGAATGTTGGTCTGCAATTCAGGCTCTGTCTCTACTAATAATTTTAATGCAAATAAACAAAGGTAACCGGCTTTAGTACATCAGCTCTGCCCCGATATAGATGGTTCTTCCATGATTTTCTTTTTGCCTTAGGTTAGAGTTTAATCTTCGTTACACAGGTGTGACTATGGAGCTACTTAAGCGACTTCAGCAGCTATTGCATTGATCCCAATAAGAAGATTTGGACTGTACCGACTTGCCTGATGTGCCACAGTGGATTTGTGACAGGGATGAGAAGAAAATCCATGAGTCCTGATGCACTCCCTGCTGTTCTCCTCCTTACACAACACTTTGTTACATAAAACTTTTTCTGGAAAAAAAAAAAAGGGGGGGGGGGGGGTGCAGAGAGAGATGGAAAAAAAAATAACATCTTTCTGGTTGTAAGCCAGTTTTCTGTATCAACGTGGCAGTAGCGTGTGAAGTGAAGCAAGATTTCCTTATAGCACCATGTGACAAGGCTAATCAAAATAAACATCCAAAAAATAAAGAAATTAAGGATGAGGTAGCAGACTGTGGGGAGAGCAGATGGTTATTTAAAATAACGGCAAATTTTGCATGCTGACTGCAGCTATAGCTCTTGTCACAAAACATAGTTGTTAATGGCAAAAGAGAAGGCAGAAACATCATCAGGGTATTTTGTGGGGCTGGTGAGAGCAGAAGGATGAAAAATATATGGGGAAGATGGTATTTTCAGCTCTCTGCAAAATCTGCCCCTAATATCACAGCACTAGAGCAGAGGCAGGGGAAACAGAAATGCAGTAGGTGGAAAGAACATCGTACTGATCAAATTTGTCACACCATACAAAAGGTCTCTCACAAGCCCAGGGATTAGACATGGAGCTAAAGGAGAATCTTTTGTCTCCTCAGGAAAAGAAAACCACAAAATCTGTAGGTTACAGTGGTTTGAAACCCAGAAAAGAGGGTCCAGACCCTGAGAAAGGAGCTGGGAAACCAGGACTGCACTGGCAGCTTAGCTGAAGCAGTGATTCAGCTCCAGCCACCAGCACGGTTCCCATCCCCATGCACAGATCCACAGCTCGAGTTCAAAGTCATGGGTTTAGCCATGTTTTTTACTAATCCTGACATTTTACAGGCTCTTACTATAAGAAAATGTTACTGCCACAGGTCAGCCGCCATATAGGGGCTATTCGGCTACCATATCATAGAATCATAGAATCATAGAATCACAGAATCATAGAATCATAGAAGGTTTTGGGTTAGAAGGGACCTCTAGAGGTCACCCAGCCCAACCCCCCCTGCAGGGAGCAGGGACACCTTGAACCACATCAGGTTGCTCACAGCCCCGTCCCCCTTGTCCTGTCCCAGCTGGCCCTACTAAAAAGCTTGTCCCCCCCTTTCCTCTGGGCCCCCTTTAAGCCCTGACCGGCCGCACTCAGCTCTGCCCGCAGCCTTCTCTTCTCCAGGCTGAACACCCCCAACTCTCCCAGCCTGGCCTCAGAGCAGAGGGGCTCCAGCCCCCGGATCATTTTAGTAGCCCTCCCCTGGCCCCGCTCCAACAGGTCCATGTCCTCCTTGTGCTGAGGGCTCCCGAGCTGGACACAGAATCGCGTAGAGGTGTGCCGGGTTATTTTACCTTATCCTGAGCTCTCAAGGGAAGGGGCAGCAACCATGCCTTCCCAGGGACTTCCATCCCCTCTGGTGATGGCCACTCCAGCCAGGTGAGCATCAGCCACACAGCTCAGCGTTACTCCCGGTTATTGCTGCACGTGGGCTGCCCCTTGGTTTTGCTAGGATACACGGCAAAGAGAGGGGCAGATTACTGCCGGGTTGCAAATCACATCAAATAACAAAATAAAAGCCAAAGATGGGTCCATTTAGAGACAGAGAGGAGCATGAGCCAGTTCACAAACACACTTTGTACCCCCCTAAATTTGTATCCAGTGTTCAGGTGGCTCATAGACTGATTCGGAGCAAAACACTCAGAGAGCCTACGACCACCTCAGAAGGGCTTTTGCAGGTGCCATTCCCTGGGCTGACTCCCTGCAAATTACCCTTGAAATGTGCCTGGTTTAAGAAAAAAAGAAAAAAAAAAAACCCAAAGCAAACAGTCTCCTCCTGACACGACTGTTGTGACAAACTGAACTGCTGGAACAAAAACTTCTCTCTGTACAAAGTAACCGCTTGACAACCGGGTGGGAAGGTGGGCGGGAGCAGGAGGGGAAAGTGGCTCAAAGCACCCAAAAAAAACCCCAAAAAACCCCACCATCTTTCTGTACTCCAAGCCTGTGGCAGCTGCTGCGGGAAGTGCTCTGGAACAGCAGCCCCCCTCTGTGCATCCCAAATGATGCCACGTCACCGATCCATCTGCTCTCAGAGACCTGATCCTCAAGCGCTCTGCAGTCAGTAGGAGCTCCAGGTCTGAGTAACAAGGCAACCGAGGGTTTAGCCCCCCGGTCATCTCCGACCAGGCCACGGTTCACTCCAGACTAGGGAGGACAAGACACTTCACTGAAGCCCGTACCCAGGTTACCCCATCCTCCCCAAGCCCCATGCTCCCTGTGCCTCAGCCTCTCACGCTGATCTCCGAGTCTTTCCTAGTGAATTGTAAAATAAAGTGTCCTTCTGGAGGGACTGGGGGAAGGAGAGGTGGCAGGTGTCCCAGCTTGCATCCCCACAGCGAAACGGGCAGCTAGCAACATGAAAAAAGATGCTTAGATTTAAACTCACACCTCTTTCAGGCTGACTGGCCCCTGCCACGCGCATTCCCCTGTGCAGGCAGCACCACGCACACCGGCTGCTTTGGTATATCCACCAGTATGTTCTTTTTTACAAATTCTAAGTTATAGGTGTTGCTGGAATCTCAGGTAAAAACAGGGAGATGATGCAGCCTCTGAGAAAGAGAGGACGCTGCCAACCAGCTGCCAAGCAGCATCTTGGGTGTCTCAGATTCAACGGAGGGGACCTGGGAGCCTCTGCCTGCAATTTCTCTCTGCCCTGGCGTGGGAATTTGGAATTTGCCCGGTTTTCTCTCTGCCAGCTGCGGATTCCTTGCTGACCCCCTGGCAAGGAGTGCCAGTAGGTTGCCCTTGTACCACCACCCGGGCAGCAGCCGTCCAAGTGGGGCCGGCCGAGCAATGATACCAACTCAACACAAGCCATATATGCTTTTATAAGTTCGCAGAAAATACCTGTTTCCTCCTGAGCCGCTGACTCTAAATGGCTTTTTCCTGTGAATCCCCCCTTAGGGCTGAATAAGAAAAATAACAATCAGAGATTGCAGACAAATTGCTTCCTCTCCACAGCTAAAACTCGCAGAAGTGAGCTGTCAGCACATTGAAAGAACGGCGAGCAGCCGGCTCTGCTCTGTGCTATTAAGTGTTTTTAGCACACCAGACACTTCAGGATCTTGGCACAGTGAGCAATAAATGCAGAAGAAGCATCTTTTCTGTCTCCTGCAGAGGAGGGGGAAGTAGAGGGACATATTCTAAAGCCTCAAAAGCTGGAGATGACAGTGACACAGAGGATGCAGCTGTACGCCTTTCCCAAGGAGGATGGGTTTCCATGGAGTTCACGCCACACATCATCTGCTGTTTTGTTGATCGCGTGTGGTACCCACCCCGGCCTGGCCGCCTGGCTGCGGGAAACCCTGCCAAGCGTGCGTACGTTTTGAAGACATAGATACGGCAACACAGCCCTCTCCCTGACACCTGAGCACCAACTTCATGCCTATCAGAAAGCTGGAAATTGCCGGTTTGGATCACTCCCAAGGTCCATTTACTCCTCTCGCCTCCTCCGACAGCGGCAGCACCAGATGCTTTGGAAGAAAGGGAAAAAAAATCCCTTGAGTGCTGCAAGCTGGGCAGTGCCCTCAGATCTATGAAGGCATCATCTGCCTTATTATCTGCATTTTCCTATCCTTCCAGCTGGTTTTCTTCCCTAATAGAAATGTTTGTGTTTTCCATGACTGCGAGACAGCTTTTCCAGGAGTTATTTCACTCTTCAGCAAAAAAATAGGGTTCCTGAGTTGTCCGTTGAATGGAAGCTGCAGATCTGTTGCATCAGGCTTCTTACTTGGATACATCTCAGTTGCTGTCTCACACAACTTCCTACTTAAAAACACATTTAGCAGCTATCTCAGCAACAGAAAGGACAGAGGCAAAGGCTTATGGCCTACCTAGAAACACAGAATTTTTTTATCCGTCTATCCTGATAAATCACTGCAGCTGAATAGCAAATGAAACGAAAGTGTTTTTCTAATTCTCTTCCTCCTAAGTGACAGTCCTTGCAAAAATTAACCGTGTGGATGCTCACAGTACTTGAGATCATTGTCTGCTCAAAGGAGTTTTCTGAAAAGGGAAGTTTTGCTGAGAGTCTCAATTCCCAGTGACTGGACTTTACACAAGATCCTCTTGCAGCATTATCTAGATAAATTATGACTCTCAATTTCCTCAGAAGCCGTGCATCTTTGTACACTTTGTACACTGGCTTTGTACACCCTTTTCTTTAAACCCATTGACCATTTTATACCACCCCTCAGCAGCACAGCGTCTGAACTCTTCCCACATAAAACCAGAGTGAGTGAGGACTTTGGTGAATTCTTTGTGTTTCTTGCACATTGGGGGTAAACCTTTCGCTTTGATGGAGGTTTTATTTTTTATTTCAGATGTTACTATTTCTTCTTCATTTAATATTGCTTGATTAAAAGGGATTTATTGAGTACAAGTGTTGTTTCCTAAAGCCAGGACTCGGAGCTGGATAAATCTCATCACTAGCAGACCCAATACAGATATTTCCAGGGTTATGATATGCAGGTGGGAAAAAGATGCTGGTAATCCAGAGCAGAATCCCAGAACCACAGCTTGTAAGGGCATCGAGCACCGTTAGAAGGACCCAGGACAAACAGCAACCGGGAAAGCTTCAGGAGAGCTGACAACGATGGTGTTGAACGCAGCCAGAAGCCCTCTCCCCTGGGTGTTGCAGGCAGATGCGGTGGCTATGCAGGGCTGTACACACATATATATGTACCCTAACACTCAATTTTCTATTTCCTGCCAGAGCATTTGCCTAGAGCTTTTCCATTCATTTAATTCATTTTTTGGTGAGTATATCCCATGGCGGTGGCCTCGTGAAACAAAAGATTACAGCTTTCTTCATTGCCGAGGGCCTTGAAATTCAGCACAGCAACTTCATTACGGAATCAATTTATCAGATTGCATTAGAGTCCTTCAGATTTAAAAAACGGACACCTGGTGAGCTTCTATATTACATTTCCAAAACTTCTTGCATCTAGCAGCATTTTCAATAAGTTTCTTTGCAAATTAATTGGCAGTGTGATTAAATTCTTATTCAGGTACGCTATACAATGATTCAAGCACCCATGTGAATATGTAATGAAACATAAAATTAGACTCACTATAGAAGCAGAATGAGAACAGTGCCTGGAAACGTTTGCTTGGATTTTTTCTTTTGAAATTAAAGTTCTTGCCCAGTTCTACTACCCAAAAAATTACACACCTACGCCTCTAATACCCTAATAAACATTTGCTTTGCAAAACTTCCAGGCTCAAGGTTAAATTATTAAGTACAACCTCACAAGATACACTGGAGGCTCCTGCCATGTTTACAGGCTTTGGTTTTCTTTTGAAAAATAGGATATCTTTCCATCCAATGTTTTCTGCCTGCAGGCCCAGTGAAGTACCAGCCAGGCAACTGGTAACCTTCAGTTTATTTTCAAACCATGTGGCCTCAAGAGAGCTGTCTACTTAGAATACCTGCAAAACATTGTTTTTCCCTCTAACTCCATGGCCTGAAAAAACAGAAGGAAATCACCAAGAAACAAAGTCCCCTGCCCACTGTCTGGGTTGGTTTGGGTTCCTCCTGCTCAGCACCACCTTCCCCACCCGGCACAGGCACCGTTAGGAGCAGAACCAGCAGGATTTTCTCAAGGGAATTGCCCAAGCCATTCCTGGGACAGAGGAAAGCCCCATCCTTTTTGCTCAGGTGGGAGGCCCTGAAGCTCAAATTCCCCCTTCTCCTTTTGCTTTGCCACTTCACAAGTAATCCCCACTGTTACCCATGGTGTCTCTGGGTGATGGCTTAGCAGGCATCCTTCTGTGCCTGCTCACCGAAAGACATCCAAAAATACCTAATGCCCTCTGGCTGCAAATCAATCACTTAATCTGCAGACACCTTCCCTGTAAACAGCCTGAGCAACAGTCATAAATGTCTATGGAAAGTCTTCACCGATTTCGTTAAATCCCAAATTTGGATGTGGCTCCTTCTTCTGGAATCTGGCATGCGGAGCTCATACCCGTGGTAGCTGTCTAATATCACAAAGCATCACCAGCAGGTCTGTACCAGCCCTGATGGCAGCATAGATGCAGATAACAATCAGCAGTCTCAGACTACACCATAAAAACAAGTGATGTTAACTGCCCATTAAGCCCGATGAGCCGTACTTATCTTCCCCGATTAAGGGAATCATAAAGTAGATTTGGATTTGATGATTGCAACTGTGGTTGCTACGGCACTCAGGTCCCAGGCCTGAGCAAAGCCGCCTTGTTTTTATCTCCAGGCACCTGAACTAAGAAGCATTTCCCCTGTTCTCCTTCTTGCTGCCCACCAGGATCACACAAACAGTGCTAGCATCACGGATGGAGCTGCTGCCACTGATGCCACCCAGCACCATCCAGCCAGCCACGGCAAAGCAGATGCAGAACATGCCAGGGCTTCCCATTTTCCTAGTGAGTTGATTCCAGTGCGAAATTGTTCTCATTAAAGCCTGCACTTTGGTCACAACAACCCCATGCAATGCTACAGGCTTGGGGAAGAGTGGCTGGAAAGCCGCCTGGTGGAAAAAGACCTGGGGGTACTGGTTGACAGCTGGCTGAATATGAGCCAGCAGGGTGCCCAGGTGGCCAAGAAGGCCAACGGCATCCTGGCTTGTATCAGGAGTGGTGTGGTCAGCAGGAGCAGGGCAGTGACCGTGCCCCTGTACTCGGTGCTGGTGGGGCCGCCCCTCGAATACTGTGTTCAGTTTGGGGCCCCTCACTACAAGAAAGATGTTGCATTGCTGGAGCATGTCCAGAGGAGAGCAACCAAGCTGGGGAGGGGTCTGGAGCACAAGTCATACGAGGAGCGGCTGGGGGAGCTGGGGTTATTTAGTCTGGAGAAGAGGAGGCTGAGTCCTCATCCCTGGAGGTATTTAAAAGAAGGAGAGATGAGGTGCTTAGGGACAGGGTTTAGTGGTGGGACGGCAGGGTTAGGTTAAAGGTTGGACTCGATGATCTCAAAGGTCTTTTCCAACCAAAGTGATTCTATGATTCTATGATTCTATGTTATGTTCACAACACATCCACACCGGGCACTTTGGCATTTCCCTCTGTGCACCAGACTGGTGTTATCTCAGCGCTGGGTCTGTCCGGCTCACATGAATGCTGGGGTGTAGTTTGTTACACGGATAGAGAATGCAAAGTCAATATCTAGGAGGACTTTATAACTGAAACATGCTCTCAGCAAAGGAATCCATGAGAAATAGGAATGAAAACGGAGCTGTGGGAATACCTGAATCCTGCCCCGCTTGGATATTTAGCATGGTATTAAAAAAGGCAGTTACGGGTTTTCTTCTGTTAGTTCATTTGTGAAAGACGGGGGCGTTCTTATCTCTGAGGCCTTTGAAGCTCCTCTATTAGTCTGTTATGAATTTTTAATTATCACAAATTATTTTGAAAACCTGTAAGGAGGCTTTGTTCTCTGCAACTTGTTTGTGGTAAAAACTGGAGAAGGTGCTTTAGAACAGGCTTCCTACCAGCAACAGTCCAGCAGGAGCAGGAATACAATCCATTGCCATGGTATAATCTGTAATAACAGCTCAGAATCCAGACCCTGCTTTCCCTAGCAGAGTGGCTCTTGAAACAAGTCTCCTCCAAGCAGGTTTGTCACCTCTTGTGGCCATTCATTTGGAAAACCCTTGCAGCTCTCAGATAAACCAGTTATCAGAGAAGCTCTGATGCCCTTTTTCATAAGGGATCACTTAGCAACGGTTGGGAACAAAGCACCCGCTGTCCATCACACATCATGCAGGAAAAGGAGGGGGCAACAGTCACCTCCAAACTCACTGGAGTCCCAGCAGCACCCACCAGCCAGGGCAAGGTGTGAGGAGCCGGCACGGAGCAGGGGGCACTGAGGACCGGACAGCCCGCTGCTACAGAAACAAAGGCACTTCTGGGGGCTGTTTCCAAATGACTGCTAATGCAACAAGGGGGACTAATATTAAGCAGTTTGCATGTAGAACAGCAATCACAGGCAGTTCCACTTAAACGCTGTGAAACCAAATATTTTCCACTTACGATTACAGCCCATAACGGCATTTCCTAAAAGACCTTACTGTGCTGCTGACACAGACTAGAAGCGAACAGGATAGTCCCAATGAAGCCTGATGTCCAGTGGGTTGGCTAGAAATTATTTATGCTAAATGATTCCCTGAGCAGCCTGTTCTCCTTCTGCAGAAAGGAGGCAGGAGCTCACCTCCAGCCTGGCTACTTCGCTTCATCTTGCTGGGCCCCTCCACGTCCAGCTCAGAGACACACAAGAGTACTCAGACCAAAACTCCAACAACCTTAGCCACAGACTCACATTTAAGGATGTATGGGATTAATTATATAGGAAAAGTTATACACCAGGAGTCGGAGGCCTGGGGTTTTATGGGGAGAAGAAAATCACAGAAAGTGAGAAAACTTGTTTTCATTAGAGCAGGAAAGCATAGCGTGTAATCATCATTTTACTGAAATTCATCAGCACCAGAAACATTGACCCCAGCACCGCTCTCACAGCTTCTGTTTCAAGGCATAACCCTGCACGTATGAGAGGGCTGCCGGACAAATTCACCCCGCCGTCTTAACCTCACCCAGCACCATTACTGCTGCTCCTTCTAAACCTCCGCCAAAATGGTTTCTTTTCTGCCAAAGGTCCCCTTTTGCTTTGTGAGAAGTTTAAGAAAACTGTGTACAGAGACTAAAATCCCAACCCAAGGTCACTTTTGAAATTGTTTATTTCTATAGATCAGACATTTTAAATGAGTTGTTGTGGCGGTGTGCTCCCCCCCTGTCTCTGACTCCCCCTCCTCTGACCTCTTTCAAGTGATAACCACCTGTGGCCGTGGTGATTGAGCAGCCCAAGAGCCCTTGGAGCTCTCCTGCATGGCAGCGGGCTGCACGCCAGGATCTCCCCTTGAGCAGGGACGCCTCTCAAGGTTACTCCTCGAGGTTGAGAGATTCCTTACCACGACAGATTCTCGGTAAGTGACTAACAGCATGCTAACTTGGAAATCTTAGCTAAGTGACATAAAGGATTAATTGCGCATATATAATCCTTTAGACATAAACCGTTGACCAAGTCTGGGACTAGGATTGGATCCAGCCGCACCTAGACTCCTCTCTGAGGGAGTTTAGAAAGCCAGGGGATCTTTTCCAAACCTCGTGACTCAACGGGAGGGTCTCCCTGACAGTTTTGTCTGACCCTGTCCTCTGTGCAGTAAATAACAAAGTGTACCTTGCCATCGAATCTCAAACTATTGTCGCAGTTACCACTGAACTTTGTTAACTCACTGTTTTACACTAATAAACCACATTATTTTTGCCTCCTTCTCACTCCATCCGCGACAGTTGTTTGTTGCTTAAAGAGGTTTTACTCCAAATGTTTCCAGCTACATAAGCGTTATCTCTGTGCCAGTATTTCTTCCTAGAGGTAGCTTTAAGCATGAGGACTAACATCAGATCCTTTCTGACATTAGAGAAATTTGAGCCCAAACCCAAGCTGCCTGACTAAAATCTGTGCCAGCAAGAATATAAACCAGGGTACAATTCTAGTTTATAATCCAGTAAACTGGGCATTTGGATCTGTACCCCAGGTCACCTTTTGCACTTCAGTCTCATCCCTTAAAATCAGTGAACAATCGTATTTGCTGAACTTAAGGCAGTCACAGTGGATGGCGACTGAAGACATCTAACAGGGTATGCTAAAAAAAATCCCCAGTCTGGATCAATTTAACAGTTCATGGCCCTCAGAGTGGCGGAGCGGTAACCTGTGAAAAGATTAGAGATCTAAAACATTCAGGCTAGAAAGCATCGCTCCTCTGCTCGATCGTGTACAGTAATAGCACAGAAGGGACAAGTACAAATAAAGTCCAAGATCCGTAATTGGTGGTAGTAGTGCTAATTCCTCAGCCACAAGAGAAGCTGTGTTGCAGAAGGCAAGGGAAAAAAACGCTGTGAGAACTTTAAAATGCACGGAATTTCAGGGGGGGTAATAATGCCGGTACCCAACCACCCAGTATCGTCAGCCGGGCTGTGCTTAACTGCTTGACCCTTCTTAAAAGAAAAGCACTTTTGCATTACAGAGTCGGAGCTGTGTTTAATAAAGCTAAAGTGAATTTTGAAAGGAAGACACTGTCAGAGTGTCCCAAGAAGCCAAGTAATTAGCCTGCTTTAATCTTTGGTTGCCCCCATTCCCTAAGATGATCTGAATTTTTAAGTTATGTGAGCTCTGAAGTCTATGCAACCCTTGGGTCAAGCCATGAGGATTACAAAGAGTTTTCATCCTGCGGCTGAATGCAAATGCACAAAAAACCTAATGACGATTCTGAGGAACACACAGGTTTCCAGCTGTTGACACCAACAGAGCTTATAAAGCAGCAAAAAGACAGCTGCCTCCATCAAACAACATCAGTTTGAGATCTGATGCTTGATCCCACTTATCTTAATTATAACCTTTCATTAACTGTCTAAAGGGAAAAACAATTTTAATATAGTATCTCTTTGGCAGGAGACTCAATTGAACAGTAAATTGAGGAAAAAATTCAGAACGACAACGCAGTTCATAGTCATAATGAAAAGCTTTTCCCCTCAGCTGCCCTCTCACCATAATAGGTCACAAAGTTTTAAAATTACATTATCTTCAATGACCGGTCATTTTCTGCAATGTAAATAGCAATTGTTGTTCCAAACTGAAAATTAAAATGTGGGGTTTGGTGACAGAAGTTGTTTCTTACATTAGGACCTATCATAGATATTAATATTACCTCTTAATAGGGTTGTAAAAATGTTTATTGTCTTGTCTTCTTAGATGTTTGAGGAATATGGCAATTTAAACCTCTTGGACAACACTTGCCCTGTTGTGAATCCACTAAAACGAAACGGCTCCCGGTGCTGTCCACCTGGGAGGGCTCCCGCGCTCGTGCACGTTGAAGGGTGTTTTGCAAGGGAGCTGGACTTGGATATGAACCTACCCAAAAGAGCAAGTAGCTAAGTCTGAGGCTTTGAATTAGATCTGTAATGAACAAAAAGAGGGTAAACAAAAGAAGCATTGTGTAAATTGTGACTTCAGCAAGGCTTTTGATACTGTTTCCCATAACATCCTCATAGGGAAGCTCAAGAAGTATGGGTTGGATGAGTGGACAGTGAGGTGGATTCGGAACTGGCTGAATGACAGGGCCCAGAGAGTTCTGATCGGCGGGGCAGAGTCCAGTTGGAGGCCGGTAGCTAGTGGAGTTCCCCAGGGCTCGGTACTCGGCCCGGTCTTGTTCAACTTGTTCATCAATGACCTGGACGAGGGGATAGAGTGTACCATCAGCAAGTTCGCTGATGACACAAAACTGGGAGGAGTGGCTGGTACGCCAGAAGGCTGTGCTGCCATTCAGTGGGACCTGGACAGGCTGGAGAGTTGGGCAAAGAGGAACTTGATGAAGTTCAACAAGAGCAAGTGTCAAGTGCTGCCCCTGGGGAGGTCGACCCCCATGCACCAATACAGGCTGGGGGATGACCTGCTAGATAGCAGCTCTGCTGAGAGGGACCTGGGAGTCCTGGTGGACAATAAGCTGACCATGAGCCAGCAATGTGCCCTTGTTGCCAAGAAGGCCAATGGTATCCTGGGGTGTATTAAGAGGAGTGTGGCCAGCAGGTCGAGGGAGGTTCTCCTCCCCCTCTACTCTGCCCTGGTGAGACCCCACCTGGAGTACTGTGTCCAGTTCTGGGCTCCCCAGTTCAAGAAAGACGAGGAACTCCTAGAAAGAGTCCAGAGGAGAGCTACCAGAATGATAAAGGGACTGGAGCATCTCCCCTACGAGGAAAGGCTGAGAGAGTTGGGCTTGTTCAGCCTGAAGAAGAGAAGACTGAGAGGGGATCTCATCAACGCATACAAATATCTTAAGGGCGGAAGTCAAGAGGACGGAAGCAGTCTGTTTGCAGTGGTGTCCAGCGACAGGACTAGGGGCAATGGATGCAAACTGAAACACGAGAGGGTTCAGTTGAATATGAGGAAGAACTTCTTCACTCTGAGGGTGGCAGAGCACTGGAACAGGCTGCCCAGGGAGGTTGTGGAGTCTCCTTCTCTGGAGATATTCAAAGCCCGCCTGGATGAAGTCCTGTGTAGCATGCTCTAGGTGAGCCTGCTTTAGCAGGGGGGTTGGACTAGATGATCTCCTGAGGTCCCTTCCAACCCTTACGATTCTGTGATTCTGTGAAAACAAGGAGCTACGTGGCATGACCATGTGAATCAGGCGTAATTCCAGCGACTGAACTTAGTAGATTTGGTCCAGTGTCATAAAACAAGCAATCATCATCACGTTTAATTGTCTGCTCGCAGCTGAAGAGCAAAGGGAGCGGTGCAGGCTGTGCATTCATTGTTCCAGGCAGTCTGTGATTCTCATTTTCTGGAAATATGTTTGTCAACAAACCTCCTATTATGAATCTGAATATTACCTGTATTAGAACTGGGAGCTCCAAACAGCCATTGTCAGAATTCATTCTGTAAATTGGTCTGGAAGACAAGCATAAAGACACCTGATCAGCAATCCTAGCTAATAAAACTGATCAGGAGAGCAGAGTTTTGCATGAGCCTGCCTTGCTCATGGTGAGAGCAAGTAGAAACCGTTCTGAATTTGAACAAATTAGAAACAATCCCATCAGGGCCCAGAGGAAAGGTAATATACAGGTATGAATTGCAGCAATAAGAGATGAAGTGGAAAACAAGATAAGATTATTTTTCTTAACAACTCAACTAAGTCGATCCAAGAAAAAGAACTTAAAAAATTCAAAGTGGTGAATGCAGTTTATTACGTTCTTGGGTTCCTCTTCCAGACCAGGCTGTAGATACAGAGGAAAATGCATCAGCTCTCCCCCAGCCTCCCCACCGGTGTTGAAGATAAGTTATGCTTCCGCACGAGGGCACATAAACAGCTACACACCTTTTATGTGAAGCTATTTCCTAAGGGTGGAAAGATTCC
This sequence comes from Egretta garzetta, assembly GCF_000687185.1. Classification (NCBI taxonomy): domain Eukaryota; kingdom Metazoa; phylum Chordata; class Aves; order Pelecaniformes; family Ardeidae; genus Egretta; species Egretta garzetta. The sequence goes on along the minus strand of NW_009260430.1, from coordinate 905,917 downwards.
TATTTCATTCTACCTTTGATCATGGAGAATATTCAGACGGAATCAATCAGACCCCCCTTCAATGGAGAGAAATTAGATGAAGGTAGTAGCAAGCCTCTCTAAAACAGCTTTAGAAACTGCTATACATAAAATGGGGAGAAACTGCCCCTTTTCGTGTTGTGCTCGTGTTCGAAAGCCACCACAGATCATTGCAGCTGGACACAGCCAGAAAGGCAGCAGCAGATTAAATGTTGGCTTGTGCAAAAGCAGAGCTTCTGAAAATGAGCATACCATCAAAATCGCCCCTGAGGATGAAAGTTTGGCAGCTGTAAAGGACAGCAGTCATGTCAGACCCAGGGCTAACTCCGCATCTGTGTTTCTATCACTTTCACTGATGAAAAATCCATCCTATTAAAAAAAACCCCACAAGACTAGTTTAAAGGGGTTCATTTAACAAAGGCAGTGAATGACCCAGCATTTTAAATTTGCTGCAACCATTTTTTCCACCTCTCATTTCAGGTCTTTCTCTTCTTTGGCTATTGAGCGTTTGGTCTTCAGGTGAAGAAATAAAAGGGAGGACAGCAGAATCAGACAGAGAAAAAATGACAGCGTGAAAAAAGGCCAGGCTAAACGGGAATTTCTGAGAAGCAGAGCTGATAAGCAGATTGGGTGGAAGGTTCTTGCAGTCAACAGAGCTGGGTGATTTTGTCTTCTGACCAAGGTCGGGTGATTCTTCTAAGCTCACGTGACTTTTCCTTTAAAAGCACCAAACAAAACATTGGTAGATGCAAGTTCTTGTCTAAACTTACCACAATTGTAAATATTTTCTAGTGGAGACTTACTCATTCAAATGAAAAATTGTGGTGATTATGTTTAACATCACCAAAAATAGAGAGCACTTCAGGTAATAGCTTCCAGGGAGGGGAAATAAAACATTGGGAATAAAGCCATCCTTTTAGTCTTGTAAATATTTATTATCATCTGTGAGCAATTCAGAATTCCGGTGTGCAATGTTAATAGGACCTATTACAGTTCACCTGAGCCCCAAATTTCCCATTGTTAAAGCAAAAAGGATTTTTTTTTATTCTTATTATTTTCTTGAAGAACATTGTACTCTATTATATGGTAAGATGTGCATGGATTCCAAATGAACTTTCATCCACTTCTAATGGTGGATAAAAAAAGAAAAACTTCTGAAAGTCAGAAACATAATGTGATTGAATAATTCCTATCTTAGGACTGCTAGTGAACCTAGGGCCTAATTTAGTGTCTCTGAAGTTGCTGCACACCCCCCCTATCTGTTTAGGCTTTGATATCTCTTAGCAGCAAAGAGAGCTGGGAAAAGAGCTGTGTTCTGAAATACTTGGGACTTAGCTCTGACGTATGGTAAGTTTGGCAAATATAAATTAAAGACATCAAATTTTCCTTCACAGGTATCCAGTCCCTAAAATATAAAGCGCACAGATACCTGATTTGAAGCATGTGAGTTAACAAACTGTCCCTCAATCAAGATGACATTAGTAGTTAATAAATGCACTGGTTTTGTGTGAATGAAAGGTCAGCTTTGCCTCCACACCATCCAGCCAAACCGATACACCTTGGCAAATCTGAAAACTAGCCAGTGAAGGAAGATTAGAAAAAAGGAGGGTTTTTTTCCTCCCTAATTCTTTGCATCTCTAGTGTGCTAAAGGACCTCCAGGGCCTAGGACTTACAGGTAGGTACAAAGTGGTTGGGAAATCACAGAGCTCTGACATTCCCTAGGGTACTCTTAAATTGCTTCTCCAACTCCAAGATGACAACGTGTAGCAAATGCTATGTCTCTACCTCCCATTCCTAACGGCTTCCTAAGGACTGATCTAAAGTCTTCTGAAGCCAGGAGAAAGACCTCCACAGGCATCAGTGCATTCTCTATCAGCATTTCCTTTGGACAGCAGAAGTCCTTTTCTAATGGGAATGTCAGGAAAGTGTAATTCGGGTCATCAGCAGAGACGGTTTTAAGACTGGGATAAGAGCAAGATACCTGGTAACCCTAACATGGGCTGGAGGACGAGTCAGTAGCACCAGGATGCGTAGGTGGGATCCAGAGCCAGCCAAAGCATTATGTGCACCTGGGTACAGAATCATAGAATTTTTTTGGTTGGAAGGGACCCCTAGAGGTCATCTAGTCCAACCCCCCTGCAGGGAGCAGGGACACCTTGAACCACATCAGGTTGCTCACAGCCCCGTCCAACCTGGCCTGGAATGTTCCCAGGGATGGGGCCTCCACCCCCTCTCTGGGCAATCCCTGCCAGGCTTTCACCACCCTCAGTGTAAACAATTTCTTCCTTAGATCCAGTCTAAACCTACCCTGCTTCAGTTTAAAACCATCCCCCCTTGTCCTGTCCCAGCTGGCCCTGCTAAAAAGCTTGT
>NW_009260430.1:896380-903368 GCF_000687185.1 Egretta garzetta | reverse complement strand
CCACGCTTCTCTTGATGCAGCCCAGGGTAGGGTTGGCTTCTGGGCTGCCCGCGCACATTGCCGGCTCATGTCCAGCTTTTCGTCCATCAGTGCCCCCACGTCCCTCTCGGCAGGGCTGCTCTCAGGGTAGCACTCCCTCACGCCTCACCTTCCTCTTCCAATCAATAAAGAAATAGTTAGCGAGCTTTTAAAAGTATACCCCCCAACACACACGATAAAATCACATAGGTATTTTCTTTCTAGGTTTCTCACATAGCTAAACGATGAAGTTATCTATTAGGAAGGAAATTGGGGCCTTCCTACCATTTAGAAAATTGCTTAAATTTGATACTTTCCCTCTGATATTGTGTGAAGGAGCATAAAACCAGCATGAATGGCTGAGGCAATTGAGAAATCCTGAATAGGAGGAGAGCTCTGTCTCTTTCCAAAAAGCTTAGTCGCGGCTCGCTGGGAAAAGCTGTGCAATGTGGTAACTGGCTTTGTCGCTAACGTGATTATGCAAAGCAGATGATAGTAATAGCGCTGCCCTGCCATCACTTACAATGGCATCTGCTCTTTTTCAATTTTATGTAATTTTCATTGAATTTAGGTCTGTCAGGTTGCCCTGCCATAGGATTCATGGGAAAATGAGATCCTTATTCTAAGCAACTGATGCAGTGAAGAAACGGGAAGTGTTATGGCTGCTATCCATTACGTGAAGGGAGGAAGATCATTCCAAAAATGCAAAGAGATAAAATCTATTCAAACGTGCAAGTTTTCAGTTACTTCCATTCCAGAAAAAAATGAGGCTATTCTAAATAAGAGGCCTATATATCACAGCTGGCCTCAAAATACTCCAACATACGTGTTCAGATGGGAATTATGATATACATGTGAAACTGCTTACCTGACCCTGCAAAGACTGCATTCTGATAGGAGTGTAAGTTGGAGTGATGGCTCACTTCTGCTAGCCTGAAATAGCAGCTTTGGGGTAGAGGCTACTGAGCTAAATAAATGATGGATAAAGCAGGACAGCCATTTAAAGATGGACAGTGATCTTAGAGAGTAGGAGAGCACATTGGCCAAGTCAGCCTCTATCAATCCACTATAAATTCCCCCACCACCAGAGTTTAATTACGTTGTGCTCCTAGTAGGAAACAGTGCGGAAGGTGGCAATTAGAATTTTGGAGTGCAGTGGAGAACTGCTGATCCAGTGGGCAGGTTTATGCAATTAAGTATCTCCTGAAGGTACCATACATAATTTGCCAAACTTAAGCAGTAGCTCATTGGCATCATTGACTTTTACAGCAACTTATATCATCTCTCGACAGCTTAGTGTAGCAGCCCGTAACAAAAGGAATTGCACGTATTACCTTGGTAGTGCTGTTAGCTGTATCTGTTCCTTTTTCTGGGAACAGCTTTATATATATATTTATATTTTTATGTAGTCATGTCAGTCACGACAGTGTTGTCTACAGCCTTTCTCTAAACCTGTTTATTTATTTGAGAGGGTTTTTCTCCCTCCTGAGACGCCCTAGGCATGCACATGGTAAAAACTGACATTTTGTTGGCTATGAAGATGGAAACGCTTCCATGCTTCAGTTCTAATCCAAATATTTTAAATTACTGATATAGTTACTCTGGCATTTTTGTGCTGTTTTAGAAGGAATAACTGTCTTTGAAATATGTGCTGGAAGTTACAACTAAAAAAGTACGTGTTGCAGGCCTGAAATATCGTAACCAACTGTCTCCTGTCTCTTCTTACAGGTGTCCCTAAAATGCCAAATGACTAAAAACAAGAACACAGCCTATGTGAAATTCCACCTTCACTGAAATCAATGGATTTCTTCCCCTTTTATTAATACTTAAGCATATGACAACTACTTTTTTTTTTTTTTTTTCGGTCGGTATGTTTTAGGATTATTAAGGATAGTGGTGGAGTCATTGAAAATGGTGAAGGACAAAACTCAGAGACTTTAGGCCCTGATCCAGGGCAGAAGCACTGTCTGGCTGAAGACAAACTCTGACCCATGTTAAGAGCATCTCCTACCAACAGAACCACTGCAAATACACTGACGATTTCTGAGAATCCAATTTCTTCTCCGTGAGATGGACTTCGCTCCATACCCAGCGAGGAATTTGGCTCCCTGGATAAAGCTCCACCGTCAGATATGTTGGTTTATCAAGCATTCCCTACTGTGAGTAATTATATCCTTTGCAAATGAAGATAAACCCAGAATTATACAGTGCTGGTTTGGTTCTGTAAATCAAACGCAGGCTTGAAATTTTGGAATCAAACCAGAAGTGTTTGTAAAACAAAACAGGAGCCAGGACAGGCCTGTTTTCCATGACTAATGAGGAAAAACGATCCTGTTACAAGCACTTTGTGGACTCTTCTTTCAGAGACACGCTGAATCCAGAGGCATATTTCTGCATCGGACAACTTCAGGCATTCTTTGCTAGGATACTTGGCTTACTCCTGGATGGTGCTGCCGACTTATCATCGCTGCAAGCCGAATTTCAAACAAACCTGTTGTTTCCACAGCTTTCTGGAACAACAGCGTTGCCTGGCTGGCTGCAGCTGCAATTTGTTCTTAACACATTATCGTTTGCCAATGCATAGGGTCCATAGTAGGACGCGACCACCCAGATGTTGTAGCCTAACGGATGATGTTGAAGGGCACCTGTCAGTACTCTCAGGTCGTCAAAGCTGAAATGCAAAAAAGGGTCCTAACATCATCTCCCAAATCCCTGACTTGCATAGTTCTGTCAAGGTTTGTACATGCTTACAGGAGCACACATACTTCATGAAAATCTGCTGCCACCCTCCGCCACAGCGGAAGGCTGAGGGTGGTTGTCATTTTAATGTCAGCTAGTTGGGTTTAGTGCTCGTCTGCTTTCCTTCTGAAGATCCTTTGTGCTTGTGCTGGCTCTTTTAAAGACTTGTATTTTTTGTTTTGAAAAATGAATTTTAAAAAATGACCCAGAGAAGAAAATGATGATCGGAACAATCCCGATCACAACACTGAAACTGCCAAGGAAGAGAATCCCTTGTAGGTTTACGCTGGCCAGCTGGGACAGCGTGAGTTTAGTCTGGCAGACACTTTAGGCACTATCGATAAAAATCACCTTCAGTAAAACACGCTATGGTCTTCCGATGTTGGCTTGGGGTAGCCAGGCATTCGTGAACCGATTCTTGTGCTCATTCCAAAGTCACTGGGTTTTCTTTATGCTTCTTTGTAAGCATTTATTAAACTGAAAAATCAGTGAGCTGGCTCTTCCTTCCCCAGTCCCCACTCTGCACTGGGATATTCTGCAGCGTGACAGTAGCAGTAATGAACACCTCTGTGCGTGCTTAGAGATGATTATTTGCACCATTTTCAATCTATTTTTCTAAGGCTTGCCATCTGATGCCCATCTAATGTGTAGCCTCTCTCTGCTGGGAGAATGAGCACAACCGATCACAAGGGAGAGGTTCAGTTCAAGAACATATGTCTCAGCCAACAGACGGCATCCTCTGTCTGACAGCTGCTTCCCTATTCTTTGCTGCTTCACATCTCTCCCCCTCCCCCCCTTATTTTGAATAAAATTCCATATTTTTGCCCCTGTAAGAAGCCATGCAGGCCAGATCTGAGAGTGAACTCCCCGTTCAATGTTCTTGTTTAAAATAATCAAACACACCTTTTTGCTAAGTGCTTGGGTAATTGCAAAAAAGCTGGGAGGTTATCTCCTTGCCAACCGCTGGAAGAGGCAATGCAGGGCTGTGGGATAAGACTCTAACAACAAATAGGTTTATCTGTTTGGTTCTTCTTCCTTGTCAGGTTTAACGGGGAGAAAAGCACATCTATACCAAACTACCTCTATGGATTTATTAAAAGATGCACAAAATGATCAAGCTCCAGCTCTTGGACAATTCCCTGTGCAGCCCTGTTAAGCAAAACTTCCTACAGATTTCACACTGAAAGAACAGATTTTGAAAGTACAGGTAAAGCTCACAAATCCACTCAGAACTCCTCTTTTCAGGAGGCCCTCATCAACCAGAAAGGATGTTACATTTTGAATACTAAAATGTGTCAAGGCATTGAGATTGCTTATCTCGTAGGAGGATTTATGGACCTGAGTGTAGTTTGGTGCAGGACTTCTGTGCTTCTGTAAAAACTACATATGCAATGAAAATGTCGTAATACAGTAGCTAATTACCCAGTCTGCCAAAGATTCAGCCCAGCTATGGCTAGGGGCACACGCTCAGGATCCGACGGCAGTGACTGCTGAGCACATCCATCAGCTTTAGCAGGGATGCCTGTCCGTGAGCTCCAGCAAACGGCAGTACTTCTCTCTCAGTTTCTACAGAATAAAGCTGGTAATGCTCTCCAGGCGTCTCAGGAGGTTTCATTCACCTATGTAAGAAAAATTCTTTTAGATTCTGTATCAAAGACGTACTAAAAACCCCAAGCAAAGGTGAAGTGGCTGGTTTTAATGCCAAAGCATGCAGACGATACACTTTTACAAACGTTCACGTGGCACACCACAAATTACCCAGGACTCGGAAGAAAGCTTTTACTTTGTTCAGGGCACTAACACATGGTGTTCTAAAATAATGACAGAAATAGTTGTAGCCATATTGCTTATCCCAGAAATCCAACGTTTGTAGGGAGAATGCCAAATGCTGGGCATGTCTCTCTGTTGTTGCAACGTCTTATGAAATATCAGATCGTCATTCTGGGGGGACACGACCTGATCCAGCAAGGGGCTGAGCACCCTTAGTTGATGTAAGAGGCAACCGGGTTTCCAAGGCTGAAAGCAGCCTGAAGAGTGGGAAGAAAAAGAGAGCAACTCACTTGTCTGTGTCTCACATTGACGATATCTGCTTAAAACCAAAAGTAAGAATTAAACTTGAACAAGAGGGGGGTAAATTTGTCAGAATCTGAAAAATCTGTTCAATGGGGGGGAAAAAAATGTCTAAAATTTAAAGAGAGAAAAATGTCACCCTGGTCCGAATCCAGGTAGAGGCTGTATGCGGCACTGATGTAGGCTCCCATATGTTTCCCAGAGGCATTGACGGAGACAAGGAAATTTAGACTCAGGGAAGTGTAATTATTCGTGACTGAAACAAAATAGCAGGCAGCTTATGCATATACCTTTCCTATTGAATTAGCATTCTTCTACTGAATTAAACTATTCTCACATGCTATTGTACTTTCGGAGGTAGCCGTATGTTTTTTCACATTCTGTCTCGCACGCTACTTTTTTTAGTCATCAGAACTTAATGACATAAAAATTGCTATCCGAGTTGACACAGTTATTCCCCCTTGATGATAGACTTCAAGTAACAGCATAATGTGACAGATGAGAGTGCTGAAGCTCAGTGTTTCACACAGACTTAAAAATAATAAAAAAAAAATGATTCCTGCAAAACTTTCGAGAACTATTCTATGGGGGAACAATTTTTCTACTCTGTAATTTATTTGCTTTTCTTTCTTCCTTCATTTTTCTATGCCTAGAAACATGTGTATGAAAACAGGAATTTAGTTGTTCAGGAACTCATTTACTCCCGCTGTGCAGTCATCACAGGAAATCATAACCCTCTCTTTTGGTAGCAGCTTAAGACTAGGCAGCAGCATAGATCAAATAAACATGGGAAGATTAAACAGGTCTGAGAGCCGTACCGGGGCTGGATTTAACTGGAAAAGCACACAGACTTGCATTCAAGATCAGCGAAATCTTGTTGATAGATAATTTAGGCTCAAAGCGAGGAAAGTAGCATAAAGAAGCTGTGTAAAGGCAGGCTCAGCGCATGCAGGCCCTGGGTACAGAGGTACAGCAGGCAGAAGTATTTCTGGAAAATCCCGTAGTCTTGATGCAGATAAGTTGTTGCAGCAAGATTTCTGTCACGCTGAATGGAGCTCTCACGCAAACAGGTATTCCTGGAAAATTTCAACAGCGTCTAAACCAGATTGAAGTGAGAGATTCCTTCCCATGTTGAGAGGCCTAGCCTTGATCCCCCTGGAAATGAGGATTTGCATCAGGCATCCACATCCAGAATTCGCACCGCCAAACTTCCCAAGGCTCCACACGTGAAGTTTCGGTTTTAGCTCATTTCAAATGTATACTTAACGTTAGATTAATCTGGTTTGGGTCTAAGCAATCCATCAAGCCCCAAGGAATGATACGAGTTAATTCTTTGGCTATCAAAGGCCCAAAAGGTTTCCCATTGCAGGAATTTGCATCTTTCCCTTCCTTCATTATTTGGATAATTTGCATGAAAGTAATGTGTCTCTGCCTGTGAGTCTTTGCCCCTGCTGCTTTGTAGTTCACTCCAAGCAGTCACTCTGCATATGATATCACTGTTATTTGCTACTGAAATAATTTTAATGTCACGAAAAGGAGTGAGATTTCAAGTGAGGAGTGAGCAATAGGAAAACCTGATCACCTAAGCAACAGAAGTTCCGTTTCATGCCTGCGTGTCTAATAATACCTAACAAGGCAAAAAAACCTCTCGCCGAGGGAACAAGACATTCTCTTTCTTCCCAAGGAAAATGTTTTCTTACGGCTTAAACAACAGGCAAAGCTGCTGGGCTCTGCATTTTTCAAGCATGCCAGCCGTATGTTTGCTCAGCATCAATGCCAGGTTGATATGAAACGATCCGGTTGTGACAAGGACGGGTGGTTTGGGGGGTTCGGCAGCGCTCGGGTCCTTTCCCCCAGCACAACCTCAACAACCTCCCAGGAGGGCCCCGCTCCGACCTCCTGGTGCCACCTTCCCAACCCTCTGGTGATGCCAGAGGCAGAAGAACAGGCCCACGGCGGCCATTTGGGGCGGCGGCCTTGCCCTCCCTCCATGACCGACCCAAGAAACTCCTAAAGCTGGGCGAGAAACCCTTCGCAGGCACCCTGCGGCCTCGGACGTCCCTGCGGGGCCGGGCTCCGTGCCCAGCTCACGCCCCCGGCGCTACGAGCGCGGAGGGGCCCGATCCTGAGGTAAACCCTCCCCCCCCTCCCCGAAATGTCC
>NW_009260430.1:888508-895918 GCF_000687185.1 Egretta garzetta | reverse complement strand
GCCTGCGGGGAAGGCGGCGCGGTGCCCTCCCGGCCTCCTCGGCCGCCCCCCCGGGGCACAAAGCGCTCCTCGCTCCCCTCTGCCTTCACCCTTCCTGACTTGCTGCCTTACACTTCCCTTCGGTTGTTTTTGACGCAGCCTTTCTAAAAGCTCCGGCCGCGGCCCTATGCCGGCGTTCCCCAGGGGGGCACCCTCAGCCCCTCTCCAGAATAGCACCGTAATGTAGGATGAAATACCAGCCAGGCAGGGCTGCCCAGGCTGCCGTGGGTCTCTCCTATACTGTACGATCTCCCTGTAATGACAGGATGTTTTTTTTTAAATTCTGTGGTGTAAGGAAAACTGTTGGTAGTGTTAATCGCACTGAGTTCTTCCCCCAGGTGTGAATCGCCATTTCCACATGATTTGCATCCGAGATAAATTCAGTCAGAATATTGGACGGCAGATTTCTTCCAAAGTGATTTGGGACCATCTGAGCACCATGTATGATATGCAGGCTCTTGTGAGTATACAGGGTTGATGCAGCCACATTCTTATTTCTTATAGAACTACAACTACCTGACAGGAGGCTGTAGCTGGTGGGGCCGTCCCTTGAATCCTGTGTTCAGTTTTGGGCCCCTCACTACAAGAAAGATGTTGCATTGCTGGAACATGTCCAGAGGAGAGCAACCAAGCTGGTGAGGGGTCTGGAACACAAGTCATACGAGGAGCGGCTGAGGCAACTGGGGTTATTTAGTCTATAGAAGAGGAGGCTGAGAGGAGACCTGATCGCCCTCTACAACTGCCTGAGAGGAGGCTGTAGGGAGGTGGGGGTCGGCCTCTTCTCCCTGGTAACGGACGATAGGACAAGGGGGAATGGTTTGAAGCTGCGCCAGGGCAGGTTTAGGTTGGACATTAGGAAAAACTTCTTCACCGAAAGGGTTGTCAGGCTCTGGAATGGGCTGCTCAGGGAGGTGGTCGAGTCCTCATCCCTGGAGGTATTTAAAAGAAGGAGAGATGAGGTGCTTAGGGACAGGGTTTAGTGGTGGGATGGCAGGGTTAGGTTAAAGGTTGGACTCGATGATCTCAAAGGTCTTTTCCAACCAAAGTGATTCTATGATAGTTCAGAAGTTTTGACAGGCCAAAAATCACTGGGCCTGTTAACACCTTTCGTGTTACTAAGAATTACGTGTCGTCCCAGTGAGTTGATGGGGTTTTCCCTGTATAAAAGTACATTAGGTGGGAGACAATAAACCCTGCAGTAGCTTTTGGTTTGGTTTTTTGGGTTTTTTTTCCATACTGTGTCCTGTATTAAAGTTACCAAAATGCTGATCCATCAAACATTTATGTAGGTACTTCACTGTCAAATAAGGAGGTTATAGTGTATTTACATAAGAATTTGCCATGTTTGGGTTCCAGAAATGATCTCAAACGATTGTGAGTCATGATCTCGGATCTCTTGACCTTAGTGATCAGTTTGACATCAGGAGTGTCCTGATTCTCTAGCATCTGAAGTGACTTGTTAAGACTTATATGGCTACTAATTGCATGTAAAATAGAACTTGAGATTGCACTTCTAAATCCAAATTAAAGTTTTTACCAAAGTCATTCATCGAGAACTTTCTTTTCTTTCTCAGCATGAATCTGAGATTCTTCCATTCCCTAATATAGAGAAGAATTTTGCTCTTCCTGACGAAATGATTCAAGAAGTGAGAGAAGGTAAGATGTGATAGCAGTCTCCTATTCATGGTTGCTCTAATCTCATCTCAGAATGGATCGTTTAAGAAAACTCCCCCCACAGAAGAACGTAACATCAATCCAAGGCCATTCTTTTAGACCGGTGTATCGGGAAAAGGAAGTGTTAAACAGATAGAAGTTTATCTCATTAATTTTTAATCAGCTCACTGAAGGAAACTCGGGGAAAGGATCACGCTGCTTGCGCTGCATATTCTCATTATCAGCCTCTGGGACTGACCACTGTAGGAGACAGCCTAGCAGGACAGAGAGACCTTTGGTCAGATTCCACACAGTATTTCTCATATTCTTAAATATAATGTAGATGGGATACTAATACAGCAGAAACAGGTTCTATCCATACCATTTAGATTCAACTTCTCCTTCTGGGTATACACAAAAGATCCTTGTGCTTCACTGATTCTGGTTTGCAGAGTGAAAGGCAAAGTGTGATTCTTTGCAAGGTGGTTAGTAGATTATTGTGGGATTTTTGCACTTTGTTGAGACAGCTGTAATATTACATCAGACCGTAATGTTAGCTAAAATAGATGATCTGCACATTTTAGCGTGGTTCATTTTGTAGCAAGATCATTTTTTTAAAGAGGAGGAGCTATAGAGCTGGTGCAAATTACACTTTCTGCATTTAATTTCTATATAATAACATTTGCGTGATAAAATTTCCTGTACCAGTGGTGATATAAGGCAGTTAAATAGCAATTCAGCTAATGTTTAGAAATGTACACCAGGAATATACTTACAGAATAGGTGCAGTTTCAGTAGCTGGAGAAACTAGCTTTCTGGCCACGGACTTGTACCTTTCGCTGGTATAACTATTTCATTTTTAGGCTATTACTATGTTAAATAAGGCTCATATGTCTGATTTTTAAAAGCATTACTGGTTTCTAATGTCCAATGATAGATTTTTCATGAAGTTCTTTTCCTGTAGTCCCATTAAAATTGATTGAAAACAAAACCAATGTGAGATGTTCAGAGGCGTTTATATACCTTCACGGTGGTTTCATTGCACTGTGAAATTATCTCTCTCTGTTTTTACCTTCTTGGGATTCAAGTACCTGGTTCTTCCAAATCTCTCTCACTCATGATAAGCCTATCTGTATTGTCTCATCTCATAGAAACATGCAGCAGTTTGACAGAAATCTTAAGTTGAGCAGCGAGAGCTGGGTTTTCAAAGTTTAGCTCTATGTGTGTTGCTTGGTACTGTTTTACCCAAGGTAGGAGCTAGGAAGTTCAAGCATCTGCCAAAGGAGTTCCTGCGGTATTTTAAACTACAATGGAATGCTTCTCGGTTACTAGGTACACTAAAGTCTACGCTAAAATTCAGTATAAAATCATAATGTAGCTAAGACATTGGGATATGTTTTGCCTATTCAGCATTTCACTTTCTTCCTGTTGATAATTTCAGTGGAACTTCTTGACATGAGACATCATCTTGTTCAGTGCTTTACATTATGCTCATAGTAGGCCTGGACTGTTGGCTATGTTTCTCTATCGCAGTGCTGAGGAATCTTTCTAAATTACAGCTGAGTGTTGCACTGAATATTTGTTAGCATTATGCACATAGGCTGAGGCTACTAATCCAGAAAAAATACATACGGTTCTTTAAAACCATCTAACCATTGCCTAACAATCCTTTCCTGTAGGAAAAGTGATGATAGAAGAAGAAGTGAAAGAGGAAATAAAAGAAGAGATGGAAACACATGCAGGTCCAGAAGAAGGTAAATTTGTAACTCTCTACTGTGTAATACGGGATTAAAAAACAACTGTAACTCTGAGGAATTAATGTTAAAATGTAAATCCCAAATACAGTGTACGTTGTGATTTGTATTCAGACTTAGCATATGGTCATGCCAAGAACTAGAATAATTCAAGAATGCACAGAGTAAGCAGTTGCCAATATCTCATGCTTTGAAAGATTTCTCCTTTGCTCCTAATTGATGTGTGCAAAGTTGTATAGCTTTGGAGTTCTTTGGTTTTAATATGTACTTGACAAAACCCTCGGAGTCTGAAGTAATCTAAGGATCTCTGAAAGAAAGTTGAGCCCGGTTTTAGTGAACCTAAATACTCTGTGTTAGGATCTTTGTAGTCGTGGGGAAAAATAGGGCCTATAAATCAAAAAAGATTGTAAGATTGTGTGCTTAAACGGGAAGGCGGGCAGAGTGGGGTTTTATTTTGTTTTATTTGCATTATCTTGCTTCTTTTAAATATAAGGCTTATTTTTCTAACACTTTGCTGTAGAACAGAAGTCAAATGTGAACAGGAGGGATCCTGCTCTTTACCTTAACAGACCAAGCCGGCTGTTAACTCTTACCATTTCGTAATAGTTATATCACAGAATAAGTGGTGGTTTAAGATTGAGTTTAACAAAAGATCAAAAGGTGTATTTTTAAAATATATTAAATTTCACATTTTGGGCGTTCAGTTTTAAAATCTATCTATAATACCGAATGTAATGACCGTTGCTGATTATAAATTTCATAGATTGGTCCTATGTTCTGTAAGTGTTCCTATTAAGTATTTTAAGTGCTGTTTAATTCCACTTAATGAATTTCATTTTTAGCCTGTCAAAATACATGCCTGTCTTTAAAGCAAATAATAAAAGCAAGATGTGCCTTTCTTACGGAAGATTTTTCCTTTCAAAGTGAAAGTAATGCTTAAATGGTGGTTAAATATGCTGAGAAATGATTGGTTTGAAAAGTTTTATGTAATATAAAGAAATTTGATATCACTTCTTGCTTGCCTATGTGTATGACTCTGATCTGGAATCATTACTTTGATCCTGTTTCAGTTTTTGCACCCTCTGGAAGTTTAGGAAAAACAACTGAAAAGCCAAGCGGCAAAGAGAAAGAGAAAACTTCATCAGATTCTGGGTCCAAAGAAGGATCTGATAAGAGGAAGCGCAACAGAGTCACTGAAAAGGTCTTAAACGCAAACAGTAATCCTTCCAGTCCAAGCGCTGCAAAACGACGCAGAACATAAAGCAAGCTGTGAACGAGAGAAGTAATAAACTATGGAACGTGAGGAGGGAACAGTGAAAAGGAGTAGCGGGATAGTCGCTACGTAGACTTTTGGGGAAAGGAAAAGATATCTGAGCCAGGTATTTGAAGAATCTGCGCATTGGCTTTATACATCCCAGACTTTGTCTTTCCTGATGTGTTTTCTGGTCAGCACCGAGCAGCTGAGCGATGGCTGCCTTCCCAGGGCATGGGGGGAGAAAGCTGGCAGCGTGAAGAGTTTGTGCCTATGTAACAAGTCTGGTGGTTGCATTTCAAACGAGTAACACGCTCTGTGTCAGCATGGTTCGTGAAAAACGTGCTCAGAGAAACACAGCCTCGGTTTGTGAAAAGCGTAGCTTCTTCCTATAAATTTCAGGTCGTTTTTTCTGCCTTTCCTTTGTTGCTGTCTTTGGATGTTCCAGACCCTCTGTGGGTAAAGTTTGGGCATTTTACTCAGTGCAAACGTAGCGTTTGTATCAAAATGTCTAAATTCGTTGGTTCAGTAAAACTAAAATTCTTTTAAATACAGATAACTATTGAGTTGAAGTATTATTTCGCTCTCTTTGCTGGAGGAACCTTTACTTCTCTCACTCTTAGCGACATAATACTTTCCAAGCTTTATAAGTTTATATACCATAAGTGAAGTGGAAATGATAATGCCCCTAGGATAATAATTAATAAGTATCCTAAATAAAATACCTAGTGATGTCACATGGTTTTGTGAGGGATCCGCTGAGCTGTGCGTGAACCTGGAGATGTTGCTTCGCCCATTTGTACTATAGTAGTATATAACAGTGGGGTTTGTACTTTATTATTTATTTTTTTAAAGGAGTTTTAGTAGATGTTAATAGAATTGGTATTCCAAAAGGTTAATTTTGTTCTACAACTCAAGAATCTTACTGACGTTGTAATGCTTATCTTTTATATGCTGGAATATTAAGATTTGATAGAAGTTACTGTTTTTGTGTTGTGAAAAGATGGACCACAGTCAACAAACACACGTTAAATGGTGAGTGGAGGAGGCTGAAATGTTACTGAATTTGTTTCACCATATTAACCATCGGTTAACAGAAAGAAGAATTATCTTCTTAATCTATCAGTATTGCCTTCAAGGTGGGGAACTAGGAATCTACTCGTTTTTGCTTTTATTGTAGGTACGTAGCCAAGTTCTTGTCTGCCTGATTTGCTTCATTTGTTTTATACCAAGAATAAATTTGACTTGTCTTTATTTTACTAAATGGTAATTGTTGCGTAACTTGATTAAAATTTGGCCCAACTTATCTTGAAGGTTGTTTAGGTATCTTGTGTCTTTAGTGAAATTGGTCAAACGTGCCTACCTTGTGGTTTGGGGGATTTTTTAATAACTTTGTCTGGATCTTAGGAACTACTACCCTCTTACTTCTCTAAGTTAATGGCTAAGAAGTCCTGGCCTGCTGAAGTCAATAGGCAGGTTGCTCTAAGTTTCCAAGTAGAGGATTTGCTCTGTTCTCACTAGCATAACGCAGTTGTGAAGTACTGAGTTGGGACGATGAAGTTTTTGTGGCGGTCTCTGGGAAGCTCCCCTGTTGACCCTCTCGCACTCACTGGAGAGCTCTACAAGGTCGGAGCTCTGCCGGGATGGCCGCTAGAACCTCGCTCTTTTAGGGTCTGGAATTTACAGCGTGATGCAAGCTTGCTCTTTAAGGTCTGGAATAGCGGGGCGTAAACTAATTCCGAAGCAGAAGGTAGGAAATGCCATGAATTTCGTGCTGTGCTCCAGGTGGTAAGCCTTGCAAAGGATAACCTACCCGCTGGAGAGCTCCCCGGAGCTGTGGTTCGTGGGAGAGGTGTTACAGGTGTCTCGGAGGTGGGTAGAAATCAAACTTTTAGAACCTTAGGCGAGGAAGCTCCTGGTTTTAATTCTGACATTTAAGAAAAACGCTCAGATTAATTTATTTGTTGGTATTACCCAGTCAGAAGTTGTTATCCTATGTCATGTACAGATCTGTCACCCAAGCACTGAAAGATGAACGCCTCTGTTAATTCTGAAGGAAACAACAGAATTTAAATTGCTGTTCACTTTGTCATGACCCACACGGATCTTGGCCATGAAATGCAGATTTTGAAACTTTTCAAGTCTCGCGGCCTTGTGGGGTAAATTCTTTTCATCCAAGGGGTTCCAGTATGAAATTTTTTTGCTGTATCAACGAGATGTTTTTTATAGCTTGAAGTAGAAATGTGCCAACGTTGACGTGTACTGGTGCAACCTCTCAACACCATCCTTGGAGCAGGGGAAATCCACTTGGGATTGCACGGTCAATCCAGCGGTGCGGCTCTGTTGGGAGTTTGGGGGTTGGACGTTTGGCAAACGTAAACGCTTTATATGACCTGAGCGCTGCGGCTCCCTTTTCCTCCCTTCCCTTTCACCGAGGCCTGGCTCCTTGGGAAGATTGCTGTGTTATTCCTTCTCCCATAAGAGGGATGTTACCCCCGTGGTGGAAGGGGCACGTCTGTGCCGCCTGGGGAAGGGGAACGCGGCTCCCACTGCTCCCCCTGCTCCTTCCTGCGGCCCTGCGCGGGACCCCTTGCTGCTGCCCAGCGCCGGGGTGGATGGAAAAGAGCAGAATTTCCGCCTTTTTTTCCTCTCGGGTGGGCGCGCCGGGGGCGCAGGATCCCTGGAGAAAGAGCGGAGCCACCGGTGGAGGCC
>NW_009260430.1:847728-887910 GCF_000687185.1 Egretta garzetta | reverse complement strand
GGGGCGGGACGTGGCGCCGCCGAGAAGGCTGGCGGGAAGGCAGAGGGGCCCGGCCCGGCCGCGGTCACCGGTACGGCCTCTTGTCCTCGTCCTGAAGCCGGTCACGGCCTCTTGTCCTCGTCCTGAAGCCGGTCTTCAAAGAGAAGAGGTGACCCGAGGCCCCTTCGGAAGGGTGGCGAAGGTGCTGTGACTTTATGAGCCCTTCAGTTTATTACACTGCCCTGAGCTGGGTTTTAATATATATCCCCCCCCCCATTCCCTGTGATCTGGATTCTTCATCCCATAAATACAAATTCTGCCTTCTGCGCGGCACCTGCCTGCTCACCGCCTTCTGGATTCGACGCTGTGACATGGATGTTCTTCAGCCACTCCTTGCTTTTAAGTTTTTTGTCGGTCTCCTCATCTTTGCCTGGTGGCCTTCTGTACTCTTGCATTGCCATCCATGAAAAGCCATCGCATAACGTTTGCTCGCCTTCAAAAATGAGCTGTAACGCATTATTTCTTTTAGGCATGCTTTTTTTTCTAGGGAGCGTATTCTAAAGCAACTCTGAAAACAAAAAGCATCCGCTGATGTTTTGGAAGCTGCAGGTATGTGTGTGGTCATAACGAATGAGGTGGTGCTGCAAAATGTGAGCGCTGGTCTCCAGAGCCTTAAAATAATGTTGATTTGAAATAAAAGGAACTTGTTGATGTTATCTGAGGTTCCTTTCTTATTGTAAATGTTTTTGAGTTTGACAGTGAGCGTCAGTAGCTTAACTCCTCCCCTTGTGGGGAAAGGGAAACTAATCTTGCACTTCAGTTTCATTTTAGCAACTCGTCCCTATTCTTAGAATATAAATAGGCAGAGAAAGCTTTCTAGTATACTTTTAAAGGGGTTAATATTAACTTTAACTTTTATATAAGCATTAAGTGATGAAAATAACCTCCCTTTAAAAAAAAAAAATCTGTGCAGTTCTGTCCAAACACTCACGACTTCCTACCAAAATGCACATTCTACACTTTGCAAACAAAATGAAGGTTTAAATACAGCAGACGGACAGGCTCGTGCACACCTCTGCGTCCTCGTGGAGTTTACTGGAGGGAACATAGTCAGGCCTCGGTGTGCATGGGGTTCTGTGGAAGGTCGTGGGTGTTGTAGGTGGGGTGGTTGTAATACATAAAGGGAAGAGGCAGGGATTTCTTCTGAAGCCATCTGCATTATTTGAGGGCACACTGTCAATTTGCTTTTGTGCGTGGCTGGAGTTCTGGGTTTGCTCACCAGTTTTAATGCTTTAGAACGTTCAGGTTATTCTTTTTGAATGTTTGCTTTTCAGATACGAGTTGGTTTTTTTTTTTTCTCAGAGCAACTTCTGGATTCTGACAACTGTAAAAGCAAGGACCAGTTTTTCACTCCAGTGAACTTTGCCTTGCAAGGGATGATGTTGTCCCTGAGACTTGCAGCCCCTGGAACATTGTTTTGCATCTTTAAAGAGAAGTTCTTCTGTCAGTGATGAACATGTAGTCACCTCTGTCAGCCAGTGCCTGAAAAGTTTTTAAGGGCAGTGAACATGAATGCAAAAAGGAACAGTAAACCTTCTGCTCTCCATTTGTGCCTTTACAACCCACCAGAGGCATGAATCGGTTTCCAAAACTAGTTCCTACTTCTGCTTATTTGACACTAATTCTCATTTTTCTCCCCTCAGCCTAGATGGTATACTTTATGGCTAAAGCTGCGCATGTTTTTATTCAATACTGAGGTTAGAGATTTTTTTTATTATTATTTTCACCATGCGCTTTCAAAATCAGCCTAAAATTCTACTGTTCTCTTTGCATCTCACTTGTGTCTGCAAATACTCCATATCCACGGTCTGCAATTCCCGCAGGCGCGTCTTTTCATCTCTTCTGCATTTCGGTGCTTTTAGCCTCTAGGAGCAAGCGTTGAAAATCTTGGGGTTTGTGCTTATTTTGAAAAGGTTACCTCTTGGTCTGCTGAGGCGCGTGGGGTTCGTGTTGTGCTGCTCAGAGCCCTGTTTGGTAACAGGCCCTGTAGTTCTGCCTTCTCCTAACTCTCCATCCACAAAAGGTTTCGATCACTCTTGCAGGATTCGGTTGCCTTTCTCATTCCTGTGTCTTGGGCACAATCCACATGTTCTTTCATCCCTTTCGGTTGCAGCTGGTTTCCAGTTCTCAGCCAAATATCATTTGCGTTACCCTCTCCCGGCTTTGTTCCCTGCTGTCCTCGCACTCTTTGCACAGCGGTGCACGTTCTGACTGAGGGTTTGGAGGGAGAAACCCACTTAAGTTGCCTGTTGGTCTTGTGAAAAATAAGAGGGTTTGATTTATGCGTGCAAGTTTCACTCTTGCAGGTTAGTTTGTCTTTATAACCTGGGAGAAAAATAATAAAGGGAAGGTTATATTTCTGTGTGGCTTAAATAGAGGTTTATAGAGACCCAGGAACATCACCTGCTTGGAGGGAGGGCTGAGTTTTGCTCTCTTTGCTTCCCCATCGTGTTCTCTTTAATGCTGTCCTCCAGAATGCCTTTCTGCTTGGATCTAGCTTCTGTCCAGACAAGCCTTCCAGCACCTTGCACCATGGCATTGCATCTGGCTCCGTATCTGCACTTACTCCTCAGCAAACCAGTGCTCTCTCAAAATTGGAGCCAGTCTACTCTTAGCCTGTCCCACTTGCCTGTGTCAAAGGATGTTATTTTAGAAGCTGAAGTGTAAAGAATATTCTGATGCATGTGGAATTAATGAAAATTTTGTTCCCAATTACAGAAGAATCAATTTATCATAGAATCATAGAATGAATCAGAATTTCATCCTTGGAGTTCAAAACTCAAAAGCATCCATGTGCAAAATCCCAGTCTCTGCTTACATCTTGAACAAAAGAATTTATATTGATCTCTTCTGGCTGAAGATATTTCTTGTTTTGGAGCCACGTACTTTTTTTTTCCAGATGTTAGCTGTGTAGCAAAGCTTTTTATACTTGTGTGCATTTCTGCAGTCTGGGGAGGTTCTGGGGATGGATACCAGCACTTGGATTTCTAAACCCATATGGACCACCTTTTTATACTTGTGTGCATTTCTGCAGTCTGGGAAGGTTC
The DNA here is from genome assembly GCF_000687185.1 of Egretta garzetta. NCBI lineage: Eukaryota > Metazoa > Chordata > Aves > Pelecaniformes > Ardeidae > Egretta > Egretta garzetta. The sequence continues at coordinate 884,824 of NW_009260430.1, read as the reverse complement.
TGGCATACCAGCGCTTGGATTTCTAATCCCGTATGGACCATGTGGCTGGGGGAAATTCTGCCACCTATTTTGGTCTGTGTTGTCACGTATAAAATGGAAATTGTTGCCATTTTTTGTTTTATTTTAGGTCATCACAAGTTATTACATTTAAAAAACAACTTGAGCTTTATTTAATTCCTGACATCAAAGTATGGGGGAATCGTAGTGTGTAAATCCATATTTATTTAAGCTGTAATTTTAAAAACTTCTGCATTGTTGACCTCCCTCCGTGGATGAAGCTTTGATCTCCCAAATGCTGTGCATGCTTTGTAAATTTTATGTGCTGACAATCAACAGGGCTGCTGAATGAATGACTTGAGTACAACAAAGTGTTAAAAAAAATCTAATCCTGTTCCTGCCTTAATAATTAATGAACCAGTGATCTGTGTTCACTGTTCACTATAAAGTAGATTTGTTTTTTATTTTTCTCTGGGCAAATGAGGTTAGGAAGTTTCAAATGGAGTTAAAAAATACTTAGGAGAATATTTGCTGCTTCTTTCTTCTAAGTTTCTCAAAATCCTTATTTTGCAAGAGCCCCGCATCTTACCCCTGCTTCGCAAGGACCCCGCTCTCGCTGTGAGCTGGCGTTGGACGCTGTGACTGCGCTGTGCTTCGCCTTGGGTGGCTCCTTTTATTCACGAGCAGTCTTATTTATGTTGGGGATTCTGAGATCTTTAAGCGCTTTCATGGTTTGGGACAAGATGGTTCAGCACTCAGCAAGGTTAAACCTGTCCGCATGGCTTGTGAAGTGTAACAAAAGCTGTTCTCATTGAAGTAATCCACTGGAAAAAGAAGTCTATAATTCAGTTGAAGTGCCTTTTAAATTAAGTCATACTTGCAACTTTCATTTCCATGAAGTTCAGAGGAAGAAATGAAGCTGCTGTTTGTGCTTTCCGTCTAAATGCCACGTTTGAAATGACTCTAACACATCTGTGTAGCGAGGAGAACCTGACACCTAATTGTCAGCTGGACGTGGCACCACAGGTTTTTCTCTAGAGCAATTTGAATTATGAATAAAATCCAGTGAATTCAGTTGTAACGAGGTAAATCTGTCACTTGGCAACTAATAGGGACCATGTGAGTCACTGCTGTGGGTATTCTTATTTCATATACGTTTTATTAGTGAAGTTTGGTTTCAGAATGTTTCAACGAAATGCCTTTTATTTGTAGGAGCAAAGATCAAATTCGTCACCGCTGTCTCAGAGGGGTTTTCAGGTAGGATTGACAATAACGTTTGGTTACGTGGAGAGATGAGCAATAATGAAGATGATGATTGGAATGGAAGTCCAATAAAATGAATATCTAATGTGATCATGTGGCTCTATTGCTGTCCACTGTCTAGATCAGCATGATGCTAAATCAACAAGGCTGCTCTTGAGCATAAAGCACAGATGAAGAAAACTTTATTTCAGCAATGTCTCCAGGGAATGAGAATCTTGAATTTAAAGGATATTTCTGCATGTTAAATTCTACAGCTTTAAAGTCTGATCTCTGTCTTGTCTAGGGTGTATGGTGTCTCAGAGAGGGAGACAGACAGGCAGGGCTTAGTTGGTCTTGTTTTAAAAACTTTGAGTTAAGGAAGAAAATGACATTTTACTATAGGGGATTTCCAGCTAGTCCTGACCATTTGTGTAGGAAAACCCAACCGGGATAAAAGATATGCATGAAACATGAAGACCTTGGTTAATAAGACTAGAAAGACAAAGAAATGTTTGGTTTAAGGAGATGGTGTGAACTTCTCTTAGTCCAAAGTTGTCTTCAAGAATGCAGAGAAACAACTGCAGTAACAAACTGGCTGGGTTTGGGGGTGCTGGGAGTGCAGTGGGGGGCACAGGAGAGCGATAGGCAGGGGAACATGTGGGAGAGATGCCGAATTCAGGCAGTGGAATTTTTTTTTGCGGAAGACAACTTCGTTCTGGGTTTCTGATCTGGCTCTTTTCTCTAGTTCGCAGGCAGGCGCAACTGGGATGCAGCAAAAGACTTGCAGAGATACAGACATCATTACCCGGTATGGACGAAACGACGATGCACATACTCTTGTGGCTCTTCCTCACCTCATGCTGAGTTTAGAAATGCTTTCTAGATTTGAGGGCACCCATTTGTCTTTACATTGACAGGCTCAGAACCTTTAAAGGATTCATTTGTGAGGGGGAAGGGATGATGTGCGTGTGGGTGCATCAGAAAACAAGCTGTTACTTCCCAAAACACATTTCAAGGATTTGGCTTGAAATGTTTAAGGAAACGTGAGGGAAAGCAAGGAGAAATGTTGAAGTGAATACTGCCTTATAAAAGATTGCTGCTTGTTGATTTCTTGCTCTCATCTCCAGGGTTTGATAGAATCAGAAAATGAGGAGGAAGAAGAGATGTGGAACTTAAGCTTTTACAAAAATGAGATTTGTTTTTTGCCCCGGGGTGAGTACCTTGTGTGATGGCTGTTCGATGCAGTTCTGCTGCAGCTGGTTGAATTGGTGAAAGAGTAGCTTGATCCATGTGGGGCAATTATTAAAAAACCAAAACAAACAAAACCCACCACCAAACTAAAAAGAAATCCAAACTGAAACAAATAAAAAACCCACCAAGAATTTCCATTTATAAAATGTCCTTGTTCCTGCTGTGTGTTCCCTAATTTTCTGCTTGATGGTAGAAAACTAAGGAGTTTTTCTGGCTTACCAGGGTGGTTGTCTAGTTCGAGAAGCTAATGCCTGTATGCAAACACCTGGCTCTGGGTAATGAGCCACCTTGGCTGACTGGGTAGCTTCAGTTTTCACTTGGTGTCATTACTTCTTGCCTGACTTTTTTTTTTTTTTTTTTTTTTTCCTTTTCAGGTTTGCACATTGAAACTCTGCTTGAATCTTGGTGGGACAACTATGAAGTTCTGGAAGAAAACCATTCCTACATACAGTGGTAAAGTGTCTGCATGAATACAGTTGCCTCTCTTTAGCTGTGCCTCTTTTCAGAGTCCGTTGCATCCGTGTTCCTGAATTCAACTTCCCAAAAGGCCCAGAGTTACTCTTGAGTGAAGCCTGTGCCCACTTTATTTTTATTGAGTTATATTCTTCTGGAAACAATGCAGTGGAAATCCTGAAGACACAGGTTTCCAGTGGGGCTGTGGCAATAGATCTCAGTCATGCTTGGTCCTACAGCATGCTGCAGACCAAAGTATTAAGGCAACGAGAGAGATCGAGATAAACAAAGTATGTTATCGGTGGTGTAGACAATGCTTTGATGGGAGGGATTTATTTGTCATATAGTGAACTGCTGCTGTGTCCATAAGGATATGAGGTCTCCAAGAGATGCCGGTGATATCACAATGTTTGGCATCTTTTTTAGTTTTAACAGAATATGTACCCTGGGTTGGATGTCATCTTTGCTCATCTGGGCTGAAAATTTCTTTCCCTTCAGGCTGTTCCCTTTACGTGAATATGGGATGAACTGGCGTGCCAAACCACTCACGTGTCAAGAAATCCAGGTATTGAAAGCTTTTGTCTTTTTTTTTAATGATTTTTTTGAGATCTGAAGGATGTTAGGATTTTCCCTAAATGCCTTATATTTGAAGTCTAGGTTTTTTACATTGCTTCATTGAACACAGCTCACTCAAGCTCTGCTAACCATTTGTCTGTCTTGTGTCTGCCAGTAGCTACACCAGCAAACGAAATGCTTAGTGATATAATCGAGCCTTGTTTATAATTCAGGTGCCACTTCAACTGGTGCAGGTAATTAGGGAGCTGCACCTTGTGCTCATTGGTCTATCTTGTTTTCAGGCTTTTAAGAAGTCCGAGGAAGTCATGCAGAGGTTTATACGTGCTTATCAGCTCATGCTGAGGTTTTATGGAATCATTCTGATCAACGAGAAAACTGGAGAACTCAAGAGAGCAGAGAATTGGGCTGAACGATTTCAAAACTTGAACCGGTGAGTCTCAGTTAATACTGCTGGTCATTTACTACAGCCAGGCACCAAGTCAAAGTCAAGAGCATCCTCAGCCCTTGCAGAATGGAGGCTTTTGTTGATAGAAAAGTTGGCTAGCTAAAGTATTTTTAACTTGGCTCAGCCTTTGATTGTAGGCCATTGCACTCTCTGTCACTTTTATAAGTGACAAGTATAATAAGTAAACCAGCTGAGACTGCTTTTCTTTTGAGTCTGGTGCAGCTGTTAACAGCAGGCATTCTTCGTGTTGGTCTCCCGAAGTATGCAGTACAGACTTGGAGATGTTCATATTGGCTCTAGCAGAGCTTGTGTTTAAAGCCGTATTTAAGCAGGAATCACCGACACATTTTCACAGGTAGCCAAATTGCCTTTGTGGTATTCTGTTAAACTACAAGAGTGTTTCCATGTGCTTCCCTGATTCCTTATAAAGCTGCCATTCAACATGCTTTGAATCTTTGGTTGAAAAGTGCTCTGCAAATCGATGGTAATATTTTTATATTATTGCAGGTCTTATCATAGAGATAGTAATGACCCTTCATATTCTAGTTCATATTCTATATTAACAAGGGCTTTTGTGGGCATACAAAAGAAAATCCAACTTGAAGACTGTCAAACATTAAAAAAGAACAAAACAAAAACCAAACCAAAACAACAACAACAAAAACCACAACCAAAAAAGCACCCCAACCCCCAAAAAAGCTGTGTCTAGCTTAAGTCCCGAAGTCATGAATTTCTGGCAGCATCCTTACGTGCCTGTATTCTTATACTTTTCTACAGGCTTACCCTGCAGGGTCACTGTCAGGGGCAGGATATTGGGCTGCATGGACTTGTGTGTCTGACCCAATACGGTGGCTGTTATCTACTGGTGGGTGATGCAGAAAGCCAGAGCCTTTCCAAGCAGTTGAGATGATTAATCCCAGCAGTCCAAGAAGGGCTAGGAAGGTACTGCTAAAGGCAGACAGCAGCGGTAGGTGCTTTAAAAGTAAGCCCGCCTATACTCCCATCTGCATTGTCAAATAGTCTGTAATAGATCATAGTCGATAACGCGCAAAACATTTTGCAGGTACCCTGGGGGTTCGTGGTGACTTCAAGTTTGGAAGACTCACTTAACAACTGTGCCTATCTGTTCATTTCAGGTTTAGCCACAACAATTTGCGGATCACGCGCATCCTGAAGTGCCTGGGGGAGATGGGATACGAACATTATCAAGTGCACTTGGTAAAGTTTTTCCTAAGAGAAACTCTTGTTAAGGAGACGTTACCAAATGTCAAGAGAAGTGCCTTGGATTACTTCCTGTTCACCATCAGAAGCAAACGGAAGAGAAGAGAACTGGTCCACTATGCTTGGCAACACTTCAAACCTCGAGGCAGCTTTGTATGGGGACCACAAGACAAACTCTTGAAGTACAGAGCACGCTCTGCCAGGTCACAGCTGCATAAAAAGGCTGAAGATAAACAGGAAACTCCTGGTAAAAAATGTGATGATTCTGTGGAAAAGGATCAGAACCGGTCTCTAGAGGAAGAACAGAAAGCTGGAGAAGCTGCAGACTTGCAGCCCAAAGCTGATGATGAAGCTGTAAAAGAGAAGTTAAGTGAATGCGTTTTGAAGGGAGGGGATGGTGAAGAGGAGAAAGAGGTTTCACTTACCCAGCAGGAGGAGAAGGATTTAAACAGTGAGGCTGAAGAAGGGCAGGGTACAGCAGAGAATGACTGCACAAAGGAGAGCAAGAAGAGAAAACTGGATGCAAACATGGCAGATGCTAAAAAGAGTGGACCATTGAAAAGCCCTACTGATATTGAAAACATTTCCCGTAATCTGGGAGAATGTGCAATTGCTGCAGAAATCCCCTCCTCAGTTCCACTGTTGCAGGCAGAAGAGGAACAAGAAACACTGAAAGAAGATGATGCAAGCATCAAAGACTCAACAGTGCCAGAGACAGCTGATGCAGCTGTAAAACGGCGAAAAGTTGATAAAAGAACATCGAGAAGTAAAACGTTCAACTTGGCCATAAACCTGAACATGGGGCCCTCTGCCTCCGGTGCCAAGTTAAATCCATCTGTTGCAAACACTGAGCCTGAAAAAGGAAATGTCAGTGAGAAAAATGCAACTGTGGAAGCGACAAGTGAGGAGGGGGGGGATGGGGGCGGTGTAAATGGTGGGGCTGTGAGACCCCCGGTTGATTCCAGGCTCCCCAAGGCTGGCTGGACTTCTCCAGTAAGTGATGGCTTGGAGTTGAGTGGAGATCAAGTCACAGCAAGGAGTGATCAGCACCACTGCAACAGCATGCTTGCGGGAGGCAAAAGTGAGGTAGATGGGGTAGAACAACATAAAAAGGCAGAAAATGCAAATGAAGAAGGGCAGGCAGAAGCCACAGGCAAGAAACAAGTTCCAGAGAGTCTTGAGCAGAGCGTGGCATCCACTTGTCCTGAAGAAGACAATGCTGAGCTTGCAGCACAAAAACCTGACAGCTCTGAGCGTGCAGTGGAAGCTGGTGAGGAGCAGGTAGCAGCAGAGTGAGACCAGCCCAGCAGGCACTCGAGCAAGAGGAGGTGGCACTGCCCTCACTGCTAGGAGCCAGCTTTTTAGTGGTTTGGATAGCAGAAGAACACACGGAAGAATAAACTTCCTTTGGGCCGATCCAGGCTAGACCCTGCCTTTCACCCTTCCACAATAGTCTGTAGTAACTTCACTGAAATCCAGTGCTTGGTTACCCTAGGGAGGAAAACTCTGTAGTCCTCTTCACCGACAGGCTGTGTCCTGTTTCTGTTTTTTATCTGATATTCAGGACTATCTTGGAGTAACAGGGATTTTTGCACTTTGCCTTGGTTCTGGTATGTCCCTTCTTAAAGAGAAGAGGGAAAACTAATCTGTTTCCTTGTTTGAACTAATCAAGTATTTATTAAATACATGATTTTTAATGTATGACAGCATGATCTAATTTGCCAGGCCTTTCTATTATCATGTAACTGCTATTTGTTATTCTGAAAGGCTGTACCTTCCCAGGAGATTTATCCCTGGCAAAGATGCCGTGTGTCTGCTTCCTAGGGTGTAAATAATTATTTTTGTGGTGTTTGCCTGAGAGAGATGAGTATATGCATTTTGCTCCATGTAAGACTGTGGTTGCCTCTCCTATAAAGTAGATTTGACTTTAGTCTGGGATAAAATGCATCGTCAAAACATATCTCTGCCCAGTATTAACCTTTGCGTACAGATCCTGTTCTCTAGGGTGTGAAGTCCTGATTAATTTGTTCTATTTATCCCCCGCAGAAGTTGCTTTGTAGTGCTTGTTAGAATCAAGAGTATGAATTGTCTACGGGTTTCTAAGAGAAAAACCTTCAGACTCTGTGTAAAGCTGTCTGGAGCTCTTCTTCCCCAGGTTTTTCTACCATTTTCAGACCCTTGATAGTCTTCCACAGATATTTCTGTCCACTACTACTTCAGTTCTCTCCTCAACTGCCAGAACAGAACAAATATTTGTCATTGCATCTTTTCAGGCTCTGCCGTTAATTTACAACTGTAAATCACAGCTGCGGGGCTGTCTTTTCTGCAAGGCCCATTGCATGAAGTTAGATGTGTCAGATTTAACCCACTCCTTAGTTAGGGCAGGATTGTTTTACCGTTAATGGCCAGCATGTCAGACAGTTGTGAGTGCAACGTGTCTGGAAACCACTGGGTTTTGTGGGGCAATTAATTGAAACTTTAATTGGAGGGGGTACGCTTGTCTGGTTCATTTATTTACAGTCCTCAAGAATTTACTTTCAGACCTTGCCAGCTATTTGCCTGCCTTAATACTCCTGACCTCCCTGTTAGCTATTCTGCCTGACTTGCACGGTATTCATCCAAGGCTGAAGGAGCATTAAACGATTTAGCACTTGCGCTCCTGGAGATTTACAACAGAGGACCTGTGCCATGCAGCAGAGGAAGCAGTTTCCAACAGCCAGAAGGTCTGGACTTGCTGTTTTCTCAGATTGGTTTTTTAGTTTTGGGGTTTTTTAGGTGCTGTTTGATTTGTGTAGGAGGTGGCTAGAGGTTTGCCCACTTTGCCAGAGAGCAGATGCGGTAGCCTGTGCAATGTTGATGTTTTTCCTCTCTCTGCTACAGCTCTTAAGAAGCTTCGTCTTTCAAGGAATTTGATCCATGACTTGCCTTCCCAGACCTTAGGTCCTGATCCAGCATGCCACATACATGTGGGTGGGAATAAAAGTCTGCAAGCTTAACACGTAATGTTCATGGTCACACACGTGCTGGAAAAAGGCTTTTATGGTTTTAAAATACTACTTTTTTTTTTTTTCTTATGAACAAATGGAGTCAAATAGCCAGTAAGAATACACTTAACTACAGATATAAATACTTGAAGATGTTGAGTGAAAATTCTTTCATAAAAGATTCATAAGAAGTTGTTAATCGTGGCTTTTGTACAGATTTATAGTAATTTTCTTATTTAATGAAGTTTTCATTGTGAATATGTGCTCGGTTGGGGCATAGATCATGTATCTTGTTATGGTGATGTATGGTTTGTTTTTGTGTTTAATGGGATTTCACTGTGAGCCCCTAGGCTGGAATGCTCAAACCAAAACCATTCCTTTTATGAGTAATTTTAGAGTTTCGGCCGTAGGTGTTTGCAGTGAGTTCACAAGAGGTTTTCCAGCACTCAGAGCTGTATCACAGAGTCTGTTACTTTAATGTCACCTATTAAAGCATGACTTTAATCCATACCAGTTTCCACTTACATTGTTTTCATCTCTGAGGGCAGGACATGACCCCATATCTGCCCCCCCCCCACCACCACCACCCCCTGTAGCCATCTGCTGTTGCTGGGGCACCTCCGGGTGGGTGCTTGGGGCCATCTGGCATTCCCAAGCAGAGGTCTGGTGGGCTCACCATGAGATAAACTTGCTGCATGTTCCACATGGAGACAACGCTCAGTCTTCCTCCACCGCTGTAGAACGTGGCCAGGGGATGTTTGTGGGGAAAAGACACCCCCCCACACGTGCTTCTTGTTTAATGATGTGCTTTGAAATGTTTCGGTAGGCCCTGCCGTGGCTTTGTGCTGCTGTCCTCCCGAGCGTGTGTTGGGATGCTCAGTAGAGCAAACAAGGACTTGGCTCTTGGGCAGCTTGCGGGGCTAGCGGGCAGGGAGGGCAGCTGCCCGGCTCGCACGTGGGGGCTTCAGGCCAGTGGGACTTCTCCTTCAGGACACGAGCACAGGGGTGTCTTTGTGGGAGTGATTTCTGTAAGTCGCTGTGTCCCTTTGGCTGTGCTCCCTCTGCCATGGGGACGTGGAAGGAGAGGGACCCATCCTGGTCCTGTTCTTGCTCTGTGGGCTGGGCTTGAAGGTGAACACTGGAGGGCTCTTCCCATGCTGGTCCTGAGCAGGCTGCGCTTGCAGCAGCCCTCCAGCCCCTGGCTTGCTACGAGCGATGTGTGGCTGAGGAATTTGGATCTGTTTTGCCTTCCCTCTTGCCATCAGTTGGCCTCGGTGCGAAGGAGGAGGTACAAGCTCTGGGCGAAGCAGTTGGGGCGGCTGCGCTGCTCTCTGTCTGCGGGGTTTATGGTGTCTAATAAAGCATTCCATTTACTTTGAAGACATAAACACACTCTCCCTTTCTGTCCCCTGCTGCCTGTTCCACAAAATCTTGTAGGAACTTAGTAAATCTTTGAGCCTTTTATCCCTCTGTCAAGGTTGGCAGAATATTGGCTGCCGGGGAGCTGGACAGGCACGCGCTGTGCTCGCAGAAACCTCTTGGAGTAGGGATGCCAAACTGAAACCAGGTATTTCGGGGGTTTTTTTAAGCTTTGCTTTTCCACTCCTGCTCTCCTCGTGCTAACCAAATGAGCTGTGTCATTTCAGTCCTGATGAATCTTGCCCCTGTTCCCGCTTCCAAGCCCTGCTTTGGTTGAAATTGTCTTTAATGGGCAAAGGGAAGCGTGAAGCTATCTGCAGGAGCTGCATCTTGGTGAATATATTGCCATTTGGGATTGCCTAGTTGGGAGCTGTCAGCCTGTTCCTTCCTTGCAAATACTTCAAAGGCAATTCTTCCTTATTTTTTTTCTTTTTGTGGCTCTGAGAATGTTTCTCCTTTTTTTCTTCCTCCTTGTATCTGTCTGCGATCATCTGTCCCCTGGTCAGGATTCATCGCTTTCTCAAGAAATCAGTTGGCATTCTTTAGATCTCCCTGAAAAAAAAAACAAACCCAACAACCCAAACCAGATGTGAATACACGTCCAGAGCTAATAAAGCATCTCGCGAGGCAGTCGGTGTGTTTCTCCGTAGCACATCTTGCACTCGTTGCAGGTATATTAACTTCTCTGGTGAAGTTGGGTAGCCTCAGGCGCTGAGTAACCCTCGCTGTGTGTTGCTTTGTGTCTGTCCAGCGCGGAGGTGGTGATGGGCTTTGAGGAATGGCCTGGGTGAGACCTAAGGAACATCTTTGTATCTCCAGCTGGAGCAGCCGCCTTTTGCTCCTGCGGCGTGTCTGCAAGTCCAGCCCTTCCTTAGGCTCCCTCCCTGTTTGCTCAAGGCTGGGGCTGCCCAGCGGGGCATGAATGAGGGTTTCTCTTCCCGACCGACTGCGGCTCCCCCTCCTTCTCCCACCTCCTTCCAAAACCTCCTCTCTCCTCCTAGCTCGGCCCCTCTTGCCTGTGCTCCTGAGCTCTGCCCCTCCAGCTGGAGCCGCAGGTTTATCTGGAGGCGAGGAGCCTCTCTCCTTTGTAAGCTGAGACCCCGGAGGAGGAGCAGGGATCTGCTGGACCCTGGAGGAGAAAGAGCCCCGCTGCCCTGGGGAGAGGCAGAGCCTGGGCACCATGGCTGGATTCTCCACTCTTGGGCTTCTCTTCCTCTGTCAGCTCTTAGCCACGGCATCAGCTCAGGTAAGAAGCCTCACGTATGTGTTACGCTCAAGAAAAAAGTCCCTAAGGGAAAAAGAGAGTGGGCCGTGTATGTTACATCTGCGGGATGAAACGTGGCAACAGGCAAGTTATAAAGTTTATTAAAAATGCTTGTGCCGTTACGCAGAGGGTGCCTAGCAAGCGTAGCGGGGGCTGTACCTGCGCAGGCTTTGGGATCCTGTCCTCGTGTGTAGGAACTGCTGCTTCATACCCACGCAGGACTGCAGCTACGAGAGAGAGAGCCTTGGGAAAGGGGAGACCTGACGGTGGAGGAGAAACAGTTTTCTTTTACAAGGAAGTTAATAGGTCGCCAGTGAGACTGATCTCCTGGTCTGGGTTTTCGTCTGAATCAAAATTTCTTATTCCTTCCCTCAATCAATTTTCAAAACTTATAAAATAGCCTGTTTAACCCTTCTTTGCTTCAGACATGATCTATATTAAACTTGCCTGTATGGTGCTGTTATTGCCTGGGGAAGTAGCTCCTCGGTGAGGTTTTTCATTGTGTTAGTGCGGAATTTTTGCAGTCTGGCTTGGGAATTCAGAGCTGCCCTCATCTGCTGCGAGCAGAGCCGCTTCTACAATGAAACCTTTGTTCGCTGAAGCTACAGCAAGTTGCTCCCTGGAGCCCTCTCCATACAGAAGTCATTTATTGGACCTTTCTTTCCTTCCCCCCACCTCAGACCTCCTCCAGAATCCCAGATTTTCAAATGGCATCCTGCTCGGAGAGGAGGCTTTCGCTTTCCCCTTCTGTCTTCGATGGTGTCCGCCTCGCTCTTCCATCACCCCATCAGACTGGGACTGTAAATTAACTTTTAATGCCAAGCACTTAGCACCTATTTTCCGTGGGCTTTGCTTTTCCTCCTCTGCCCAAAACGAGCTGTGCCTGTAGGCAGTGAGAACCATTTCTTATACAACCAAATGCGTTTGCTGCCCAGCGACCAGCTCTGATTCCCAGCATAAGCCACCAGTTAAACGAGCTGTGAGCCCTGAGGATGTGCCCAGTCAAAAGGGTTTTCCAAAGAGCCTTGTACTGGTCTTAAGCTCCTCTGAGTCTACCCAGGATGGCAGGGGGCCCCGAGGGATGGAGGATTAGTGCAGATTTAGGGTTATGCTATAGGGCTTGGCCATGGCTTTCTGATTCATCCTGTATGTTTCTTCTGATGCAAAAATAAACTCTTCTCTCTCTCTCTTTTCCCCAATCCTTTCAGAGAGTAGGACCACAAGGCCCTCCTGGACCACGAGGACCCCCTGGACCATCTGGCAAGGACGGCATCGATGTGAGTGCCGTGTGGCAGAGGGCAGGCTCGGCCGAGGGAGGGCGAGGGGTGGAGCAGAGGCAGAGCCAGCTGAGCAGAGAAGCTGCTCTTGTTCTCCAGAGCCCCAGCCTTTGGGCCATCCTTCAGAGGTGGATGGACCTGGAGAACCAGCCAATTCACAAGAGACCTCCTTCCACATGAGTCAGAACAGCGAGTGGAGGTGCTGAGTGGCATCGGGTTCTTCGCAGGATCAATCCCCTGTCTCAGGAGAGTTCAGGATGGAGCTGGGGATTCCCGATCCTGCTTGCAAAGCAGAATATTTCACTTCTAGTGTCTAGGGAGGAGCGGGAACGTTATATGGTTGAGTGGATGGGTACAGTGTGCGTCGGGGTCACGGCATGTTCTGTAGTTCAGAGAGAGGTTCATGTGACACTTCAGAGCATCCTCGTTTCTAGAGAGTCCCCAAGAAACTCAAATATGCAGCACTGGACACTGCTTTTACTTATTTTGGTTTTATTTCAGCATTGTTAGTATGGCTGTCCCTGACTTGTACTGGTATGTGAGAGTCAGAATCTGGCTCCTGTGTGTCCAGACATGAGTTGCCTTCAGTAGCACAAAAGGCAACGAAACGGGCATCCTTTATTTCAGCAGGTGGTTCCTTATACGTACACCTCCTGCAGAGCTAGGAGACTACGTACCGCAGGAGAAAAACTTGTCCTATTACTTTTCATTGATGGTTCCATAGAAATGAAACATTTGGCTTCTTTGCATCTGTTGGATAAGGACTGAATTGTGTCCTGTAGTTGGCAGTAGATAAAAAGAGCATCAGATGGACCTTCAGCAAGACCACATCAAATGCAGAAGGCCGGATTCCTGCTTTGATACTCTGTTTGAGTAGTGCTTGTCTCTCTAAGCTGCTTAGGGAATAGGGCAGAGGTTTTTTAAAGCTTGTCTGAAGTAAGTTTATTGGAATTGGGCCTTTAAGCAACCTTGAAAAATACCTATTCGTTCCACACGGGTCATTTTCTTTTGGATAAGAAGGTAAAAAAAAAGATATATGAGTTCCCTGGTATGTGGTGAACAAGGAGCTGTTTTGTCTGCAGTGGTGAGCTTTCACAGTGGCTCTGTGAGCAAGGCTGGTCTGAAGAGAGAACCTCATTGATTTGCAGCTAGTCCTTCTAAAGTGTCCTTTCAGCTCCCAGAGACCGTTTGACAAAAAATCTGACTCTGGTTTTGTAGCCTGAGAAGTTCAGAGCTGGTACCCTGATGGTTTTTCATGATGTGATAAAAGGCTTGAGGGGACGCCCTTGGAAGAGGGCGCAGGAGACGTGTCCATGGCAGCAGCAGGACATCCATGTGGCCAGCGGGCTGCAGGGAAAGGTGTCTGTGTTTCTGTACAGAGTGAAAAAAAAGAAGAATTTGGGAGGGATGAAGCCCTTCAGTAACCAACTTCGGCGTATGGGCAATCGGAAAGAAACAAATTCCTGTAATTGGGTCATTCCGTTCCTGATGTCTACAGGATATTTTAGACCTTAATTCTGGAGCCACACCAGCATCACTTCTGATTGCTCTTGGAAACAGGAGCCTGGGGAGATGCTGGTCATGTGAACCCGTGCCCTTTTATTCACAGCTAAAAGCTTCAGGAGGCTCCCTGTGGGACAGGACCCTATAACAGCATCTAATTCATATGGAGAACTCAGTCCTGGTAAATCAAACGGCTGAGTATTTAAGATGCTAAGTCTTGCAGTTCCAGTTTGAGTCTGGAGTTTTGGCTACGCAGGAATAGTCTCATTTGAATAGACTTGATCTACGTCCCTCCTATGGATATAGGTTGTCAGGTGCCCTGTTCAGGGACAGGCTCTGGGGTGGTTTCTGTGATTCTGCAGGACATATAAAGGTGTAAATCCTTTAGGGATTTGCATAGGAGAAGAGATGCAGAGCTGGGGCTAGTGTTGAGCACAATCATGACCTCCCAGTTTAAGGGTTACCTTAAATCTGACAGTACCCTCCAAAAAATTAAGGCATATAAAATCCAGCACTGCTCTGCATTTTCATAGTGCTGCCTGGAGAGGCTCGTGTGGAGCCTGAGTGGTAGCGTCAATTCAACCCCAGCACAGAATGAAATTGTTATTTTATTTATTTTCTTTAGTGATGAGGCTTTTTTTTTAAAAGCACAATCAGAACTTCCCTGAACTCTGTAAGCCACTCCGGCTGGCTCATCTTTACAGATGGTTTGGGATGAATGCTGTGTGGGAAGAGTCGCTGAACGGTCTCTGAGCTGGATGCGTGCTGCCGAGGTGCTCAGCAGCCCCTTGCTGTCGGCCGTGAGCAGCGAGCGATGCATAACCTACAGCTGAATTATTCAGGATATCTCCCAACAAACCTTGGATGAACCCCATAAGCACAATTTCTCAAGGCTCCCACTTCCATTCCTGCCTTTCAGTGGGAGCTGCAGCGTTAAGTCCCTCTGAAATATTTTATAATTATAGCCTTTACCGTGCTTCATGTTTCATACTCGGTAACAAGCAAAATCTCGCCCTCCCAAGAATAGAAACAGCATGTTATGATCGAAAGAATTAGCGCCAAGTTCCTGTGAATTATTTCTGGGGATGTAATTCCCCAAATTGCTAATAAGCAATTGTCACTTTTCAAAAAATCAAGCTTTCCCCCCCCGACTTTTCATCTCCTGGCTTGACTCGCTAAGAAAGAGTAAACTTCCTTCCCTCTCCTGTAGCACCAGGAGAGCGTTTCCTTTTGCTGACAGCCTTTGCCTCTAATTCCCAGTGATCTGGCATTAGGGGTATAACCACTGATTAGGCTTTTGATTCAGCTGACTGAAGTTCTGGTGCTCCTGCAGAGTCCCGCAGGGGTCCGCGATGGCAGGATCAAGGTTTCAGATGGTCCCAAACAGCCTTTGCTGACACTGGGACCTTGCTGTATGGATTGCCGTCACGCAGGCAAGAAAAAATGCAAGGGGCTGGCAATCTCAGGTGATGGAGGAGGGAGTAAACCACCTCTCCTGCCATTTCTAGCTGCCTTCTCAAACCATTCATTGCAAAAGAACCACTCCTTTCATTTCCTTGGCAGGGGACCTTCCCTACCTATGATAATGATAACTATTTATGGAAAATCGGTGGGCAAAGGACAGCAAAGGAGTTGCTTCAGCAAGACAGAGCATAAAGATCCCTCTGTTCAATGACCCTCTGGTCTGGGCGTTGATGGTCACCAGTGCAGTACATAAATCCTCCCCGGAGCGAACCAAGGCAGCCAGTCCTGAGAGATTTGCCCACAGACTTCACAGTTGCCGACACAGTAAATATAGAAACACGCTATAAATTCCACAGCTTTGCTTACTGCCTTCTAACTCCTCATTATCCGGCCCACGGTGGGGATGGAGTTATTTCTAGCCTTGCTCTGTTAATAACCACTCTTTTTTCCATATAGATTCTTCCACGGTATCAACATGCCCCTTCCCCTCTGCTCGCCCACAACACCTGAGCCTCTCGCAATGTTTAGTGCGTTTACCCTAAGGCTGGGAGGGGAGGGTACCACGTCTGGAACTGGGACACGAAGTGATTTTCTGCGGGATAAGATGGGAAACCGAGCTCCAGTCAAGCTCCCACTAGTCACAAACGATCGCCTTTTTCGAGGGCGAGCAATAAAACACCAATATCTTGTCTGGGGTTCATGCAAGCTCCTGAATGATGTTACAGCTGGCTGAGCTAGGAGGAGTGATTCAGAGACTTAAAATATTGCCTCCCGAACACCTTTCATGCTGTTCTTAAAAGTTGCTTTCCATTAGGATAGGAAAAAATGAGCGCTTTTGAAATATTTTATAGAAATTTGGTTTAATCCAGACTGTGCAATTGGATTAAGCGGAAATCAGTTGGGGGCTCCATTCATTTGCTTTTCCTGTCAAAGTTCAGTCATATGAAGAAAATCATTGTAGACAGCTTGTTCATTCTTCACTTTCTGATAGTCCCCAACTCCTGGCGGTACCGCAGTTTCATCCTGTGTCCTGGATACCTGGAGCTTATCATTGTATCCCTGTGTTTCATCAGGAAGATGTTTGAAAGCCTTGACAGCCATCCAGCTTCCTCCCTGCCCCACTTGCAGACAAACCCAAGTGCCAATGATTTCTAATTTCTAATCATTTCCAGCATATCTGGAAAAAGTTGGAGGTGCTGGTTCTCTCTGGGAGGCTGAGGGTGCGGGTTTCACCACATCTGGTGTTGTAGGTGTGGAAAAGGCTCTCCAAGTTCATCCTGCTTTAGGGGGGAGCAGGACCTAGAGCACCGGCTTCCTAAGACTGAGCGTGGGAAATCTTGGAGCGGGCATGAAGGGAGACTTGAGCGCTATGGCAGTTGGGAACACCACTGTTGCCAAAAGTCAACAAAAAGAGGTTGAGCACTAACACTGATGTCTTTTCTCTTTCATTTAGGGAGAGCCAGGCCCTCCCGGTTTGCCGGGCCCACCAGTAAGTATTTTCTGGCTGACATTGACTTGCTCATCCTTTTGAGAGGGGCACGGTGCAAGAGCTAAGACTTACTGGCTCCTGTTCCTCTTGGTCTGCAGTGGAATTTCCGTAAGGAAATCCACAGCAGTGGAGATGCTCAGCACTGGTCCTGGGGACAAACACATTCTCCTGCTTCATTGCTGGCAGAGGGTATGCATGCGATAAAGCTCGTCCATCACCAGTACAACGTGACTGGCAGCATGCCGCACGGGCATAGTTATTTTTGGCATGGGTCTGAGCCTGCTTCGGCTCCTCAGTCTGCCAAGGGGTGCTCAAAATTGTACCAGGTGGCACAGCTCCTTGCTTTGGGCCCCTTACCCCATCCCTTTCTACCCCTCTACTAGGAACAGCTTATGAGTAACTGTATGTGGAACTGAGCCAAAGCACTGAAATGAATTTAGGATTTGGATATGGATTCGCGGAAAGTTTTGTCTCTGCAGGAATTCTTCCATGTTGCATGATTAACATATCAACAAATGAACTCCCATCTTATAGCCTGTATCAACACATGCCATGTTTCTCATGTTATTATGTTAGAAATAATTGCCTGTTTATCTGATTTAGGGGCCAAAAGGTGCACCAGGGAAGCCTGGAGCAGCTGGTGAAGCCGGATTGCCTGGCCTTCCTGGAGTGGATGTGAGTATTTTGTCGTCATCTCTTAGATCTTTTAAATATTTCACGTAGGCATGGATGTTTTCCCAAAGGCTCTCATCAGCTTTCTCTGTGTCTACTGGAGAAGCAAAGTGGGTCTTGTATCTACATAACTGCCTTGCATATCAGGAGAAATTTTAAGAGTTGAAAGCATCTCTTGATTGAATTAAGGAATATGAGAACAATTTTGAGATGCATCACTGACAGGATGGCGCTCTTACAATGAAACATTGAGGTTCTTCGGAGGTGCATTGGGCAAGTCTGCAGAAATACAGGCATCCGTTGACATTTTTGGAGCAAACCCATTGAGCCTCAATTCAGAAATCCAGCGGCACGTACTAGCTGGGGCTTGCTGGTCACCAGCCTGGGATTCCCCCTACGGCTCTGGACCGGTGACTGCACACAGTCCAGTTTTCCCAGCTTACCAACCCACTGCCCTGGTAGCTGAGTGTGGGTAAGGTTTTAGCCAGCGCATTTTCTTCTGCATCAGGCGAGAGGGAGCATTCAGTCAGCTTCCGCAGTGAAGCTGCAGCTCAGTAAACGCCAGTAACAAGACCACTTTGCGGTGTTCATCATCAACAGAACTGAGAATTTGTGGTCCTTTCCTTTCTGATTAATTACAGAGAGAAATAAAATGGTTAGGCTTTCTTGAGAGCTTGGCTTCCAGATTATTTATGTTGGTGACAGTGACAAGGACTTCCTACAGCTCTTGCTAACGTATTTCTGGTTTCATGCTTATCTATCTATTTTATTCTTTTTTTATAGGGTTTAACAGGAACCGATGGCCCACCTGGCCCAAATGGGCCTCCAGGAGACCGTGTGAGTACCACATTAGATCCTAAGTCCCAATGAACATTGTCACTGATTGTGGTAATGATTTCTCATTCCTTTGTAAATTGATGGCATTTGAGTGTTGATTACAATAGCTCATTTATCCATAAACCCTTGCAGAACACTTGGGCCCTTGAAAGGAAGGCCCAGACGGCTTTTCATTAGGCAGGGCATGAGATCCATCTTTCTTTCACGTGGCTTTGAATGGGCTTGGGTGGCCTCGGTGCTGGGAGTACCAGTGCAGAACAGCTCTGGTGATATTTTGAGTCTCTAAAAAGTTCCTTGAAGCAGTCACTAGCCTTAATTATGAAGTCTATCAAAGTGGAGCTATTTTGGCCTTTATTTGCAGTCTGAGTACGCAGCTCTGTTGTGTTTAAACAGTTAAGACACAGTAGCAGTAATTATAAACTTCTGCCTTTTGTTAATTCCGGGGCTGTCCATATGGTTGACATTACTAGTTGCTTTTGGCATAGACTTCCCCAGCCAGGGTAGCAAGAACTAAGAGGTTTTTCTTGCTTCCTGCATATTACATCTCTGCTAAGGGGCACCACAGAATAGAGAAATGACTGCCTGAGACGTTACAGATGTCCTTCAGACCATCTACAATGGGGCCAGAAGGCACTTAGGCCTCCTTACACCATTAAGAACTAAACATGAACGAGCCATTCGGCACAGATTTTTATCCAGCATGGCTATTTTCCCATCTCCCAACGTGGGAAAATAAGGCTTGTTTCCACAGCTGGTTTGTTGGTCTCTGAACTCGGGGCTATGGTGATGGGCTGAACACACATCACGGCGTGCAGAGGTTAAAAAAGGTTCGATATATCTCAGTGGTCAATTTGTTGCCCTGAGGAGTTACCCAAAGCTCAAAACTCTGTGAGTGGACTCATTTAGTTAAAGGGATGAGTGACAGAGCCATGTATTTTTGATACGCTCTTCTTCCTTTTGCCATGTGCAAGGCAAAGTTTGCTTGGCCACTGGGAAAGTTGAGTGGCAGGAGCCGAGTGCCTCGCTCACAGCCCCCAGCCTCCCTCCATTGGCACTGCACTATAAACCATCTCCTTTGCTTTTCCTCGTGCCCACCTTTCTCCCCAGAGATCCAGGGCGGCAAAATCCTGACCACTCTCAGGCAGCCTGTGGCAAGAGTCCAGTGCCTTCTGGGAACTGATCCCTCATTTTTAAAATAGAAAAGTTCAGGACCACACACAAGAAGTCTGTGGGCGGTTTTGTGCCCTTGTTTCGTGTTCAGCGGTAGCATTTGCCCATGCCCGCTTTAGCACACAAGCTCCTGGTTTGCAGGGTAATGGAGCAGGTAATTTCTGGGCAAAAGAACTTCCTCTAAAGCTGTGTAGGAGAAGCACAAAAATTCTGGTTTAGCACAGTTATGGTAACTGCATGCTCTGGTTTGACGTGCTTTCCCGTGTCTGGTAACTCAAGCTGTCAGCATGGGGCAAACCTGGGACCCGTTGTCATTTATGGGAGCTTTTCAAGGTCAACGGTCCATCTGGAAAATTGTTTTAATTGGTCTAATAAAAGCCTGGAAAAAGAAAAGAACCTGTAAATCTCTAGCAGTCTAAAAGGACGGCATTGTTATCCCGACTTTCTTTCTTCCGACCGACTTTAAGAACACATTTCAGCCTCCCAGGAATCCCTGAAATAAGCAGGTGTCTGCTCACTGTGGTGGGACTGAATTCACACTTCACGCTGCAACTTCTGCTGAACAAGCAGGTTTTTCTGAACTGGGGTGTCTGAGGGCGAAGGTGTTCGGCGTATGGACGTGGGCTCGTGGAAGACAGTTTTTAGTAATACGCTATTGCTGAACGTTTCTTTTCCCCTATACGCCACGCTTCATCAGCCCAAGAGTGATTCACGTCTGACCAGGGACAGACTGTTGTGAAGGCAGCGTACCAAGATGGTTTTTATCTTAACTACTCCCGTCGCTATCAGCACCCGGTAGCTTTTCTCATGGTTCTGCTTACAGACTGATTGGATCAAGCCTACTTGGTTTTTTTCAATTTAAAAAATCCTTTCAGCCAGGAATGAGCTGGGTTCAGTGACCTCAGTGATCAGTATTGGTGTCCTTCATGGGAAAGTTTTCAAAGGCCATTTTAAAGTTCAGTGCTTTACACTACAAGAACGAAGAAAACATAATTATTCATATTTATTTATGAATGTCATCTTAATCAAGTATTTCCTATGCTCCGTAGTTGTATATTCATAAAGGGCATTACTTTAAAGTGAAAAATTGTGGTGAGATTGTTTTCTAATCAAAAGAGAAAGAACATTGTTACCAGGAGAAT
Organism: Egretta garzetta; assembly: GCF_000687185.1. Lineage (NCBI taxonomy): Eukaryota > Metazoa > Chordata > Aves > Pelecaniformes > Ardeidae > Egretta > Egretta garzetta. The sequence continues at coordinate 864,418 of NW_009260430.1, read as the reverse complement.
GAGTTGAGTCAGACAATGTTATTAAAAACGAGGTGCAAATTAGAGTCTCTCCTTTGAATTTAATGGAGTCCCATCAGCTTGCTCAGGGACTCGATGATCTTCTACCGCACCAGGACCGTGCGCTGCTGCATGCTGCACCTTCCGCCTTCAAAGATATCAAAATTAAGGAGAGTAAAGTGCCAGTGCTTGGCACTTTGGGTACGCTGCCAACCGCTTGGCATGTTGGCCAAAGCAGAAAGGGGCTGTGCAGCCGGTTTCAGCGGGGGCAGGTTTAGGGTGCAAGTCAGTAGGTGCCAGGAATTCAATGTTTTCTTTACAGGAGGAGATCCCAGCTTGTCCCTTACAACCGTCAGTGGTTGTGAGGACCTCAACCTAAAGATAAAAAAAGGGGCTGGAAGCAAAGCAGAGTAACCTGCAGCTAGAGAAGTAAATGAGCTGACATTTGCAGCAGAGTTGATTTTTATTGGATTACAGTCCTCTCCTCACACGGCTCCCATTAATGAGGCCTTGGATCCTCCGTATCTTTCTCCTTAAGCTTAACAAGGGAAAATATGTCTAATCTCATTTGGTATGCGGATCGTTAGGAAAGGGCTGGAGTCATCCCTGGGATCGCAATAAGCAGCGCTGGGTTGGGATATTTTCCAGGTCTGCCCATCTGCTTTGTTCTCCTGGTCCTAGGGGTGGATACCATTGCGTTCCAGCTCAGGACACCATTCTTGGGATGTTTCTGTGCAGCATTTTGAGAACTTTTGGAGAACAGGTTTGGGCATTCGGGCTGGTGAGGGGTGGAGGGAGCCTCGTGCTGCAATGGCTCTGTCCCCTGGGCAAGGAGGTGAGGGCTTTGCTGGCGCTGGTTTAATGCAGTCCATAAATAACCACATGGTTTGTTCTGTGTTTAAGTCTGTCACCTTCTTACTCTTTTAAGTTCTGCCTTTATCAGAGAGCAACATCAGCTGGCAGCAACACAAATGCCAGCACAAAGCCGTCCGCGGCAGAGCCTTGAGGCCAACGCGGCTCCTCGGCAGCTCCCGGGTGTCAGCACAGCTTAGAGAAACCCGCTGAGGGCTATGTCAGTGCTATGAGCAAATTATTGTTTTATTTATCATTCACCCCAAATTACACTGGCATTTTGGCACCTCCACCACTTCTTTTTTTCCTTTCCTTTTTTTTTCTTTCCTTTCCTTTTTTTTCCTTTCCTTTCCTTTTCCTTTTTCCTTTCCTTTCCTTTCCTTTCCTTTCCTTTCCTTTCCTTTCCTTTCCTTTCCTTTCCTTTCCTTTCCTTTCCTTTCCTTTCCTTTCCTTTCCTTTCCTTTCCTTTCCTTTCCTTTCCTTTCCTTTCCTTTCCTTTCCTTTCCTTTCCTTTCCTTTCCTTTCCTTTCCTTTCCTTTCCTTTCCTTTCCTTTCCTTTCCTTTCCTTTCCTTTCCTTTCCTTTCCTTTCCTTTCCTTTCCTTTCCTTTCCTTTCCTTTCCTTTCCTTTCCTTTCCTTTCCTTTCCTTTCCTTTCCTTTCCTTTCCTTTCCTTTCCTTTCCTTTCCTTTCCTTTCCTTTCCTTTCCTTTCCTTTCCTTTCCTTTCCTTTCCTTTCCTTTCCTTTCCTTTCCTTTCCTTTCCTTTCCTTTCCTTTCCTTTCCTTTCCTTTCCTTTCCTTTCCTTTCCTTTCCTTTCCTTTCCTTTCCTTTCCTTTCCTTTCCTTTCCTTTCCTTTCCTTTCCTTTCCTTTCCTTTCCTTTCCTTTCTTTTTCTTTCCTTTCCTTTCCTTTTTCCTTTCCTCTCCTTTTTCCTTTCCTCTCCTTTTTCCTTTCCTTTCCTCTTTTTTTTTCCTTTCCTCTTTTTTTTTCCTTTCCTCTTTTTTTTTCCTTTCCTTTTTAAAAATAGCTCTGCTCTCATCAGCTGCCTGCCTCTGCTTTTCCTTTCCCCATTGCACCAACGGCTGTGTTCAGAGGAGGCTCTCAGACCCAAGAGCATCAGTCAGCAATGCATGCCCTGTATCTCTTGGAGATACCTTAACAGCTGCTGGCCAAGGTCAACCCACCACACTGTTTTGGTTTGTGGTTTTTTTTTTTTTCTTCATTTTTATATTTCCATTTACTTTGTTTCAAAATTGCTACCTATAATTAATTTTACAGTCTACCGGCCAATGTTGGCATCTGTGCAATGCAACAGAGGGGTGTAGAAGGTCAGTCTGTCTGTCTTACTATCTTTAGTTAAGCAGGAACATAGCAACTTTAAGAATGACTTAATTCTAGTTGAAGACATAAGATCACCAAACTCTAGTCAAGCTTAAGAATAAGAATGCAAATTGGGAAAAGGAGATTGGGGGTTTGCCAAGGAAAGCTAGCAAAGAGGCAGAAGCTGCCAAATTTTTGCCTTTGCTTGAATGGAAAATAAAATCCACTAGGATGAGTCCAAATCTTACAAACAGTTTCAGATAATTGAGTCATTGGGTCTACAATATGAATGTATTACGAATGAGAATATTTCAAATGGATGAAATTCAGTTTATGAACGTTTAGGTATTTGTGGACGCTAACGTGAGGCCAGCTGTGACTTGCAGAACTGTCTGTTTAGTCTTTTAGGAGCAGCTCATGTTTTAGTCTCTACTCTCGCTTGACCCACAAATGGTGAAGAAAGTTGCCAGGCCCAGTTCTGAACACCCAGCCCTATTATCTTAAAATGTTCTTCAGCCAAGTAATTGCTCAGGAATGACAGAGTCATTATCCATAAGTTTCTGTCCTTGGATTTGTGTTCAGCTGAGCAACTCCAGTTCCGTGCTGTTTCTGTAAGACACTGCTGGAGTTTTCGAGCAGAGATCAGCGTTGAGGAGAACAGGCTTTGGTGCCTACCCATATGGAGGTTTCTGGTTTATCCCTGCTAATTTGGACTCTGTTTTATTCCTGTAGGGTGCATTAGGACCTTCTGGGCCACCCGGGCCAGCTGTAAGTACCTCCTAGACCTGTGTATGTAAAGTTGGTGCATAATATTATGCAAAACCATCACCAAGACAAGGCGGGAACATGTATCCCAAACAAAGGGGTCAAAGCCTGACTGGGTGAAAATACTTTTCAAAGTGTTTATATATGTATGTGTGACCTGTTCTGGTAACACAGGGCCTTGTCTTAGTCTCTGAGAGATGTTAAAAGCAAGCCAGTTTAGGATAAAGACTAGCATATCAAATGCTATCAAAATGATTAAGCAATAGATAATGTCTAATAAAAATGAAAAAGAAAAAAAAAAGAAGTCATTAAACTAGAAAGTTGTCTTCATAAATGTCTGTGTCCCACTATCACGTCGCTGTATGGGGCTTTATTTAGAGATATCTCGTAGGTAACAGCGATGTAAAGGGAATACAAATTATTAGTGGCAACAAAAGGATTGGTTAAGTTCTTTAAGACTCTGGCTCTGCTCTGATTGCAAATTACAATAATTGGGGGTGGGGGAGTGCTAAGGGAACTTAAAAGAAAAAAAAAATAATTAAGCAGTACTTTCTGAGGTTTGCTTTTTTTGTCCTGTATGTTCAGTTTATAAGCGATCTTTTACTGTTTTAAATGTTGTTTCCAGGGCAAAGGACTACCAGGACCTCCAGTAAGTAATGAGGCTCTTTTTTGAAAAAGAGGTTTAAATAATTTTACTAGCTTTATTGGATACCTGGAGTGTTACAGCCCCACCCCAGGCCTTGGGTCCCTCTGCAGGGCAGAGGGATGTGGAATCCCGCAGCTCAGCAGCCTTTTGGGGTTTTTATGCTTACCTTACCCCCAGGTAAGCTGGCAGTGGTGTAAATTAAGGCACAGCAGCCTTCTAATCGCTGGAAATGACCAGTTCTGGGACAGCTTTTGTCTGGTGGTTTCCTGGAGCATCTCAGAGCTGCTCTGTGTCAGAGGGGATGCAGGCGTTGGCAACAGGCGGCGATGGCAAGAGCAAAAAGGAAGATTTGCATTGGCAAACTGTGGGGGTGCAGGATTGGGCTCTTCGGAGGGGTTAGACTAACGAGTGCAGCCAGACTGTTTGTTTGCCCCGGGTTTTGGCAGCTATGTGAGGTTGCCGTGGGTGTAAGGGTCTTCTCTCTGTTCAACAGGGGCCGCCAGGACCCAGCGGGCTCCCAGGTGGAAATGGATTTCGGGGTCCTCCTGTGAGTTTTTGCTACCATTTGATTCTCATTTACTGAACATGCCACAACCACAGAAGAACAAGGTTCATTTCTGGTCTCTTACCCCATTCTGGAACCGAGATGCACAAGACACTACAAGCTCTACCAATGCCCATGGATGATACTATTCCTTGTATCAGCTTGTGTAGGGTCACCCTGGTCAACCAGTGCAGTGCCAAAGATGTGTGACTGCTTGCAGCCATATCTTCCTTTACCAACTATGAGTAAAGACAAAAGAGCAGCCAATGCCACGAGAATAGAGATTAGTTACCAGCTGGCTCGTACTTTCAGCATCCTCAAAAGAAGCCACAGCACAGAATGGTTCTGATCTGCAGGAGCCCATTCCGCAGAAACATACCATCATTTTTGGGTGTCCCCAGCTCCACTGGTGGAGAGGTACAGAACAGGGATGTAGGTGCAGGGATATGTTCTTCTGTCCTAATCGCTATGCTTCCATATGCATCTGCTCTTCTCTTTGCAGCCATAGAAGCCTCTGCAGAAAGAAAGGTGCAGTTTAGTCCCATTAGAGATATCTTGCCCCACATTCACAAATATGCAATGGTATTTGGTAGCCACCCTCCCTTTCCCTTTTAATTTTCATTTAAATGATTAAGAAGGGGAATTCTTTCTGGTTTTCACTCTTTTAGGGACCTTTTGGTCTGCCAGGATTCCCAGGGCCTCCTGGACCACCTGGACCTCCCGTAAGTTGAGACCTGCAAATAAATGTGAGAAAATTCCCATGGGGAGTTCAGAATTTTCTTCTTGCTGGCAGAACATCCCTGGTTTATTTGCCGCCATTGCCTGTTCTCCTTTTCCAGGCTAAGTTTCAGCAGGCTGTAAACACCCCCAAGCCCCAAGGGACTTTTCACTGGCTGCACTTTGCTGTGTTGGTTATCTATCTCCAGTTTATTGTTTGTGCTGGGTTGGGTGGAGGAACCCCGGGACGCCTGGGCTTTATGGCATAGACAGCGTGCAGGGTGGGCTTTCTGTTCTCTTAAGGTTTATATGGTTGCTTGGATCATGATGTGTTCTTGTAGGGCCAGCAAGGGGGGCTTGAAACCAGCAAGTCTTTTTTGGCGGGGTTTGCTATGGTATCTCTGGAGGGTTGGAAGCATAGAGAGGTCTTTCCCAAGGAACTTCCCAGGCACAGCTGCTCTTCTCAAGTTGCTGCCTTCATCACCTAAGGCTCAAGGCTCTTTCCCAAGCTCAGCTGTGCATCTCCAGAGGATGACTACAGCCCCGACATGTCTGTTTTGAGGACTGGTGCTGCTCATATCGCTCTGGGTTCAGGGGCTGCATTTTATGCTGTGGGGCTGGGTATCTGCCTCGTGCTGATCCAGCTGAGCTGGGTCTGTAAAGCGTGTTTTCTCGAAATTGTATCTCCTCCTGGTGTTTCTCTTCATGTATTTAAAAGACCACATTTCACGAATTGCAGGGTCTTCCAGGCACCCTTCCTGATGGCGGCGGGGACCTCCAGGTATGTTTTTTCTTCATGTAGCATGACAATGTGTTTTGGTTTTAATCCTTGACGTGACTTTTCATTGGCATACTTGGGTCAGACCATTTAACATGCACCGTTCAGACCTGCAGATGTGGGTCTAAGCGGCCGTATTGCAGAATGCGTAAGTGTTGCATGCATATTCACAAGACCACAACGTTCTTTCAAAGGGGGTAGATATGCCAGTGCTGGGTTTTCCCTTGATCTTTGCTTTCCTGTTTGCTTTCCAAAATGCAGGTTTTGCGTACATCCTTCATTTACGAAACAACTTTAGTATTTGGTAAATGACAACAGCTTTTCATGCATCTGTTTCCAGTCCTGCTTTGCAAGAGAAAAGGTCGCGCGTGTTGCGCTGTTTATTTCCACGGGTGGTGGCACCGGGTTCCTATGGGCATATGCTTTGTTTAGACTTCCTTCGAGAAAGTCTTGATTCCTTTCTTTGAAAGGAGTGTTAAGTCCATGAACGATGGAAGTGACATTTCCAGATTTCGCAGCTGTTGTTGTGACAGCATCTTTGGTTTTCTAATTGGTGTGCCCCAAAAAAGCTCAGAGTCAGTTTAGACTGCCTTATGGCACGTCACGTGGAAGTTAATAGAAAATGATGCTATTTCTGCAATTTTAATTTAGGTTACCCTGTGGAATATACTAGAAAATTAAATTCCTGCTATAGAGATGTAGCCTGGGCTTTTATTAAAAGAAAAAAACCAAACAAATTAAAGAAAAGCTGCAGAAGAAAATCTCATTCCCTATTTATAGCTTTCAGAGTATGGCTTTTTAAGCCCCATTACATTTCCATGCATGTTCTGATTTGTTCCCAGTCAAACCAGAGTTCCCACCCGGGGCTCACCCACCCCCTAGACACCTGCAGATACCAGCTTTATTGGTATTTGGGTTAATTTTTTTATAGGTCCCCTTCTGATAAACTCTAATGCTTGTCCTTGTTTCAGTTAGGTGAGTTGCTAATGGAAATCAGTAGGGGTCAATGAGTGCATAGAATTAAATATGTTCCTAATGATTTACAAAATACCCATCCAGCTTCACTGGGGACCTGTGGTTCTCCACTATTTTGGACTGCAGGCCTCTGTCAGCCTTCAGAATCTTCCACAATCCATGCAGGAGTGCTCAAAGTGAAGCAGACTATGCTTAAATTATTATTTTGTGGGTTGCTGGGGGCCTGAAGATCTGTTTAGGACCTCCTGCCATAGGGAAATGCTGGTGAATACATTATGCTATGAATCCATTAGTTTTAGGGGGTTTAGAGCCAAAACCCACAGGACCTGTTCTCCTCTCCCTAGCATTGAAACCAGCTTCCCTGGATGCGCTGTGTGTGCTTGATAAACCAAAGAGTGTTTCTGTTTCTTGCAGTGCCCAGCTCTGTGCCCGCCGGGTCCTCCAGGTCCCCCGGGAATGCCAGCGTTCAAGGTAAGAAAAATACCACCTGGGGATACAAGGGTCTGTCTCCCAAAGTAAACACCACTAGGAACCCCTGGGATTTAATGCTTCTATATACAGCACACATCTCCTGTAGGCTCCACACCTCTCCACACCAGCCATGCATTTGGCCTCAGTTTATGCTGTTGCAATGTTTAGGGTATAACCAAAATTCATAGCTTATGAAATGGAAAAACCTGTGAAGGTCTCCAATTATGATGCAAATGAGGCACAGGACCTTTTGCGTGGTGAGGAATAACATCTGCTGTGGCTGAAATTAGTCTGGGTCTCTCCCACAATAATGGGAAGAGGGCCAAAAAGCAAAGTGAATCTGAGTTTATATAAAAGATTTCAGTGGGACGTGGATTTCTTTGCAAGCTGGAGGATGCAGACATTAAAGATGACTTAAACAAAAAGGAAGGTAAAAGATACAGAATGGGGTTTTCAGAAGCATCTCGGCCCCATTTTCAAAAGTGATGGGAACTGAGTTTCTGGTCCCTGACCTGTAGCCTAATCTCACCACAAGTCACTCTTGAAAATGAAATCTGGGCCTTTCCTGAAACTAGATCAGTTTTGACCCAACGATACCGAACGCAGGAATGGCGCATGGCTAATTCATGGCTAATTAACCCAGGCGTGGCCTCCATTCACACAGTTACAGCACGTGTGTAAATTATTTTCCCAGTAAGTTGTTTGTGTTGTGTGGGTTCGGGTCTTACAGCTATCTCACAAAATTTAAATTTTGAAACAAGATTGTACTGGAGTGTGAATAACTGGAGCTCTTATTTCCAGGGACACACTGGTCACAAAGGAGAACCTGGTGAAATAGGAAAAGAAGGAGAAAAGGTAAACTTCAATTTAAGGGGGGTAGCGAGGCTTTTTTTGCTTTAAAAGCACCATAACAAATAGTTTCTTCAAGAAGAGAGGGAGAAACGAGGCGGTTGGCTGCACAACAAGGAGAAGTTGATATGACTGATGTGCATGGGCTTCCATTGCTCTGCATGCAAGACTTTGTGCTCGTCCTTCAAGAAAATTCATCTTCCCAATAATCATGACGTTAAGATTGGGTCGATAAGTGAACACCTACTGTTTCACATGCAGGGGTGTCAGCTCAGGATAAAAGTCCTGCATTAAACACTCAGGTAAATTCCTGACTGATCAAGCATGTCAAAGAAATTGCTTTGCAAGTAGAAGCAAATTCTGAAGCAGAAATCTGAGAGGGAGGGAGCTCAAGGAGAAATAAGATGGGAAGGTCCCTGGCTTTGGGTTGGTAGGCTCATGCTGTCTCGCCCTTTGTCTAATTATTTTTTCCTCTCCCAGGGCAACCCTGGCCCTCCTGGTCCTCCGGGCATTCCCGGCAGCGTTGGGCTGCAGGTAACACCTACTCTTCAGACTGGTTCCCGTGACCTTTTTACTGTGAAACTCAGTGGCACCATCAATCATTTTGCCTTACACATAATAACAGATGTGGAAGTTGATGCTGGTAAAAAACCAACTCATGCTGGTTTCACTGAGCTTTAATTCAGGTCCTGCTTTTGGTACCTCACCTTGGATGAGATGTCCAGGTGATAGCCACTATCTTGCTGGTACTCCAGTAGAGCCCGGGACACCTTTTTGGGTGGATCAGCCCAGGCTGAGCTCTGGGCTGGCTGGACAGCCTGGCCGGTGGGCTTGGGAGGGCAGGGACTCCGAATGCACCTGCATTGCTCAGTGGTCATCACCGAATCTTGGGAGGGCAGGGACTCCGAATGCACCTGCATGGGGTGCCTGCAGCACCACTTGCTCAGTGGTCATCACCGAAGGGCAAAATGTCTTGTCTGTGCACCAGAAGGCTGAGCCATCGGCCGCTTTTCACTGTTTCTTCATGTTTTCTGTGTTGAGGAGTTGCTGCATCACGCTGTTCTGCCATTTGATGCTTAACAGTGATTGGGTTTTAACAGGTTTGTTTTCTTCATTAGGGCCCAAGAGGACTAAGAGGCCTCCCTGGTCCAATGGGTCCGGCTGGCGACAGAGTAAGAAAAACCTTCTGATTTCTTTTCTTTTTTTCCCCTCCTCCACCACCAGTTTTTCTCATGCAAGGTCCAGGTGTCATTTGTCCTTACTGAAGACCACCAGGGAACTTGTAAAGATGCAAAATGCAGGTTCCTTCCTGCACCCCCCCAAGCTGAATGACCTTCCAAAGGCAGGATGAGTCCACATACATGAGGGACCGGCAGGATCAGGCCCAGTGTTGATTTAAGCATTTAGACAAGAAGGACAAAATGCTGTCCCTGCAGGACTGACAGTGCCAAAGGATCTTGCCAAAAACCTGAGAAATGTTTCATGAACATTTCACTTTCTGTCGTATTTCTTTACAAGAAAATGCTAAAGAAATCGCTGGTGGACAAAGATTTTCTGGACACGAAAAGTCTGCTCAGGCAGAACAGGGTCAACCTCTCGTTCCTCGTGGCTTTGGACTTTTGCCAAGGGGCTTTGGACTTTTGCCAAGGTCCTTTGGCCATTCCCCTAGAGGCTGAATGCTTTTGAATTTGACAAAGTCATGCATTTATTTAGGATCAGGTGTGTTACCCAGATACCGAGGCCATGAATGATATCGGTGTACCACGGAGATAATGGTGGGGACATCCAGGGTAGGAACCTGCTTGGGCAGAGGAGGATCTCTTGCCAGACTGTATTGCAAGCCAGCAAGAACTTTGGGGTATCTTTCCAGGGCTTTGTGTTTTCTTAGATTGCGGTGTAAGGTGGGGATACTGTTACTTCACCCTCCGCCAATACAGCATTACAATGATGTATTATTCTCTGCAGGGTGACATCGGTTTCAGAGGGCCACCTGGCATCCCGGGACCTCCAGGGAAAGCTGTATGTATCTACCTCTCAGCATCTCTCTGGCCCTGCCTTCCACAACCAAACTGAGAGTTTATCCCTCCTGCACTAAACTCTTTGCTGCCGGAGAACAGGAGGAGCGTGCTGACCATCTCCATCAGATCATTCCCTTTGCCTTTTTCCCTCCAGTTAAAGCAGTGTTACTTCACCTGACCCAGATCTCGTGGTGTCTTTCCCTTGGTCATGCCCCATGCCAGAATAAGTTCACCACGTTTCCATTGCTCTCCGTTCTGTGCTGCTCTTCCCTCAGCATCTGCATCTGTGAGCAAGCTCTCGAGAGGGGCATCTGTGGTGTCCTTGGGAAGGAGAGTTGAGGGAAGAACGAGTAGGTGCTATCCTCAGCTTACATGTACAAATATCTCAAGGGTGGATGTCACGAGGTCAGAGTCAGACTCTTCTCAGTGGTGCCCAGCGACAGGACAAGGGGCAATGGGCACAAACTGAAACAGAAAAGGTTTCAGTTGAATATGAGGAAGACCTTCTTTACTTTGAGGGTGACAGAGCTCTGGCGCAGGCTGCCCAGGGGGGCTGTGGAGTCTCCTTCTCTGGAGATATTCAAAGCCCACCTGGAGGAAGTCCTGTGCCCCCTGCTCTGGGTGAGCCTGCTTTAGCAGGGGGGTGGGACTAGATGATCTCCCAAGATCCCTTCCAACCCCTGCCATTCTGTGATTCTGTGAAATCCTTTAAGCCTGGTCTATTCCCAAATCCCCACAGCTCGCAAAGACTTTTGCTGCAAGGAGAAATAGTTGGGTATTCGAGATGCAGCCCTCAACCTTTTGCAGAGCTCTGGGGTGAAGCGTAGGAGAACACAGAACCTGACCTGTGGGCAGACAGACCCCTGTACCCTCCTCGCCGTGCCCAAATACGAGACCAGAGCTGCATCTGCAGCCTTGTGGCCTCTTGAGAGCGTTTCCCACTGGCCTGCCACCCTGCCTCTCCTTACTGGGGGTGACGTGAATCCCCGTTACAGCAGACACCTCTGCCTGCCTACGCCAGCCAACACTTCACAGTCTGCATTGACCCCGAGGCAGTGCCACCCTCGGGGGACCCCTCCCTGGTCTTTGCAATTGTAGAAGAAATTCATCTGAACTAAAAGAAAATGAGGTGTTTACTGTCCACCAAATGTTTAATTACGCCAAGCAGGATCTAGACAGTAAATATGAAAGTTTTTCTCCTACTTTATTTCTGATTAAAGAAAATGCTTTATTAAATGAAGGGGAAGATGCTCCCTGCCCTGAGGGGTTGTTGGCAAAGTCCCTGCTGCAGTCGGTCTGTGTGTCAGGAATTACAGGGTGTAACTGAGGAAGTACAGCCGAGCTCCGAGGGGAATGGTGTGCTGACGCCTCTGCTAACACCAGCAAACGGCACAAGAAACCCCTCCGTCATTTACATCCTTGAAACTTTGGTCTTTGTTGCTGTGTGATGAAGATGCTTAATGGCTTTTCCTCCTCTGTCACAGGGAGACCAAGGAAACAAAGGACCTCAGGGATTCAGGGGGCCCAAAGGCGATACTGTAAGTGCAGTAAAACACCCGTCTACTCGAATTTTGGCCGTGACATTCAAAGGAGTCTGTCTGACAGGTTTATTATGGCTTGTCCCCACCTTGGTTTCTTTGAAAGGGAGGTGAAAGGGATGAAAGCATTTGTCTCAAAACCAAGATGTTTAAGTCTTATTAAAGATGCCTAAGTAATAAGATGCCGAAGTGCTTCTTACACAGGGATCAGCGCTTGCATCTCCATGCCTTGAAACCATCAAGAATTTCCCCAGATGCTGCAGCCAGCATTAGAAGAGTTTTCTGGTGTGTCCTGAGAGAACCACCATACCTATATAGACAGGACAGGGGCCAGCACAAACGGAATGAAATGTCCCTACAGAGTCTGAGTAGTATCTTTGTTGACTGATTGTTCTTAAGGGTTGTGCCCTGGATAACACAGGATTTATTGTTGATTTCTAGGGTAGGCCTGGACCAAAAGGAAACCCAGGGGCTCGTGGATTCATAGGAGAACCTGTAAGTCAATTAAATAGGATGCAGGTCTCACTGTTGTCTTGCATACAGATGATGAGATACAGCACGATAGGAAAACGCTTGCATCTTACAGTCTTTGCTATCAAACTTCTGCTCGGTGGGTCTCTGTAACCTGCAGTGTAACCCCAGTTGGACCAAACCCCAGCTGTACTGCTGGTAATGGAAAATCTCCCTGTACAACTGGAGCTGGACCCATGGCCAAAAGGTCCTTTGATGTGAATGTATTTTGCAAACCACAGAGTCTCCTCATAACCTTAACTGGTGTTGTGCATGGTTGCAGGGCATGCCTGGCAAGGATGGACGGGATGGAGCTCCTGGACTCGATGGTGAGAAGGTTTGTAAAATTCTACTTAAACACTGCAGGAAAGATTTCTGTTAGTGTCCCATGTGTGTTGTAAAGCTACTGATGCTTGTCAAGAAAGAGCATGGCTGGAAAGCTTTTGCTTCTAAAGAGTTTTCCAGTAGCGTAACTAGTGAAGAAAAGTGAAGTGGCTCCTATTAATTAATCCCAAGGAAATTCCCTAAAGAAAGAAGATGCACATATGGGCCACGCGCATATGATCTAAACTCAGCTGTGTCCCTATACTTAGTGGTTCCCGTTGGCTGACTCTAGGCCTTCAGAGATGCCTTTTCAGAGCTGTTGACAGAGACATCTGTTTATTTTAATTGCCTGTAGACAAAGTGCTGTCAGGTACTGGTTTCTTGGTTTTTGAACAGTGAATCCCGCAGGAGCACGGATCGTGTGCCAAGGAAGGCTGGGAGCTGCAAGGGGACTAAGGAAACCCCTGGGAGCTCTGGGCACCTCCTTTCCAGTGGGTGCCCACCTCCTGTAGACACAACAGCCTGCACATAGAGGGAGGGAGAAGATGACAAATGCCTGTTTGGGAATGTGTCCCCTACCTGTGTCAGACCATTTGCCAGTGGCAGAGGGTCTCTCCTAACCTCCCAATATCCACAGGGCGATGCAGCTCGCATGGGTGCTCCTGGAGAGAAGGGGCCAAACGGACTTCCCGTGAGTATGGCAGCAGGGCCCGTTGCCTTCGGGGGGGTACAGCAGCTTGGGCTGCCTATGGAGGTCATTCCTGGGGAGAGGGGAGGCTCGCTTTGTGCATGGTCTCACAAGGGGCCCCATTTAAGCCAAGAGGAAATGCACTTTTCCCACCATACAAACAGGGGAGGAATGTTCAAGACAGAATGGAAAACAACGTGGGTAGGGGTCAGGCTCTGCTCCCAGGGAAGGGGCGATAGGACGAGGGGAAATGGCCTCAAGTTGTGCCAGGGCAGGGTTAGGTTGGACATTGGGAAAAATTCCTTCCCCAAAAGGGCTGTCAGGCACTGGAAGGGGCTGCCCAGGGAAGGGGTCGAGTCCCCATCCCTTGGGGGGATTTAAAAGCCGGGCAGAGGCAGTGCTGAGGGCCAGGGTTTGGGGGTGGGATGGCAGGGGTAGGGGAATGGTTGGACTTCATGAGCTTAAAGGGCTTTTCCAACCTAAATGATTCTATGGTTCTATCTGGAGTAGCACCAAATACTAATATAGAAATACCCTGGCTTTTGGCCACTCTGGCTCTGTTTAAGATTTAAATTTGAGAGGGGTTTTCTCTTTCACATCCCAGTGACGTGCACCCCTTGTGCAGGGAGGTAAGACCATAACAGTAGCTTGAGCTCTGTCCTTGGCTTACTAGTGTTCCTTGGTGAAATGTTTCATCTCTCCAGTCTTCCAACTGTTTAAATAGAGGTAAAGTATTCCTTTCTTCCTGCCTTATGGAATATTTTGAACACTCTGGGAGAGAGGTTTCTGCTGTCCAAAATGCTGCTGCTGCCGCTCTATTTGTATATTCCTCCTCTTTGCTCTAATTGCCAAGGATTAGTGTACGTAGAGGTGCTCGTGCAGTGAACGAGAGGGAAATTGAAGCCATAATTTTCATGGTGTAAGCTGCAGAAATGGAAATCCTGCATTGCTTCAAGCAAACATTGCTCCTTGTATGTCAAATCAGACCAGAAAAACAAATTAACTCTACTTCTTCTGACATTGCTTTAATATTTTTTTTTCAGGGGCTGCCTGGAAGAGCAGGTATTAAAGGCTCAAAGGGTGAACCAGTAAGTGAGTCTCTCTAATGATGGGTTCTCGTGCGGAAGCTACTAAATTTGTCACGGCAAGGCTTTTCGGCTTTTGGCTATTGATGCCCACAGGCAGACCCTGGGAGGGCTTATCCCAAGGGATGGCGTCAGTGTTCCCACCAGGGCTGGGTGCCCCTGGCAGTGAGGAGCAGGCGTTCAGTGTAACGACTGGGATGGCCCCACTCTTGTGGAGACAGCTCTTGCATCTGGTTCGGTGAAGGTCTAGCAGATACACAGGAGAATCATCAGTGGTTTCATGAACCTCAGAAGGAAGCATTCACCCTTTTGTCAAAGCCCCAAAAGCAGGCTTCATCTCTGGGAATCAAAAGGCTGAGCATCTGCAAGCAGGGGCAGGATTATCTCATCCTGCCTTTTGGAGACTCTCCCCCCAACCTCAGGAGAAAAGCTTCCACGGAGCCTTACATTGGCACCTACCTGTGAGATGAAAGAAAAACCTCAGACAGACCAAAGCAGTCCAGTGCAAAGCTGTTCTGGGAAGCATCTTTTTTCCTGTCCTTCCCCTTCCTTTCTCAATTTTCCACTCTGCACCTGCATCATCATTACTGCTAATCCTTATGCACGCGAGCATGCTGCAGGAAGGCGTTTCTCCTTGCGTAGAGGTGATGCAGGAATGAATGGAATGGGGTGCCCTGAGCGCGGCTCCAGAAGAGCATCGCTGTCCCAGTGGTCCACTTCAGTCCGAGATGGGATATGGTGGCACTGCCCTGGGGCTGGAGCCCTCCCTTGTCACTGATGCCAGGACACGATGTACAGCTCACCTCTTCTTGTTGAGAGTTTTGTCGTCTTGATGTTAAAACTGTAAAAGTTTAAAGCTGGTTTTATTTCCTGATCCAGGTTTTAACCCCCTCCTCCGTTTGTTGCTGCAGGCAGGACAGAAACAACTCTCTGCAGTTATGCCCTAACTGAGTGTTCGCTTTCTCCTCTGCAGGGCAGTCCTGGCGAGATGGGAGAGGCAGGTCCCTCTGGAGAGCCGGGCATCCCTGTACGTATCCCCATCACTTACACTTATCACGAGCTCTGCTGAGGGTGTTTCAGACCAGGCTGTGAAGCTGGAGCTCGCACGCTGCTTCCTTGCACACAGAAAGCTTTTGGTGGCGCGCTAGGTGCTGTGCTGCCCGCAAGCCCGGGGTGCTGAGCGCTCCCGGGCAGCCCCGTGATGGGAGCGGCTGGGTGGGTATCTCCGTGCACAGACACCCCTGCAGCAGAGGCCAGAGCCCACCAAGGCAGGCGGTGTGACCTAGCGGATGGGGCAGCAGGGCAGGGAGTTTGGGATTGGAATAGCCTGGGATTCAGGAATACATTCCAGCTCTGCAATGGATTGGGAGGGGTGGATTCGTGGTTGCTAAACGGCGTGGCTGACTTTGGGGTTTTTAACTGTAAGTACAACGCTGCTTGTAAATCACATAGATACCCAAATCGAGTTCAGTCCCTGGGATTACTCCTTGGATAAAATAAAAGGCCACGTTCTCTCTTGGTAGTGTCTCTGGGGAGTTTTGGCAGCAGAGGCATTATACCCCCATAAGTGGGCCAGATCCTGCTCTCATTGACAGCTCCACACAAATGCATGGTGATTCCTCCCATTTCGTTTGGCAAAGACGGCTGCAGTTGTCCAAGAGGTTTTCGGAGGTGCTGCAGGCACACAGGAGAGCCTGGGCAGGCAGCAGGTCCCTGCCGAGGCGGTGGTAATGAGGTTCAGCTTGTGCTGAATGTGAGTCATTAATGAAGCCAAACTCTCGTTAAGCTATTGCAACCTGCATTGCCCCCGGCACCTGGACCATGAAATCCTTCCCATTCCTGTATCGCTCTCCTTGGAGCAGTAGAGGTTCGCTGCAAAACCTGAAGCCATATAAGCAACAAAACGGGAAAGCCTGCACCTTGTCAGGGTGAACGGCAGGGGCTTGAAAAGCGTTAAAAAGTTTGTCAGCCTGTTGGGGATCTCTTGCCTTTCTTGTACGTAGTTGCATGCCTTTCCCAACTGCTTGAAGATGCCCCAAAGTTCATGACCATGCAGTGGGTGGATGCAACACCAGAACAGTTTTTTGGGTGGGGAATCCATTCCTGTGTTTCCTTCTCCCAGGCAGTGCTGCAGCAGCGTTACCTTGCTGGGAGCTTGTAGGTGTGAGCCCCTAGGAAAGAAAACCCCATACACAGCTCTCGCAGGGCTCACTTTTACTCTGTGAACTGACAACTTTTGGAAACTTCTGGGTTAGAAACCGCTGAGGTCCTCAGTGGAGCCTTGTGTTCCTGCTTTCATCGCATTCCCTGCACCATAGAATCGCAGAATGTTTTGGGTGGGAAGGGACCCCTAGAGGTCACCCAGCCCAACCCCCCTGCAGGAGCAGGGACACCTTGAACCACATCAGGTTGCTCAGAGCCCCGTCCAACCTGGCCTGGAATGTTCCCAGGGATGGGGCCTCCACCCCCTCTCTGGGCAACCCCTGCCAGGGTTTCAGCACCCTCGTTGTAAAGAATTTCTTCCTTATATACCATCTCAGAGCCTGAGAAATAAAAAGTTGCAGGAGCTGCAATGCAAACCTGAAAACAACTGCATGGCTGCCTGTTGCGGTCCTG
>NW_009260430.1:827990-847714 GCF_000687185.1 Egretta garzetta | reverse complement strand
TGAGCGGCAGAGAAAAAAAATGGAATCAGGGTGAAAAACCTGATTTTGCTCACACTACTAAAAATGTGAGGATACTTTTTAATGTGTCACACCCCAACTAGTGCTGCCATTGCGGTTGGACCTGACCTTCCAGTGGTTTTGTTGGGCCTTTTTGCTTTGCTTTTTATTTCCCCTTTTAATCTCATTTTGAAATCCAGAAACCTACAGCAAGTTTAACATGATTTCTGGTATGTGCCACTTGGAAGAAATTGAACCGTGTGATGATTTATTGTTTGTGAGCAGCTGCTCTTTAAATTTCCAAGGAGAGGGAAATCAGCCTTAGTACTAAACTAAATAAATAATGTTTGCTTTTATGTCTGCAATTTTTCACCAGAATAGCTGGGCCCACAAAAGGTGTCTCGTTCTTATCGCCCAAAATCAAATGCGGGAGAGCTAATTGCATTGGTGCAGGCGCCTGGATGCAAGAGCAGATGTTTATTTCTAACCTGGATTTCTGATTTGTGTTATTAGAGTCCGAATTTATATGCAATGTAGTTAAGCCTGGGCTATTCTGAGAGAGTTGCAGGGTTCATCTAGTGTTGAGGCTGCTCGGCTCAGAACAATTTGACTTTATTTCCCAGAGCAGACCAGGGGTTTCCTCCCGTTTGGAGGCTGCTGGGTGCTGTCAGGTCCCACCGCTTTTAAAGGCACCAGAGTTATTTCTGGTGCAATTAAATGTGACTTTCCCACGGCTTTTCCATGAGGATTTCCTCTTCATGGTGACCAGGAAAAATTAGGAGAGACAGTGGATATTTGGATATCAGGGAGAATTTGTTGGGCTAACAATTAGGGAAAAAATAGGGATGCCAATTTAACACAGGGCACGGCTGCACTTCAGTCCAGCGGGCAGCTGGTTTCTTGGGTACCCTGGGCCGCCGGTGCTGACGGAGCCTCTGCCTGCGGCGGCCGCGTCGCGGTTGTTGATTTGTGTCCCTTAACGCCAGCAGCGAGGGCTGAGAAAGGGGAGAAAGCTGAAGTCCCACCCTGTGACAGAAGTTTGCCTCCGGCATCCATTTCAAGAAAACACTTTACAAAATGGGATTTCGGTGCCTAAATTGCTTAGTTGGTTTTTTTTTTTTCTCCCGAAGATCTTTATCGTATGTGTGATTTTTCTCAGTAGAAAGCAATAGAGACTCCTAATGGCAACGTTCGTGTTCTGTCCAGTGAGGCAGGCTCTTAAAAGCACCTGCACTAGCAGCATAAGAGACTGCATTTTTCTATATTGCTGCTACAAAGTGTGTCCAAGCAAGTGGATGCAGTTGCCATTTTTCATCTCCAAGCGCATGCAGCACGTGTTTTGCGGTAGTTTCTTGCAGAACTGGATCAATTAAAAGCGTAATATTGGGATGGGAGATCCCCTTTAATGTGTACTATGTACGCTTCGTCACGCTTCCAACTTTTGCTGTCACTGATCTTTACTGCTTATGAGTACGATATGTCATTAAGCATGAATATATACAAATAAGCATTTCTGTTAGTAATAACATTAATAAAGCTCAGTAAGCACCGAGCACCACGTCACAGAGGCTCGTTGGGTTGAGCAGCAGCGGGCACCATGTACATACGGAACTGCACGCTCCCATTCCCCCACACAAGCGACTCACCTGGCCCTGAATTTTCTCCTTACCTTATCTTCTCTTTCTCTTTTCAGGGCCCACTTGGTCTTCAAGGCCCGACGGGAGCCCCCGGTGTCAGAGGTTTCCAGGTCGGTATGCCGACAAGGGTGATTTAACGCATCGCGTTTTGGCAGGCCACTTTCCTGCAAACCTCCGGCAAGACAAGCGCGCGATGACAACAAGCGATAGGAAGAAACGTCTTTCCACTTGCCAGAAACCAGTTTGACACCTTTATTAACGATTTCTAGTTGGTATTTGCTTGCAAAAGAAGGGTTTGAGTTTGACCTACGCAAAGACACCCTCATTTCTCCTTGCCCTAGACGCCCCCAGCCTGTATGTCTTCAGTGAACTCCTTTTCCCTTCTGCTGCGCTGGGGAGGCTCCTATTTCTTGCTCCCCTCTCCAAGGGAGCGTTCACAACCACTCCCCAGTGAAATGGGCTGAAAACCAGCGTGGGTGCTACCTTCTGGGACCACCACTCGGTTGGGAGTCACAAATGTGATTTTATTATCGAACGACCTGGGCCAGCCAAAGGCTGGAGCCCTTTGGGCAGCGTGGCTGACCTTCGGAGTGAAACGTGGCGGGGCAGAAGTTGGAAGGGGCTGTGCCGACCAGCGCGAGTGGTACCAGCAGTCAGCACGTGATCCCTAGGGCCTGGGGGAAAAAAGAGAGGCGACCTAAGACAAATGGCTTTTTGGAATACGTCATGGAGGCTGGCGAACCCTGGGGCTGTGAAGGTACGCAGGGCTTCTTGACTCTCTAAGCCACATCTTTTTCTTTTTGGTTTTCCTAACAGGGTCCCAAAGGTGCCAGTGGGGAGCCTGGCCTTCCTGGCCCAACTGGAATTCGTGGAGAGTTAGGTGACAGGGTAAGGAGACAAATATTGGTCTGCAACTAATTCCTGCTTGGGAGATGTGAAATCAGAGCATAACAGGGCCCCCAAACGCAGCGTAGCTGATGCCACCCCAGCAAACGCGCGACGGCAGAAGGTGGGGACGTGGGGGTTCCAGTCCATCCTTGGCGACCGCCGCCTGCCCAAGGTGGCCCCTGCAGCAGGGAGCAGGACCCCCCCCATCCCCCCCTCCTGTTTCCGGCCTCATTTCTGCCTCAGTTCAGAAACTCACACTATTTTTAGGTAGGATGGATGCCCAAAAGGGACTCTGGGAACCTATCCTGGCCAGAACAGACAATTGCTTGGGTTTCTTTCCCTGCTCCGTATGCTGAAGTCACCAAAGCCTTGCTCCCCACGAGCCCAGCAGAGCCGGTTCACACACTGCTGTTATTCAGGTGCGGGGTTAGGGTTTCTGGATTTTTTTAAATTACAGTTTGCTCAGTGGTTTTCTTTCTGAATGGCAACACACCTGGGCCCCGCAGCTCAGAATAAATGCAGCTTTTTATTTAAATGAATTCATTCTCATTTAAAAGAAGCCAGCGGGGTAAAGCGAATGACATTTGTTCGGGGCTTGCAGGAGAACAGGAGCTGTGTGTTCGCCCGCACCCCTCAACTCCGGCTTTAAGGTGAAGTTTCTGTGTAAGCCATCGCAGCGGCACCGCGGGGGTTTCACAATGGCCCTTCTGTGCCGGCTCCAGGCAGGTTTAAAAAAGCCTCTTGGAGGGCCTGAGTGCCTGGAAGCGTGAAACAGGAGGGTTATTGTGGAGCTGCGGGGTCCTGGCTGCATTCTGGGCTTCTCCGCGGTGAAAAAATGTACGTTCAGAGGGGAAGAGGCCCCTGCACAGAGCAGCCTGGTATCCAGAGGGCTGCTGCCAGCAGAGGCGGGGGGAAATTTTATACCTAAAGCAAAAAAAACCCAAGCAAACAAAATTCTAGGTTTTATTTCTGGCTCTGAAGTTGAGCATAGTTACTCTAAGATGCATTTGTCCGTTGTTTCTTAACGCCCCGGCTCGTTAAGGGCTTTCCCCGGGAAAGTGTGCCCGTGCAGGTCTGGGTAACGCTGGAGACTTTCCACCTCCACGTACGCAACCGGTACGTGGAGTAAGTTCCATCTGCCCGCCCAGTCCCACCAGTACCGGTGGCAGCCACGTGCGCCCAGTGCCCTCCCACGTGCTGCAAATTTCCACCCTTAATTACTGGGTGCAAGACTTGGGCTGGGAAGACCGTAAAACCTCAGACCGTGTCTTTGTAGCTCGAACAGCCTTTGCTGCCGGGGGCTGGGGGGACACAAAGAGCAGAGCAGGCGCTGCCCTGGGTTGGCTTCACGGACACCCCAGCCTGCTGGTCCTGGCACGTATAAAGCGGAGAACTGCAAATACGGGATCAATACAATTCCATCATCCCAGCTGCAGCGAACCCGTCGCGCTCTCCTGAAATCAATTGTGGCTTTTTTTTGTTTTGTTTTCTTTAAAAGAAAAAAAACCAACCCTATTCCTGCAAGCCTGAGTTAACACAGGTACTGATAGACTTTGTCCCAGTCCCTGGACTGGCTGTGGCCAGGAAGATAAAGCAGCGTGTCAGTAAGTGTATTTTCTTGCATGAAAAATGCAAGAGGTTTAATGCGTTTGACCGTAAGATATAAAATAGCATTGAGACGATAAATAAACCATCTTGTCAGAGCGGGATGTTGGGGAGAGGAAGGATTTGGCTGTTATTACTGACTGTGGTAGGAATAGGTAAATATTTTTCCAAAGTATTTTTGTGAAGATCAAATCCCTGGGGTGCTGAATGCCGGCAGCCATCTAGGGCAACATCTCCCTCGGCTCCACGCTGGCATCGCTAGAGGCTTGGCAAAAAATGTTGTGTTTAGCTGATAGAGTGGCACAACCGTGAGGAAGGCTGGTGGCCCTGAAGTCCTGTCACTTGTTCCTGCTGCTAGGAATTACTGTTGCTGTGAATTACACAGGTTTGAATCAAAATCTTTTGGGCTAAGCTTTTCTTGAGGGGACTGGTCCTGGCAGGACACAGTCTTTGGTGACTAAGCTGTGTTTTATTGCCGTAAACTTTCATGGAGCTTTGGGACTCTGTGAAGCTGGAGGTATAAATCTAGATGCCGGTGTTCAGCAAAGAATATATCATCTTTGCCATGGGCAAACATAAAACGGGACTTAGAAATAGCTGTGGCCGTTCTTGCGTTTCCACATTCCATGGTCTGGTTTGCCGAGAATTATTTTTTCTTTAATAGAAATCCCCCTCCCGTATTTTAACGTATTCAGTGCTTGACTTGAACAAAAGCGCCATGCCCTTATTACATGTGTTTGTGCTCTTCTAAGATTCTGTTCTGCTGAGCCATCTCTGGATCTAGTTATTAAAAAAAGATCAGTCTGCAGATGCCAGATTGATGAATGTGCTGTAGAAATCCTGTTTGAAGGGTAAAACGCTCGGATTTCCCATGTAGATTTTACAGTAGGGGGGAAAAAAAATCTGGGCTTCTCCTGAATTCCATGCTGGCTCTGCTATATGGCCCCGAAGTCACAGATCAGGCTGAAAATGTCTCCTGTCCTCTCTATGAATGCCAGGTAAAAGATTTTTCAAGTTGCCTGTATTATCCCTAGGGTGATCATCAGTTCATCATCTAAATGTATTTTATTCCCGTGGCCGTCTTGTTCTGCAAATCTCAAAGTCAGGAGCACCTGACTCTAAATCCCCGGGAAAACTGAGTCCAATGAAGCCTTGAAAAACCATCCTGACTTTTTGCCCTGGCGGTACAAAAATGTTCTTGTCCATTTTTATGCCATGAGTAAATTCAGTCTCCTCCTCACATCTTCAGGTGTGAAAGGCAGAGATCAGTCGCCCACCAGACTCAGCCTGGACCTCGTCCTTTAACTTGTGAATTTGTAAAATTGCTGTTTCAGTCACGATAGCGAGATGACAATAAGGAAAAGCAGGGGGGCAGAAGCAAAACAGAGTTCCTGCCCCTGGGATGGATGTGAAAGATGACTTTAGTGAGACGGGTTTTAAAGAGTAGGATGAAAAGCACAGGATTCATTTTAGTTTTATGTAGGAGATTGAGGAAGGTGGTATGAAAAAGGCCAGCGTAGATAACTCATGTCGGGTGGGTGGGGAGCAGTGCATTGCCCAACCATGTCAAGAAAGTCCCTCTGGTCTGTTTGGGTGAGGCTTGGTGGGCAGAAGACCACCAGCCCTGAGCTGGGGGGTCCGGCGTGGTCCGGCAGCCGCTCCGGGCTGTAGGCAAGAGGCCTGAGGAACTCCTACAGCACAAACCGGTGACTGTGGAGAATGCTACCAAGCTAGCAGGGATGCTTAAAATCTCTTCTTGTTCCCGAGACGTATGAATGAGGTTTGGTCCCTCCTACCTGGCAGCTGGAGACTTAATTCCCAACCCCTTGCTGCCTGAGAGACTGTCTGACCGCACCAGGAATTGGCAGCAAAATAACAGTTTGAGCTCACTTGCCTTCTTTCTTTTACTTACTCCCAGGGTCCTGCTGGTGTTCCTGGCCCCAAAGGTAACCAGGTAAGTGAAGCTGGGGTAACTCCTGGGATAACTTTCATGCTGTAGTCAGCAAAGGCGTTTTAACCGTACCTTAGGCGCAGCCTTTGACAGCACAGCCTGCTTTTCCTTCTTTCAAACGAAAATAATCTGCAGCAGGCATCACCAAACCCCTCTTTGACAAAAACTAGCGCTTTTCCAGCAAGCGTTGCTTTGCTTTGTTTACCGGTCTCAGTGTCTGTGTGGTCCCTGTTTTGTTGTCAAGGGAAAGACCAACCTAACCTGCATTTCTCTTGAATAACGTCTCTAAAGCCATGTAGTCACCATAACGATGTTCATTATCTGCTCTAATTGCCGTTTAATAAGCCAGCTCTGCTGCAGAGCGTTCGGGGCGGGAAGCCCTGCCCGTGCGGCCGCTGGCAGCGGGTTGCAGCGATTCCTGTCCCCCCCAGCGATGCCTGAATGGCACACGGAGGCGATCAGCAAATTGTCACAGCTAGTGAAAATAACGTCCCCAGAGCTTTAGCCACCCTTACATCAGGGACCCCAGAGTGGAGAGGGATGGTCCCCACCAAGTTGAGGGATCACTTCTGGGTAAGGGCGGGATGGAGCTGTTCTGCAGATGACTTTTTCCATGGAGGATGCCTAAAGGACACAGCTACACTGGAGACGGGACATTTAGCTCTCATTGCAAACACGTGCTTTCTGTGAGACCCAGAGCTCAGGGGAACCTGAGGTTTAGATGCCCTGTAAGAGAAATGCCAGTGCCAGCCTGTGGATGTCCTTCATGGCCACCCTGTCAGGGCTCTCGTCGGTACAAATTCAGCCTTTCATCCAAGTACCAGCTTGTTGCAAAGGGCACCTGGTGCTGGTGCAAGCTGCCTTGCACCACGAGTGCCGTTGTCAGCAGGGGAGCATCTACTGTAGAGTTCAGCTTTGGGAAGAGAGAACTTCCTCCTGCTGGAGCTGCTAAGTGCCCCCATCTGCCCTAAGAGCTGAGGTTATCCAAGCCTCACGGTGAGTCTTACCATCAATGATCTTTGTGCATCAATAGGTGCGGTGTTAATTCTGGTATCTCACTTTCAGGGTATTGCTGGAGCAGATGGCCTCCCAGGTGACAAAGGAGAACTGGTAGGTGTCCTTAAATTCAGTAGGATTGACTCCTCAAAGTAACAACAGATGGTTCTAGAGAACCGTGAATCAAGAACCAATATGGTCAGTCAGAATTAACCGCCCAAGAGCTCCAACCCTGCTGGCTGCCAAAAGGAGAAGGCAACCCAAGCCTTCCTGCCACCGTATTCATGGTGTGCATCAGCTCTCCTTGGGAAGCGCTGGACAGCCAGCATGGCCACTGCAGAACTGTGGCGTATCGGCGCTCGTTTGCCATTTGGCTCCTCGGAGCGGTTGACATTGCTCTGCCCCTGGGGAATTCTGTCCATCTCAAGACGTAGCCAGGTTGGCTGGACCTGTGGTCAGCATTGGTAGCCAGGATGAGTCTTGGTGCCAGAGTTCTCTCCCTGTTGTGCCAGGGCTGGATCTGGCCTCCAGCATCAGGAGGTGCCGCGCTCATATCATCGTGGCTTCCCGGAGCTTGGGAGATTTGTCTTTAGATGCGCGTGTTCTGAATGGATCATTCTTTCTTATTTCCCTTTTCTTTCTAACAGGGTCCCTTTGGTCCCCCCGGCCAAAAAGGAGAGGTATGTGTCAGACATCGCAGGCTCAGGGCCCAAAAGGTTTGGGAGTAAACACGCTTATCACATCTTCCGATGATGTATCTCCCTAAACTATGTTCTGGCATTGATTCCTAGAAATATGTTTTTGTCACGGCCATGCTGTAAAATGTAGGACAATGACAATTTTCTGTGGCATTCTAAGCATTCACATGGGTTTCATCATTTCGCTGCAGCACGGACTCTTACTATCATGACCTAGGTATGTAAAACCACCCATACGCTGTAGGAAATGTACACAGTGAGCCAGATCAGTTAGGGGAACCCAAAGAAAGACTTAACTAATCCCCATGAGAAAAGAATGGACTTATGTCTTCTGTTTTAAGTGTTTGGGTTTTTTTTTTCTTCTTCATTGCAGCCAGGAAAAAGAGGAGAACTTGGTCCAAAAGGTGTCCAAGGACCTAATGGGACAGCTGGAGTACCAGGGATCCCAGGGCATCCAGGGCCCATGGGCCATCAGGGGGAGCAAGGCGTTCCCGGTGTCACAGGAAAACCCGGCCCTCCTGTAAGTATCATCTGCTTCTGGGGGGCAGGCAAGGAGTCTCTGAAGTGAATAAGTGGATCGTGGATTTTGGATGCATATTCAAAAAATAAGGCCCTGCATTTGAGCAGGCAAAAGTAGGTAACTGTGCATGCAAGCTAACAAGAGTTTACCAGTGCAAAAAGATGAACAGTTTGCAAGCTTCAGCATTAAAGTCCCCCAGAATGCATGCCTTGGAGAATTAATCTCCTGCAATGAGACACGGACAGATTATCTGCATCCATTGGGATGGGCTGTAAGTCACTGTGCTGCTTACAGAGATGAGTTAGACATTGGTCATTTAGAAGTACAACTCCTATTCACTGTTGGAAATGCTAGACCTCTGTCTTGGTCCAGAGTTCATGTTTCATCATTCAGGAAAGGCCAAGTAAGCCCCACATTAAATATCTGGCCTAACATGAAAATTAATCGCTGCTATTAACATGACAGAGCTTCTGAACTGAAGCCGTCATCTTTTGAAGGTGGGGGGGGGGGGAAAACCCCCATTCCTCTTCATGCGGGATCCTGTGCTTCTTACTAAGCTACTGGGAATGAGTTTCACGCCCTGAAGCGTCTGCAGGGATGGGGATCGATAACGTGGTCTGTGTAAGGACAGATTCTTCTCTTAATCGCAGGGCAAAGAGGCCAGTGAGCAACATATAAGAGAACTCTGTGGGGAAATGATAAATGGTGAGTATTACTGAGAGAAAACTGACTTTAATTACCGGCTTTAGCCGTAGATGAGTACATCCTGGACGTAAGATGGCTCCTGAGATTTGTAATTTTTCTGTCTTAATAAGAAAAAACATGTTGACCTTTAATGTAAGGGAATTATTCAGGAGGTCACACCTTGTTGTCTGGGATGTCCTTCATTTTTTCTGAAATTAGCGGTTTTAAATGATTCATCATGGCAGCACCCAAAGTGTGCTGAAAGCAGCTTCGACACACGGACACGCGTGCTGGTGGCGAGGGTGTCTGCCCTGAGCTGTGTCATTCGGAACCTCCGCCCCCCTCCACGCACGCTCCCGGAGCTCCCAAAGTGTCGTTCTTCCTCTGGAGTCACCACTCTTGCATTTAGAGGTTGTGTTCGCCATTTGGGATGAAGTTAAACTCTGAAAGCTCATTTCAGAAAACTTGTTTTAATTATTTAAGTATAACTTTCTAGAATACTCGACAGCTTTTAAAGCGGTTTAGGAAATACCAGTGGCTTAAAAACCTGCAGATTTCGGACCAAAATCTCCCTCAGTGGGGACTTAAAAAAATAGAAAGGCGTAGGTGAGCTGAGAGGACAGAGGCAATGTTTGGTTGCCTGCTGCCAGCAGCAGCAAGCGCGCAGGGGTGGCGGGGGGCAGGCTCTGCCTGAGCACGTGGCTCCGCTCCAAAGCCAGGCGCTCCGTTTTCAGCTGCTCCCTCAATTGCGCTGGGTGGCAGACGACCAACGGCCAAGCAGCGAGTGAAAATGTGTTGGTTTTAATTGTCCTTTTCAGATCAAATTGCACAGTTAGCTGCTAATCTGAGAAAGCCCTTGTCTCCTGGAATGACGGGTCGTCCTGGCCCAGCTGGTCCCCCCGGTCCTCCTGGAGCCACGGGAAGCATTGGGCATCCAGGTCCTCGTGGTCCCCCTGGATACAGAGGGCCAACGGGAGAACTTGGTGATCCTGGTCCCAGAGGTAAGACTAAACCAACCGGCTTGTCTTTTATGCCCACTGAAATAAATCACAGAATCATAGAATGTTTTGGGTTGGAAGGGACCCCTAGAGGTCACCCAGTCCAACCCCCCCGCAGGAGCAGGGGTGGTCTTCTTATCGAAAGAGTGGGGTTCCAGTGAGGGTTAGGGAGTTGAACATTATATAAAAATACAAGTGCTCATGTTGAAAAATCACAGAATCATAGAATGTTTTGGGTTGGAAGGGACCCCTAGAGGTCACCCAGCCCAACCCCCCTGCAGGAGCAGGGACACCTTTAACCACATCAGGTTGCTCACAGCCCCGTCCAACCTGGCCTGGAATGTTCCCAGGGATGGGGCCTCCACCCCCTCTCCGGGCAACCTGTTCCAGTGTTTCACCACTCTCACTGTAAAGAATTTCTTCCTTATATCTAGTCTAAACCTACCCTGGTTTAGTTTAAAACCATTACCCCTTGTCCTGTCACAGCTGGCCCTACAATGGCAAACTGGTACTCATTTCAGCAGCGGAGGGGGAAAGATCAGGCCTTGGGCAGCCGAAGGCGTGCTGGAGGGCAGTTTTGCATCCTTAGGGATGCAGAGATCTGGGCAGTGTCCTGAGGATTTTGAGTTCCTCCTGGTTTTTCCCCTTCCTGTCCCTGGTTCCAGCTGCCGTACACAACTCACTCTTGAAACTGTCTGTTTATGCTTAAAGGTGACACTGGGGAAAAGGGAGATAAAGGACCTGTTGGTCAAGGCATTGACGGGCCTGACGGCGACCAAGGACTTCAAGGTAAGGCTGTGCGAATGATTCAATTAAGAGGCACGGCTCTGCGTGTTGTGGCAGTGTATTATTATCTCTCTGTCCCTGTAATCATTACGGTAGGGCTGTGTTCCTGTGGGTACAGCAGGTACGGACAATTTGAACAGTAGAACTTAATTAGCACATCCCCTCTTCACACCACTCCTCTCAAGTCCGAAATATTTTCCAGCCTGGTTTTGAGCCGGGGCTGCGGCTCTTCCTTTGTTCTCGGTTTCTTCCACTAATGGCTGTGAAAGGGCAGGAGCTTTTATAGATTGGAGACTCAGAACCCTTCCTAACTTACTCCCACGTGGGCGCCGGTGTCAGGAGGTGGTTGTTTTCAGCGGTACTTCAGACGCAGTAACTAACTAGTTAATTAACAAGCAGTGTAGCAGTCCATTTGCCGTAACAACCGCGAGGCTCTGGCTCCAGATTAAGGCAAGAGGACCAAGCCTGCTGCCGTACGTGGCTGTCTGATACTCTTAAAGATCTCTGCTTAAAAAGCTCTCTCTTAAAGATACTCTGCTTAAAGAACGCCCGTGGGGAAAGCTCCAGCCCGGGCTACCAGCTGTAGTGCTCCAAAATGCAGTTGGTTCTGGATCAAACAGGAGAAATCAGGGACAATATTTAATTTTACCAGAAGCAAATAAAACCTCCCAGTGTGAGGACTTGGAGAGACAGCGGTGCCACTGCTCTGCACTGGTTACAATCCCCGTTCCTGAAGTCATGAATCCTTTCTCAAAGGAGTCAAAGATTAATTTATGTAGATTAATAAATATCTATTAGAAACTTGGAAGAATGTTCTTTATTTTGCTCGCTTGTTAAAGCAGCTTTTAATTGTGATTACATCAGCAGGGTGATTAAGTTGCAGGCTCTGCATCCATGGAACTTCATAAAACCAGAATATTGATAACAGTTGTCTTAGATTCTTCCATAAAGTAACTGTATCAATCCAGAAATGTTTTCTTTTCCAAAGCGGGTAAAGAAAGGCTATGTTGGATATTGGATATATTTATATATATCTCAATATTGGATATGGAGAGCATTTGTCCTACTCGTGAAACATAAGGAGATGAACAGCAGATGCAATTTGTCACTTGGATGAATAAAAAGATTTGGGCATTATCACAATTAAGACAGGAGTGCAGGTTTATAGACCAGCCGATCCAGCTGTCCCTCGGGAGACAGCATCGTATTTTACAGTCTCTAAGAAGGTTTCAGTAGCTTGCTGTGACAGAGAGCAGTGGTTATGTTTGGCATCTGATGGAAAAAGAAATTAAAAAAAAAAAAAAAAAAAAGCTTGAGTCCACCCAAAGCAGAAACTGGTTTTGCCAATAAACAAAATACGTATTTCATAGTGAGCAAGTTTTTGAAATTAGACACGGATATAAAGGAAACTCCTGGTCTGTAACGTCAGGGAGATGTTCTGTGTCATCGTTCTCTCTGCTCGCCTTCCCTTCCTCAGAATGTCGATCACGAGTAGCTTAAGGAGGTGCAAGGAATCGAAGGCCACCGCCTCCCACTAAGGAGCGAGCGGGTGGCCGGGAAGGAGGGACAGCTGGCAGCGCTCCTGTTGTTGCAGTACGTAAGCTGTGAGCTCACTCGTCCAGGACATCCCTTGAGCAAACTGTTCAGGGATGACGTAAAATAATTCTGGTGACAAATGACTCCTTATCTTATTCGTGGAGTCATACGCTCACTGAGGCAGCACCGAGGTGGAACCCAGTTCTACAGTGGTCGGCAAAAGTCAAAAGGGACACATGCAGCCACACCCAGGCAATTCCAGGAAATCCAAAAAATCCAGTGCTCATACTCCAGATTCAGGCTGAATTTATTCAACACCTTGTACTCAACAGGCCATAACACATCTGATCTACAGACACTCAACGTATTTTAAGAACTCTAAAGTAACACACATCTATGTACACACACATATATAAAAAAAAAAAAACAGGGGGAAGGAAATAATTCATGTATCTTTTTCCCCTCCTTGTTTAGGACCACCTGGTGTGCCTGGAATTACTAAAAATGGTCGTGATGGTGCTCAGGGTGAACCCGGTCTGCCAGGGGATCCTGGTACTCCTGGTGCTATTGGGGCTCAGGGAACTCCAGGAATATGCGACACGTCGGCCTGCATGGGAGCTGTTGGAGCATCAACTTCCAAAAAATCATAAAACAACAGTACAAGAAATGGAGAAGTGACTGAGTATTTAAATAACCAGTGCATTGTAAGAAAACAGACAGAATCCTCCTAGTGATAACTGGACAGATGTTCCTTCTGTTGTATTAAGTGGAGACTTTGACACAGTTCTATGACAAAGAAAGCATCAGATGAAAACTTTAATTAAAAGATGCTCTCCTCTCCCCAATTATATATTTCCAGAACTTTTACTGCTAAGCAACCTCACCTTCCCCTTTCTCCCTTTGTTCGAGAGACCTGCAAGAGGAAGCATGGTTCCTTTTTACCATCACCCCCCCAACCACGTACTAAAGACCATGACTTTTCTGTATAAACCTTTGAGCCTTGTCCATCGAATCCCTTGGTGCTGCTCCCACTGACTGCAGTTAGTGCCGACCCCGCGTACGATACCCGTTGTTAAGGCATTCAGGCACCTAACTGCTATTTACAGCAGTGGAAATTAGGCATTTAAATATCCCATATTTTAATATCCAAAGATTCTGGCCTAATAAAGACAGTAGCTTACGTGTACGCTGTCAGTTACCAATTTTCAGATTGCACCTCAAATACTTGCCAAGACTCGTAAAGAGTAATCCTCTCGCGATCAAATTCTGCAAAAGGTATAATGTATATATTTTAATTTACAGGGGAGAATTTTTGTATATTTCCATATGATAGTAAAGGAAATGGAGTAACAGCATTTTCATGACCTCTACTTAAGCTATTTGCACAGTAATTGTGAATGAGACCGCAAAGGAGAAAGGATGCCAAAAACACCTGTATGAACTGTTGTAAAAATAAAAGGAGATTTTTTTTAACCTTTTCTCTGTGATGTTGTAAGTGTCATTATATACATCAAATGAACTCAGCTGATCTCCATTTTCCAGAAGTGGTTTTACTAGGATTGTTTGGAAATAAATTACTGCAAAATTGTCCATATCCGTGATTTTAAACAGTATTTATTTTGGGAGACCTTTTTGTACTTTAAAACCTGCTAGCATCATCTATTTTAAAAAACTAATAAAACCACACTCAGCTCATGCCCTATATGTTAAAGCTTACGAACAAAGGAATCGTATTAATCTTTAAATATGAAAATAGTTTCTGCATTTAAATAATCTACTGTTTATAATACGCCTCTCAGACTAAAGTAACAACACAAGAAACTGTTGGACAGTTGTGTGATAAGACTTTAAAAATAGTACTGCATTTAAAAAAAAAGTTAACACCAATGCCTTACCCTTCAGGGCCAAGTAGGTTAAAATATGTACGGCAAATGTGAACTTCGTAATATCAGCACAGCTCAGAAACTGCACTGACTCAATTCACCAATACAGCCTTTAAATTTTTAATGGAAAAAATGGGCGTTATAATATGGTAACTTTAATTTCTTTTTATACTTGAAGAGCACATTTGCATCTAGTCATTAAAATAACAGGACAGATTGATGTGCTACAACTATTCCTAACTGTACTGGATCATCTTTAAAAAAACCAAACCAAAACAAACACAACAACAACAACAAAAAAAAGCAGAACAGAACCACAGACAGAAAAAGAACACTTTTTTGTATAACTAAAGGGGAAAAAATACTTAGCTGTCGTGACATTTTCTTCTAGCTTCTGGTCCCAAAGCTTCTTTAACAGAGCAATTTCTATTGCTGATAGTTAACTGTCATTTCCCTTTTGAATAAAGAATGTTTTCTTTAAAGCTCTATTTATGTATTTTTTACAAGTTATATTTTACAATTCATATTCAGCATGTAAATGGAGAAAATAAAATAGAGTTTGGGCCACGTTAGTTAGCCACACTTGTCATACGATTCAAGGCGGTCAGTTCAGACTACTTGGTCTCCATAGCCATGCGTGTTTTCCTGCACTGGACACGTTACAAATGAGTCTGATCTTGCTATTTTTAGTCTCCTGCCTGTTTTACCACAGAACACAGTCTCAAATTCCTAAAAAAATCAAAATACAAACAATAAATAACAATTATGTTTAATGTAGGTATTTACTTGAGATGTATGGTTTATGTTTCCCTAGTCTCTTGGAAAAAGAACACCTTCATGAGAAGCGCTGAGGAGCCATACTGGTATCTTGACAAGCAGCCTCTCCTGTACACACTCCCCTACTCGCCTACGGTGAGGAGCCATACTGGTATCTTGACAAGCAGCCTTTCCTGTACACACTCCCCTACGATACTTCGCAGAGCCAGAACTACTCTGGGGCTGCAACTACTGGCCTGGTTACGTGGGTGCTGCTTACAGGGCTTATAAACCTTTACTACTCTCACCCGCTTTGAGGTAGCGTGGGCATGGAGCTGTGTGTCCCATCACCTCGCTACCAGTTCCTGAAAGCTAGCTAGATGGCAACTCCATGAACCAAGCAGAAAACAGAGAAAATTAAGGAGGGGACGGCAGGGAGGAGTGATTGAAGAGGACCTCAGTTCTATGCTGTTGTCCAGATAGATAGTATCATGCTCTGAACCTCCCCCCCCAAAGAAAATCCCCAAAACATTTTAAAATCTGATTTGAAAACCCTCAGGACAGCCTATGATTTCACACTACTGAACTGAAACTGTTGCGAGGACAGCTATTTAAAAAAAAGCATTTTTAAAAGGAAGTTTCAGTGA
This sequence comes from Egretta garzetta, assembly GCF_000687185.1. Lineage (NCBI taxonomy): Eukaryota > Metazoa > Chordata > Aves > Pelecaniformes > Ardeidae > Egretta > Egretta garzetta. Next base: position 832,132 of record NW_009260430.1, on the reverse strand, counting down.
TACAGTGGTCCTTCACAAAGAAGCATTCCATATACTTTTAGCTATGAGAGCTTTAAAACATTTCATATTTTTATCAAGAACAAAAATGAAATTAGATGTAAAACCTGTTTCAGAGAATCACCATGCCTTTCCTGAATGTACTTCAGAAACGCAGTTGTCCATTGTAAAGTTGTTGCCTTATCAGTATCAACAGTACAGAATGGAACCAGAAGATTCAGCTCATCACAACAAATCCGGATTCTGCGCCTACAGGCAAATACAAAAGGTTATCAGGCAAGGGGTGAGAAGGAAGGAAAAAAGTTTTAAAAAAAGGACTACTCACATGCGCCACAAGCCGTGGACTTTGGGGACTTTGCTACAAACTTTGTCTATTAGTCATGTTACAGGCAAGTGACCTTACCTTTGCAGAATTGCTTAAACGTTTTGAAATCTTTTTGTTTGCTTATAGAGTAAAAAAAAGACGACCACAGCGAAACATACATATTTTATCCCCTAAGAAACACCAAACCCTCACCACCCGCATTGCTTTTGCTTGTAGGCAAAACAAAATGTGTCAAATTTACATTTTACTCTGGATAATGACAGGAACCTACAGTATCAGTATTTTAGGCTTCAAAAACTTTGCCTTGCCACCCCTCACAGGAATCACCTTCTGTCTCTCTCCATGCGGTTATGCCTTTCTCTTCGCTGAGCGATTCCGTCCTGCATACCGCTTTGCACCTGCACGCTTGAATTGGACTGTGCTGACTGCCAAGGGCCCTGGGCAGATGCGGTACTCTGGCTCTCGTCACGAGTATTTTGAATTTCACTAAGAGGTTTGCGATCTACGTTTGTATCGGATGGGCTTGCTCGGCTTCTTCTGTTTATCACTTGCTTGCATAAGGTGTCTTCTTGGAAAAACAAAGAGGAAGAGAAGAACCTATTTATCACCCTCCCACTAATCACTGAAAATTAAGATCATGGGAATTTTTTTTTGTCGCTTCATTTGTGCAGAATAATCTTTGAAGCTTTATTACCAACCTAGGTTGACTCTTACAGCAACATGTGTCCTTCAGAAACTCTAAGGCACTGCTTGCTGTTTCAAAATCCACCTAGCTTTTATTTTCTCAGAGAACCCCTTGAGATCACGCCTGCCCTTGATTAGCATTTGAGGCAGTCCTTTAAATGTTCTTCAGTTTGATACCGGCTGGATCTGCTGTATCAACTTTGGGGTCAAAAAGTGGAGAAAGAAACCCGTTGCTTACTCTAGGTCCAGAATTTCAAAGGTACTTTGCAACCTTGGGTTTTGTCATTTCAAGCTACAAGTGCTACACAATTTTGAAAGTCCAGCTAAAATCATAGGTGTTGAATTTTTTTGAGAAACCCAGTCCCGTATTGCCTATAGCACATCTCAGACATAAGCCCCACACCTCAGATGATTCACTAAAATCATATTCATACTAAAACCCACACAAATTCAGAAAAAAATATAGATTTGAAGGCCAAGAATTAAAAGAAGATAAATGGTTTACCTCCAACTTTAATCCAAACTTCCTCAGGCAAAGCCTTATTCATAGCACCTACTGTCTGTTTTGTGGATTCAATTTCCTGATAGCAGAAAGAGAATGTCTTGGGTATCCCAAGGTCTTGATGTTTGGCAGCTTCCAAAAGAGTGCAAGACGTCCCAGAGGTCTGTGAAAACCAAAAAGGCAGTACTTAGAGAACTATATACATAAAAAAAGAGACTATTTTGATATTGTCATGTTAACTCTTTTAGTTTTAGCCCCATGATCCAACGTGTTGTATCAGAACAGATCCCAATTACTTCTGCACACCACAACCGTAGGATTTTAAGACTGCTGAATTTTTGGGGGGATACCTCTGACACTTCTGAGTGCTGTGCTATCGCTCTTGCTTCAGAGATTACTGTGAGTTGAGGGAAAAAAAATAATCATTTTCATCAAAATTAATTAGAAAAAAAAAAGGAACCACAGAAAATGGTACTAAGGGTCCCCTCCTTGTCTTGCCTAGATGAAGCAGATGATACACTGATAAGAAAAGAAGTCCTTCCAGTAAGAAATCTAATGGCCTATTGATCATTACCTGGATGCATGCTACTACAAATGACATAACTGCCACACAATTAGTATGTGTGGCAAATTACTTTTGATGCTCTTAAAGCTTAACGTAAGAATAAATAAACTGTATTACAGATCATTCTGCTCATCCCTATTCAAACCAAGTCACACTTTTAAGGCAAACCTTTAGAATTACATTACACCCAAGAGGTTAACATCATTAGCATTTGAAATTAGCAGAGTAGAACCAGCGGTGAGGACGTTACCTACCTGTGCTTGCGAAGGATTGGCACTTCCAGCAGTAGAACAAGCGTTCATGGTAAATAACGGGTATGTGAACTGTAAAGAAGGCGCGGCAGGTGCAGTCTTATTTTTCCCTAATGCAGCACACTTGTTTTCTTGCTGATGAAGAGGAACACTTATCAGTTCTGACGGCTGTCGAATCAATGTTACTAAACTTAAAAAAAAAACAAACAAACAAACAACAAAAAAAACAACAACACAGAGAACATACCAGACTGACTACCTGAAAACGAGTGCAGAAAAATTTACAGCTACACATACTGCTAGTAACTACCACCAAGAAACCACTTCCCTTTACAGTAAACAGAAATCATTGTTATTGCCGTATTGCCTACTTCAGGGATGTATTTTATTCTGCGCAGTAACAATTCTGCTTTGTGACTCGGTAAAATGTTTGATCAGCACACTAATCGTTACAGGGCCAGACTGTAAAACAGTATTTTTTTGCTCAAAGTTTTCCCCATAGTCAGGCTTCCACATTATAACATTAATCGACTGCTTTTAATATTTTATTCTGCTCAAAAAAATCTACTTTGCTTTTCACAAGTTGCATATTAAAACTAGGTAATGTTCTTCTCTCACCTTTATTTACATTACATGTTGTTGTCAAGAATAAAGTTGTAAATTAATTTTGGAGCTACATTCTGTACCATTTATGCAACACACAGAGGGGCCTAACCTGAGGTCAGTGGAGTTGCAGCCACCTTTGACTGGCACCATTTAGAAAAGCCCAGCCCATCATTCTCATGCATTAAAAAACAAGTGCTGTTCTTAGGTTTCGTGGTATAAAATCAGTTTTGAAGTATATTTTGATACACAATTTAACGACATAAACTGAAATTAATTGCAACACACTTGTTAAGAGTTACTGCAGATTCTTGGGGTTCTTGACATCTGGGGTTTTCTGTCTGGATGCTGTTGAATCTGTCTTCCAACCGAACTCTGACTGCAGATTTAGATCTAGGCTCTGGTGCCAGTGCCGAATTTCCAACAAGAATGTTTCCTTTATTCGCCCCAACAAAATTTTCACCGCGTTTAACTTTTACTAAACTGTGTCCGGGGACGTCTACGGAGCTACTGTTGGGCGTTTTATCTGTTTGGTTCAAAGGAAGGTTAGACTCGCTAAGTAACATCATCCTGAGCTCCTGGAAGTCAGCATAGCCCAAATGTGGGTTTGCACTTAGCAAATTGCTGTCAGAAGGTAATCCTGACTGACAGATAACTGGGAAAACCGCCTGGTTCCCAGAGCTGTTTGATGAACACCCCTCCTGACTGGTGCCGAGTGAGGTCTGGTGCAGAGGGGGGTCTGCAGAATTACCAGGCGAGGAGAAAGAACTGAGCCTAGCTTCCGCTTCACCTTCACTAGCTTGTGCCTCCGCATGTGAGTGGAGTATGTGCTGCAGCTGGGTATACTCAATTTCCATCATCTCCACCAGGCTGACGTCCGTGGTGGTGAAGCTAAGATTTTGCTCACCAAAGGAAACGTCACTTGAGCCTCCAGGTCCGCCAGCAACCGGAGCAGGATCAGGAACACTAGCTGTGCTTTGAGGGATGCTTTGTGTCTGAGGCTCCTCTGGGGCTGATCCTGACATGACTACAGTAACCCTAAGCAGTTACCAACGTCTCTTTCAACAGTGAACCATAAAACCTGCAAAAATAATCAGTACTACCCATTAAAAAAAAAAAAAATAAGGGGAGGAGGGCAAAAATAATCTCACTTATTGCTGGTTCCGCCCAAACGCGAGGTGACACAGGGAGGAAGGAGCTCCCGGGAGGGGGGTA
>NW_009260430.1:799896-826749 GCF_000687185.1 Egretta garzetta | reverse complement strand
GGGCTGGATGATCTTATAGGTCTTTTCCAACCTAAACGATTCTGTGATTCTATAATTGTGAGGCCCTAGCCCTAACGCCACCAGCAGGGGTAGGGGGGCGATTGGGCTTGATGACCTTAAAGGGCTTTGCCAACCCAAACGGTTCTGCGAAGCTTCCCCACTACATGCAACCCCAGCAAGGCGTTTATCACACCAAGCCATTAAATAGGAGCACAGCGTTGCTTTTCCACATAAGGTTCCCCCCCCCATTAAACATGAACACGACAGGAATATTTTTCACCAACACAAGGCTTAGGAATTTGTCAGCCTGCGGGAGAAAATGATATTCAAATTATTTTAAGAGCAGGGCAGTAGAGCTCCGCCGTCCAGGAGCACAAGGCCTGTTGAATGGCAGTGGGCGTGTGGTGTAAAGTCTCTCCTAGTATTTCAAAAATCCTCCCCAAAACCCATTTGGCCGGGGCTCCCAGGTCCTGCCGGATGATCGATCATATTTCATGTCCGTCACCTTTTTCTGTGATTCAGGCACCATTCGGCACGCTGGTTGTTACCAGGCACTGGTAGCACAGATAGCGTGAAGGAAAACAGAGAGGAAAAAAAGCCACAATGGTTTGAAATGAAGCCCCGTGCTTTGGTTCACTGCTGCAGGATAAAGGCTTTTTTTTCCCTTTCTGCTTTTTCCCCCCGCTAAGAATGCTGCTGGGGAGCACTGGGGGCAGGAGGCTCTTTCTTACATCCCGTACACAGCTATGGTGGAGTCCCGAGCCCTGGATTTCCTCTTGTAAGATTAAGTTGCTGAATTATAAACACTTGAGCGGTTTGCCAGTGTTTAAATCCTGTTTCTTTGATGGAAAGTTAAACCAAAGCCCCTTAAGTTCTATTCCCCTGGCCTTGTAAAGTTGGTATTACCACACGAGCTCAAGAAAACGAGCTGGGGTGCGAGGGCTTCTGCTCAGAGACCGTCTGAATCACCCTCTCCACAGCAGCCATCTCATGGCCGCGAGCAGTCTGGCTGTACATTCGGTCTCTATTACCTATCTGCTACTGCTTATGTATTTTACTATTAAATGCCTATTCCCGAAGACGCGTTCTAGAAACAAGCCAGAGCGCAAAAGGCACAAAAATGCTACTCTGGCTCATAAATGGAATAAAACAAAACAAAACAAAAAAAATCATTTCAATGCTTTATGAAATCATTATCCCCTTCAGGAGGTTAAAAAAAAATAAAATCTGTTTCCTGCATTCTTTAATGGCGTGCATATTCAATCAAGGTAGTGCGCACAGGCGTTTCCCACGTGGAAGCGCGCCGTGTTAGTGAGGTGCAGCCGAAGTTACAGCGGCGACTTTGCTCTAGAAACAAAGGTAGAAATTTTAAAAGCAGCTTTGTGCACACCGGACTCGATAGACGCTTGCCTCCTCCTCCAATCCTGCATGCTCTCCTTTAGAATGCATAAAGTTGGAGCATTCGTCTTTATTTATAGATGTAATAATCTTTCTGCTTACATTGCTCTAGAGCTTTCGGAGGCTTTTACATAAAAAAATAGCAAAATACTCTTTGGAAAGCTAATTTGGCTTAGTACAAACGTAGATAAAAGCTCAAAATAGGAAGTTGCTTCATGTTAATCAAAAGCTTGAACGAAGCCAGAGAATTATTTTTCTTTTTCTTGCATTGCATGATAATAATTCAGCACCATTTTTAGTCTCTGTAAATTGAGTTAAATCATCAGGTTCTTTTCAGCCTAGCTTTTACTGCCTGACGCAGCGTAGAACACAGGAACCCTGCTGCAAAATCCAACGCCAGGTCATTATAAACTATATAAAGCATAAACGTAAGTCATCAGTGTCTGTCTGTGTGCTGTTGATTTTTTTGCCGCTACATCTGCAGGAAGATGGGTTTACTGTTCCCGAGTTGTGAACAGGTTCTGTGATAAAGGGGCATTTCCCAGAAGACGAAAAGCCACGCATCTATTTCATAACAATGTAAAGTCAAGGAATTCATAAAGGGCAGGAATTGAGCTTTTCTCAAGTTTACAGCTGACCTGAATTACTATTTTTTCTTCGGATTTTTTGGTGTAAAATCTACAACCTACAAACTTCCTAATTGAAATTAAAAAAAAAACCCCTTCAGAATAAATTAGAGCAGGTTTTAGAACCGAGAGAAAAAATCCTAAGCGCCGATTTTCATGGGCTTTTCCAAATGCCTAGTTAAACGTCAGTTGGTAGTGATGTCCTGCCCGACACCTTCCGCTGAACAACGAGGAATGAAAGCTGTGCGCCATCAGACTCTTGTGGTTTCTTGAGAAGTAGCAATATTTAGAAAATAATATACACATACAGATTTGAGAAATGGACAACAGTTCTCTGTAGATGTTTATTCTACTTACAGTAACAAAAACCTGTGAAGTCCCATATTTTAATGTACAGTGATATATTTTGCCATATAAAATACAATTTACAGAAATTTCTATCAAGTAAACCTAAACAAACACACTTACTTTTTGCATACTTTTATGTATGTCTTTAAATTAGAAACATCTCATTAAGAAAAAAAAAAAATCTTACACCATAGTAGATGTTTGCATTTAATACCGCTTCTCTGCATGTTAACGTTTTGCCTACAGGTTGGGGGGTACGATCGTTTCAACCAGCAAATCCGTGATGTGGAAGGACGCCGAAGCTGCACTGATGTGAGCTGTAAAATCTGTAGTGAGATACATGGCACACGCGCTACTTGTAACGTAGTCTTCAAGGGGCAAATGTTTCGAGGAATGTAATCTTCCCTTTCCAAAACTATTTTATAAAAATATCAAAATATTTACCCAACTGTTCATTTACACGGTCAAATAAATTAGCGGGTTTTAGTTCATACTTTAGAATTACGTCCTTGAAGAATACATGAGAAGTAGCAAGGTAATGTATTTCACAGTGAAAAGCTTCCCTCTGGAATCGCCACCTGAAGTACCACCACTCTTTCTTTTCAAGCTTAATGCAGTTTTACCTTTTTCAGTGGAGAGTTTTATATACACTACCAGCCTAAGTAGGGTCTAACAAAAAAACAGAAACCAAGACAGTGACGCTTTTTTTCAGGAGCAAAACACTTTTAAAATGAAAAGTACAATCAAATGGGGACATTTCTTAAGTCTATGGCAAAATTCGGCAAAACCAAAACAAAACCCAAAGAAATGCTCCCCTAGATCAGTTGAAGTCGAAGTAACAGATTCAATGGCCTGTTTAACCAACTTACTCGCCTTCCCTTCGGTACCCCAATTCGTTTGTAGCCTTAGCCTCCTTCAAATAAATGTCTGATGTTTTTGTGAGTTTTGCTGGTTATAAAGGTGCTACGCTTGCATGTTCTTTAATTACAGATTTGTAAAAATGCGACATTTAAAACCCCTCGGCCTCATGAAAAAAAACTTAAGTACGACGTGTTTCTTTGCTGGACAGTTAACAGATGGATCCCAAAGCACAAAATACCTGTCTATAAAAAAGGAAGATAGTGCACTTGAAGCTTACAACATTCCGTTTGCAAATCCTCCGTCAGTCACAAGTGATCATTAACACTGTTCTCCTGCAGCCTTTTCCTAAATACACGGCCCTTCCGTTGTAAAATAAACAAGACAGCAACATCGGACTCGGTTTGTGGGTTTTTTTTCCTTTTAAAGTGTGTGCTGTAGGAACAACTTTGACACCAAAATATCATGTAAATGAGATGTAAAGGTATGGCTCCTAAGGTCTGGATTAAATTCTCTTATAAAATTACAATTCAAGTTACTGGAAAACATAACTTTATAATCTTAAAAAGCAATATGCTCTTCTTAGATTTTTTTTCCATTTCTGTACTGTAAATGGAAATTTTAAGATAAAGATGCAAGTAGAAAAACAAAATTTCAGTACAGGTAACGCTGTGAATTTTTATAAGAAAAACATTATGCACAAAATGCAGCAAGTGAAAGTCCAGTACGTCCTTGCCTTTTATCTGGTTTGAGTATTTTCATTCACAGTTGTTCAGAAATTGCTCATTTGTCAGTACATTCCGTAAGGCGAGTTTTACAACAGCGTTTTTGTAAAGGTGAGAATATACAGTATATACAGAAGATGCTGATTCAGTCCTTGCTGTGGTGTAAAAGTGTATTATTGATGGGAAATAGAATCTCAGTCATATTTCTATGACTGATTAGTGGAAGATGAAGCTTCTGCTTCCGTTGGTTTCTGAGTTTCCTTCGGTGTTTCTGGCTTCATCTCCTTACCAATTTCCCTACTCTTACTCCGGTCTTTGCGATCTTTTCCTCTTTCTCTTTCACGATCGCGATCTCTCTCTCGATCTCTGTCTTTTTCCCTGCTTCGATCCCGGTCCCTGTCCTTCTCTCTGTCGCGATCTCTGTCTCTGCTTCTTGATCGCTCTCTGTCGCGTCTCCTGTAGGAATCTCTGTCTCTGGTTCTTGCTCTCTCTCGGTCTCTGTTTCTTTCCCATTCTTTAGCCCGCTCCGAATCCTTGTCTCTGTCTTTGTTTTGGTTTCTCTCTCTGTTTTTATCCCATTCCTTGTCTCTGTGTCTCTCCCAGTCCCTGTCTCTATTCCAGTTTCTGCCACGGTCTCTTTCCCAAGGTCTGCCGTGTTCTCGATCCCTTCGTCTTTCCTCGAAGGGTCTACCTTGTCGATTATCTGCTTGCTGAGGCTCTGGCTGATCTAATCCCTTGTCTTTATTTCCTCCCTCATACCTCTCTCTCTGTCTCCCTTCAAATGTCTGGCCTCTAAATTCAGGATTTTTGCCTTCTCGGAAGTCAGGTGCTGACCACTGTCCTTCCGACTCAGATCCTTGTCCAGAAATATTGGAAAGAGATGCAGATGGTCCAGCTTCCTCCCACATCTCTTTTCTGTGGGATGGTGGATGGCTTGGAAGGTCCAGGAGTGGTCTTGGGGTTGGCTTCATACCTTGTGGTGACTGACCTTGGAAATGAAATCTCGAAGGGGGAGGTTCATTTTCTTCCGGAAACAGTGCAGGTGTGGCTCCTCTTGGTCCTCCAAACTGAAGTGGTGCTGGACCTCTCTGGTTGGCAAATCTGGGTGGTGAACTCCCTCTCCGTTCTTCAAATGGCTGCGGCAAAAGTCCTCTTGGACCAGGTACATGATTTGGAGCTGGACCTCTCTGCCCTTCAAATTGATTTGCGTGAGGCCCTCTTGGTCCCCCAAAATGACTCGGGGCTGGACCTCTTGGCCCTCCAAACTGAGGGCCTCCTCTCTGTCCTTTAAACTGAGCTGGTGGGGGTCGTCTTTGGCCTCCAAAAGGAAAAGGCGAAGGTCCTCTGTTTCCCATAAACTGAGGTGGATCTGGTCCTTCGAACTGTCCTGGAGGTCTAATCATTTCATTATATTGGGAATCTGAGAATTCCCTTTGTTCCATGTGAGGCTCCCTACGATCTTCAAACTGAGATGGTGACATTCCTCTTGGAACACCATGGTAGGAAGGGGCAGGGCCCCTGTTATCACCAAAAAGAGATGGTGGTCCATGCTGTGTAGAAAATAAGGAAGGAATGGGACCCTTTTGACCTCCAAATCTTCCAGATGGAGGTCCTCTTTGTCCATCATTATTTGGAGAACCGTGTTCTTCAGAGAACTGTGGTGCCGGTCCTCTAAAATTAGGTCCATGAGGTCCTCCGGGTGCATTGAGCATCAGGGGTGCTGGAGGCCCTCCTTTCTGCCCAGACAAAGAAAATGGAGGTCCAGCTCGGTTTTCTTCAAAGTGCTGTGGGGAAGGTCCACCCTCACCCTGAACTGATGGAGATTCAGTTTGTTCTACAAATGGATGAGACTGAGGATTTCTTTGTTCATCATATTGCGCTGCTGAAAGACCCCTCTCTGGCTCAAAGTGACCAGCTGCGTTTTCCTGAGAAGTAAACACTGTATTTGAAAACGAATCCCTTCCCATTCCTTCCTTTGACTCATTTGACCATGGCACTTTATGCATATCTTGCAAAGACTGACCGTCGTTTGATGTGGAGAAATTCGGCTGAAAAGATGTACTCGGAGGTGTCGGAAGCAGCACTTTACGTAAAGGTTTGGATGTAGGAGGTTCTCCAGAAGCTGTTTGACTCATGTTTTCCAAATTAACTTGAACAGTGTTTTCAAATTTGCTATTAGATGCCTCTTTCTGGGACACCGTAGAAGCCTTTTCACTTGAAATCCAATTATCACCACTAAAACCAGGCTGAGTAGCAGAAATTAAAGTTTTATCTTCCTTACCAAGCGAAGTCTGCAAAGCATTTGGAAAACTTGCTGGAGCGATTTCTCTTGTGGCTATCTCATTCTGTACCACCTGTGGCTTTATTCGAGAATCAACGTTGTCATTAGTCTCTGTCGCCATTCTTCTAGCTTGTCGAGGATCTCTATTCTGCCTTGGGTCACCGCCCTGGTTTAGAACTTGTGCTTGCTGATTTAAAGACAATGGTAAATCTACTTTTTGTGTAGCTTGCTGGTCCTGATGGAATAATTCAGTCTTCATTAGGGAAGATTTTGGTGGTGGTGACATTAAAGCATCAGACACTGAAAAATGAGCCATTGAAACACCAACAGCTGCTCTTTGTTGTCTGAGGGCTTCTTCTTGTTCCTCGAGTTGTCTTTTCTGTTCTTCAATTTGTTTGTTTAATTCTTCCAACATTTTTTGCTGTTCTACTAAGGATGAGGATGCAGATAGATCAGGCACGTATGAGGCAGAGGTTTCCAAAGAATTGCTTTTCGTGTCTGTATACATTTTGTTAGGTAAATCATCAACAGTAACTTTCGCTTCTTCCAGGATAGTTTCATCTTCTGGATCGTAGGCCTCATCCTCTAGTTCTGCTGTATTAGATGGCTTTTCCGTGTTGTATCGTTTTTCGCTTTCACCGGTCTGCATTTCAAAAGCTTTCTCTGGACCATATTCTTCCTCAGGATCGTATGGCCTGTCATCCTCCTCCTCTTCTATAGCTCTGTCTTTCGACATCTGTCCAAACTGTTGCACAATGGGATCTAGCAGCGGAACAGCTGACATTCCTCCATCGGCAGCAGCTGGACCTTCCTGATTTGAAGACTGGACAGTTTCAGAATCCTTAGCGAGAGGCTCAAAAGTTTTCTTTTTCCCAAAAAGTGTCTGCAGGATGTGCTCGAGGGGCGTGGCAGTTTTTGAGGATGAAGAATGCGTAGCAGTAACGCTTGCAGAAGCAGCGGTTGGAACTGGTGGTGTTACAGTAGTTGTGGTTCCACTTTTAATTGAGGACAGGATCTTTAATACTGACGGTGTAACTGCCGAGGTGTCTGGAACGGGAAGTGGGGGTGGAGGTGGAGGAGATCCAGGTGGTGTTGTACTTACGGTTGAATCTCCCGAATAAAGCGCGTATTTTGGAGCTTTCTTCTCTTGCGAAGCAGCCAGTGGCCCTTTAGAGAACAGCGATGATTCGGTTTCCTCGTGTGCTTGAATTCTGCTTCGCTTTTCCTCTATCTTCTCTGTTTCAATGCCAGTGGCAAGACGTTTCCCTTTCTGACAGATAACCAATCCAAGAATTAAATTTGGCCGAGATGACTCAAGACCTGAAAAGGAACACAAAGATCGTATACGTAAGAAACTAATTGTTAATTGTGCTTTCAGTAGAAACTTATTTTATATAGTGACAGCTACAAAGGTCAGGTCATAAAGAGAACTGTTTTTCTAAATTCCATTAGATGACATATTGGCAATTTTAATTAGTCCATGAGCATATATATTTGTATATAGTAAGCAAAGAAATGTTTTAATTCCTCCCTTGATATTTTTAATAAAAGATTGCAGCAACAGGTAGGATTATGAAAAAGTGTCTGTGCAAATGTTCAAAATCAAAAAAAGTTTTTATATTTTTTGTATTGTTGCATCTGTTTGTTGTTCAACCAGCCCTACCTCTCCCCCTGAAAAACCGTATCTTTACTTTCAAATAGTTTGCAATTACGTTGTACACACAGAGATACTGAAAAGTGAGAAAACCTGGGCTAAACTTCATAATTATATTTCTGTTATAATCTGTGCTAAAGACTACATTGACATTTACACCAGTCTATAAATATTTTGTCTAAGATAAACAAATACCAGTAATTCCTAAAAAGATAACCTCAAACAAACTGTGTTTGGAAACAGTATTAAAGCTTGTAACCCACTCCCGTTTCGTTTGGTTTTTTCCAGCTAGACATTATTTTAAACCGTGATAGAAGCAGGGAAACTATAACTAACATAGCCAACAAGCACTGGCGAGCTCAAGCAGACACGGGGTTGGGGGGGGGAGAAAGGGACGCTGCGTGCGTTTGCTTTCTCTGCGAGAGAATGGTTGGTTGGGTATGAGCCTGGTCTGCAGAAGGCAAGGGGACTCTCAACCCCCCGTTGCAGGATTCAGGTGGATGCTGTAGGCCTTTCTAGAAGTAAAAAACACGGTAAGCAGGATTACTCCTTTGTGAAAGCGTCACACTTGAATCCTCGGAGCAGTATATCCAAAAACGATGGGAGAGTTGCTGATAGAGAGGAGAAACGCAAAGGCCTGGAGGTCCGTTTAATGCTATCGCATTTCTTCCTCTTACAGGCACAGTTCCCACTGGCCCTTGTGGAAGATGAACATGTCCAGAATGAAGGGCAGGGAATAAATCCTTTAACATACAGTTGGTGGCAAAGGTAGAAAATCTGTATAGAGAGGGGGTTCTGCCTTTAGTGACTTTAAAAGGTCCTCATCTGAGGACCACTGGCTTTCCCCTACACGTGCCATTAGTTACTAGTTGCGTCCAGTAGGAAGCAGCAATATAGAAACACAAACCAATCTGTAAATTAACAGGCAATAGTCACTGTGGTTAAATGGCAAGGTGAGGGCTCTGACCTACGTTGCTCCTTCTATTCATGATCCTGTAAGTAACAGCTTTATATACGTATATGTTCCCTGTTCTTATTAAACCAAACCAACTGCTCATTAAGGAACAATTTTAAAATATCTAATTATTAGCATTGAAAACTTCTTGATACCAGCAACCCCCCCCCAAGCCCCACAGCTGCAGATATATTCCACTAGCAAACCACGTTCAGAGACATTACTTTGCTGAAACAACTGAATTAGAAGTTTTAAGGGGACTCTTAAATTTACTTCTAATGAGAAAATTACATCAGCTGTTGCCTAAATTTATGTCATGTTTAATAAACTTCACCTTTCCTAAGTTCTTTGGTTGCTAACTTCACACTGAGAAATCAGTACATGAACCTTTGTCAGTGAGAAGGTATCATCACTCTCAAAGCTTAAGCTAAACTCGGTTAGAACCTACTTAAGTACAAGATGAAAACTGGGCTGAATTGATGCCAAGGCAAAGCCCAAGCATTAGAACCAATTCGGTCTGTGATGAAAGCCTGTACTGCAGGAATTACTTGCACTTTGCTAAATAACACACCAAAACCATCGCTGCTTTAAATCTTAAACTTACTATTTCTATACTTGCTATATATTTCATTAAGCTTTTGTTCACAGAACGTCCCCCTAAATCACTGATGCTTCCACTTCTTATGCTCAAATCTTATCCCATATAAACCTTATTTTCCAAATAGTGAACTACAGATAATAAGACGACAGAATTTTTTTCAAATAAAATAAGTTAACTTTGAAGTTTTATGAGATATCTTGATAACTGAGGGAAAAAAACCCTCCTCTAAAAATTCTGTGTTCTTCTAATTGGCACAGTGAAACTGGTTTAATCACTCAATGAAGGAACCAGCAAAGTCTGGTAACTCCCCAGAAATAGCCCTTTTAAAAGACCAGAAAAAAAATATGATGAAAATTTGAGGCCAATCTCAAGTATTTGCTTCAGATTTCCTATCAGGAATAGCTCTCATTATATTGAGAAATAAGAATAATTATAAATTTGAGTGAAAGTTTTTGGAAAACAGTTACTCTGTAGAATGCATTCTAGATCCACACCAGAATTTATATTATTTCATAGCGGTCAAGTTTTACATAGTTCTGTGGTTAAGAGGGAACTGGACATGCAGGTTTAAATCATCTTTTTTTCATTTTGTAGTATGTATTATTTCCTATTTGTACATCTAAAATTCAGTGCCAAAAAGGTTTTTTCCTCCAGGTACAAAATTTCTGTGTTAGTTAAGTGCTGCTAATTTTCACCTTCTTCTTTCAAAATTAGAAAAAAAAATATAAAAATTATAAATACAGGAAGAAAGTTAAGTGGCTATATTACCAGAACTAAGAATTACAATAATTCAGTACATGCACAAATTTGTCCCTTAAGAGGGGTCGGGCTGCTGAGATGTACATGGGAAGTAGGCAGGACAGGAACCGAACAAGTAATGACTTTCAGTGAACCTAAGATTATTCAAAAAGGAGCACATAAATACTTAACTTATCCAAATACTCATTTGCACCCACAGCCTACAAGCAATTCTAACAGTTCCGTTCACAGTAATTTACTACCTTAAAAGAAATGATATTAATATAGAAGATCAAGGCATAGTTCAAAAGTAAGACAACTGGGGAAAAAAAAAAACCAAAACATTCACAATTTACAGTCGGAAGAGACTCATTAGTTAGAAATGGTTTACTGTGTGTGAATTTGCTTTATATTTTTTCTTTATCAGTATAAAAATAACGACTCTGCATTTGGTCGGTGTTGACCAGTGCAGCGTATCTCACAACTTGGTGCTCATCCAAGAGCTCCTAGCAGGCACTTGCTCTTCCTCTGTTGTTAACGTTTTCGTTATCTACTTTTATGCAGAGACTTATGATTTGTGCAATTAGTCACAATGAATCTCAAACACCGAATAATTGAAATAACCAGGTTTCAAAAATCCATCAGGCAGAATATCTAATAAACAGCAATTACTGAAAAATCAGGTTTGAATCCCTGTAAGAAACAGAGATCAAGTCACTAATTAAAAGAGGGTGAAATTTTAATACACTTTCAAGACAATAAGTTCCGGTAGTAAGTTAATAACATCATCTGTAATTTAATCTGGTTTTAGAGTTTAGTCATCATAGAACAAATCCATTAAGATTTTAATTTTGATACTGCAGTTTTACACAAATATTCCAATTTATGCCTAACCTGGCTTCTACATTCACTCAGTTCAAGGTGGTCAAATACTAAATGCTTCTTTTGAATGGATGCATACGGCCGGACCAGCGTTTCAAAGGGCAGTCCCATTCTATTCCAATAGCCATCAATGGGTTAAGTGCCTAATTTTAGGTAATAACAAGAACGCTGGCTGCCCTCTCCAGCTATTGCTCAATGCCTCTTTCACAAGCATTTTGAAAGTGCTGCAAGCTGTGCTGGCAATTAGTAGCTTTCAGTGCTAAATTATTTATAAAATAGTTATTATCCTGTTATGTATTTGAAGGCCACATGTTGGTTTTATTGAGTTACATCCTGTAACTAAAGCCATTAAAACAGGATATACTAAATATTAGTATTGGATAAATATTTTTGTTACCCTTAAATGCTTTTTTTTTTTTCATTAAATCAGTTTTACCATATTTATGCATACAATGCTCACAACTTTCCCTATCATCATCAGCTGGTAAGAAGTCACCTGCACTGTTGAAGATCAATGTACATCAGTGCCAAAGCCACGGGAGGGCATTAAGCACACCCATGGTGTACATTTTAAAACTGCAGAGACCAATACAAGAGATTAGTGAAATTTTACCAACGCCATTTAAATATTTGTCCCAATTAATCATGAGAGCAGCTGACAACTAGAAGCAAATCTGTACATCCTTAATTCGGGGACATAGATCGCTTCCAGCGTGGCTGCACGTCCAGGTACGCTTGCCGAATGGAATCGTCTCGTAATGCCACGTTCTGCTACGGCTGCTTTTTACAGTGATAGCTGCTGAGAGGAAGACACCGAATTCCATTCACAGTTAAAATTTTGTTCCATTTGTTGCAATTTTGAAGAGTGTTCTAACCAGCATGAGGAGATTTCATGCCTTCATACCTTAAGAAAAAAACACACTTCCTATCATAAACCACCAAGGAGATATATCAACATTTGTGGAATACATGGCTATATTTCTGGATATATGGCTCTTTTACTAAAATTATTTTAACTCTGTAAGATACTAATTACACTAAATTCCCTCAATAAATCATTTTCTATTGGTAATTAAGTCCGATTATACTATTTTTTTACAAAGTGCTTTGAGATCTACAGATGCAAGTGCTAAATAACATTGTGTGTATGTGAAACCGAAAAGTAAATTCACATACAGTAAACCATAGCAAAAAGACACTGCAGAAGAGCCCACCGATACATAAAATCTGCTAATAAATGTCTGAGATGAATTAAGTATAAATATGGACAACCTTCCGTTTTCCTCTGGTTTTAAATCACCCATATCAAAGTTTTTTGTAGATCTTCTAGGTACTAGCGCAGTTCAGAAGTCCTCAGTTGTGTTCCAAATCCAGTCCCATCAGAGAACAGGAGAAATTCATAATCCATACGTGCCTGATGGAACTGGTTGATAGAGCTGGAATATCTTCTAACTAGGATTTCTGGAGTGGCAGGGGTTTATGGTCCTCTCCCTCCTCCCCCCCTCCAGTCATATTTCTCAAATCATCTTAAGCTACCTAAAGCGTAATGCTTTTCGAGTCCTTGCTAAATTCTATGTGAAGGTACACGATTAAATTTAAGGACACAATGACCACTTTCCACAAAATATTTTTATTGATTGTGAAAGAAAGAAGAGGCGGTAAATTCCATCAGATGTCATTAAGAAGTATGGATTACATGTCTTTTATGCTGTGGTTTTAATACATACACAAAAACAGAAAAACAGCTTACCTGATTTTTTTGCCCCCCCCTATCGGATCTGGTTTTAAAATACGAACACAGCTTAGCACAATGATGAGGCAGAGGCTGCTACAGAAGTTTCCAAGAAGTGTGAATTGATGGCAGAAGTCTAAGTGGGTCTTGTATGAAACTGCTCCATCATATGGCCTCTCTGCCTCTGCAACCTTGTTTGTGTTACTATCCTTTAGCCACTTTGCCTAAAATATGTATTTCAATTTGAAAACCTGACTCATAAAAGTTGCCTCCATGAGCACCACCAGCAAATGATAACTATTTTTTCTGAGCAATTCCCTCCAGTTCTGAAAAAACCCTTTTTTGCCCTTGAAATTCAGCAAAACGAGGCTGACATTACAAATTTCTATACTAATACTTGGTAGAGTTTGTCTACGTTTGCCAACCTATGACAGAAAAGTAAAAGGAATTGTAAAAAGGGAAGCTGGTATTTTCCCAGGTATTCGAGCAGGCAACAATCAGGTAAGTGCCTGCCCCGAAGGGAGGTTGTTCGCCAGCCCAGCTAATGACTGCAGACATTTCCAGCTGATTCAACGGCCAATCCCACCCCTGTGTTACTGCCCAGAAAGGAGGGCACTCCTTTTGTCCTGGCTGGAAAAAACAGCCCGTGAATTCAGACTCTTTGCGAACATCTCTGTGCCACAAGTATTCTGCACTTAGTGTTTCCACTTTTTGGCTACGAAACGGGAATAACAGTTTTTGCCTACCTTTCAAGAATTCAGTGAGTTAAAGATTATGAGGTGCTGAGATTCAACAGTTACAGCTATATTGCTGTAATTTAAATAGCAATAATCCTGCCTTTTTAGCTCTAGACCTAGACCGTGCACTGCTCAAGGACGGGTAAGACAGACTTGAAGTGTATGAGAAAAACCTTGCCTGAGAATGCAGAGCAAGTGCCCTTTGCAATCTCATGGAGGAAGGGAAAGCATTTAACTAAGGATGTATCGGTGGTTGTTGTTGTTAGTCATGTGCCATTAACACATGACAACCTGGCCCAGACACTGTTGCTCCTGCATATAAGCTCTGAGAATGCTTTATTGAGTTTAGTCCTAACTTGTATTTGAGGAGGACAGTCAGCTTCTCAGAGAGGTCAGCTCCTTGCATGTTTGCTGTTTCATACCTACCGTTTAGTATTTTGCAAACCATTGCTACGACAACGAGGTATTACCTTCATGGTAACCTGTAGTTCTTCAGCCTCCTAACCTGTTATTTTGTATAAAACCCCAGATACTTGAAGATGACTTCAAATTTTGGAATAGAAGTGTGTGTCACGGCTGAGTTCATTCTCAGTTCTTCTGTCACCATGTCCAACGCACAAACACGGAGCAAACTTAAGTCAAACGTTACTACTGGTAATTTTATCTAAAAATAGAAGATTATGATATAACCTGCCTATACCAGCTGCTGTCTGCCACCTGCTAACCCTAAGGAATGTGAATCAAACCAACCAACCAATTTTCAGAAGTCGGCGATTTGGCTAGAGTTTGCTCCAACGAGAACAAAACATTTCTAACACCTTGTGCACCACATAATACTGAGCATGAGGCAATGACAACGCAGTGAAACCACTGTGAATATTACCTTTGTCTTCATAGATTTCTTGATTCCTCTGTGGGCTAAGTTTCCTGCTTGATATAAATGACGGTGAATGGCTTGCAAGGGCCTAGGCTTTATGGATTTATGGGTTGCTGAAGATGGGGGGGGTTGTTGAGGTTTTTCTCAATATAGTGGCTATTCCACATACTTGATTTTACAGGTAAACTCATCCTCCTAATAGCATATAAGCATCTTGTTTGGAAGACTATGTAAATTTCAGGCAATTTTATCTTGAACAGAGGTCGATTTCCAATTTTTCCCTATTTACATGCTTTAAAATTGGTTTTATATTTAAAAATTTACTAATGCTTACATTAAACATTCAAAGCAACTTGTCTCAGATTGACTTTTGTTTTGTGATTTTACCTAGCATTTAACCTCCCCTGTTTTGTGCTTACCTGGTCCCTCAAAGGGCAAGAGTTTGGAAGGAATTGGGTCCTTAGAACTCAGGGGGATCAGGTAGAGATCCTTGACATGTCTGTTGTTATTAGCTACAACACCAAAACGACCACGACTGCTAAAATAGGAGTAGAGAGATATATAGGCAACTTCTTCTTCTTCTGTTGCAGGATGGAAACGAATCAAACACAATTCCTGTAATACAAAAGCAAAGTGGAAAAATTCAACCTGCAACATACCAGCAAATAAAACGGTAAAGGGCAAATTCCAGGGGTAAAAATAAATTGCACATGTCTCACTCCAACTATGTTTTCAAGGCAATACTCTGGCTTTAAGAGAGTACTGTTGCTCAATTTGTAATAATAAAACAGAATTAGGTTTGTTGTTTTCAGAAATACAAATTACTTGCGTATCTTCAAAATTAAACATCTTGAGGCTCAAATTATTACGAAAGGAATGGAAAATTCTTAGTTCCATGAATATATCCATACACTGTCTTTTTTTTATTTCTGAAGTGTTTTTAATAGTAAAATCTATTACATACACTAAAAAATTTCCTTTTCTTTAAAATTTTAATTTCAATCTCAATAGATTATTAATATGCAATCATTAGAAATTAATAAATGGTATGAAGATTTAACTACTAAGCAGGAGAGGATCTGCAGCTCAATAAACATGTTTCTTCAATAAATCAAAAATTTCAAAGGAATAAGTGGTGTTGGTAGTTTTTCAGGTGTGATCTATGTCAGCATTCGCTGTTTATTAATGTATAATATATTAAGTTCTCATTTTATATTGCTGTATTTTTCTTCCGTGTTTTGCAAAGGATTTGAAGTGAATACCTTAGAAAGCGAAGATTTGAGTTTGCCAACATAATCCCAGACCGTCTTCGGTGAGATCCTCCCACCAATATGAATTGTATCTGGTAAATCCTAAACAAGAAGTATTACACAGTAGTATGAGAAAAACCAAGAGAGACTGATGTTTCAAAGCAGTGCAGGCCGCCCCATCCCAGCAGCCCAGCGGATAACGCACCAGTGTGTTCTAGTAAACTTTCAGACATACTTTTCTAATTTCAGACAGGCTATTTCTAAATTTCAAGGTGTTTAAGCGTGGCTTGTTACCAAAAAGGCTAACAGTCTACACGAAACAGAACAAGCATTCTCAAACAAGGATAGCAGCAAGATGTCTAATAGCTCTGTACGCCCATTACTGGCTTTGCTTTTATAGGGAAGCTGCTATTTGAAATAGAGATTTTCTCCACACTTTCAGTTTCTCAGGAAACGCTGCACTCGTGACTACAAGTCACGTGAATTCTAGTGAGCCTCCTGTCAGGAGGACACTGAAACTCATTTTAGCAAAGGCAATACCAAAAAAAGCCACCAACCCTACTAATAAAAGTCCTGAACCACACATTTGCGTTTGAAACTTCCTAAGTCGCATAAAATGCTCTTCAGAGAAAAAAAAAAAGAGAAAGAAAAGCTTATTTGCTTTAACGCAAACCTTTATACCGTCTCCTTATTTGAATGCACACCCACCCAGAGTAACATCATCCAACTGGTTTCATTTGAAAATTAGTAAAAAGGATGATACTTTTCATAAATGACCAAACAAAATTTTGTCATAGATCACATCAGTTACCTGTCTAGTTTGAGAACTAGACAAGACATCTACTTTAAAATAGTGGCTCTAAAACTTCCTTGCATAAAGTGAAGCTGAAATAAAGGTATTATTCCATGTTAGATCCTAACATATGTATAAATATGTTTAAAGACATGAGAATCCTTCACAAATTTGTGAGGAATTTTTAAAAGGCTTTTTTTTTTCTTGAGCTACTTTTCCTATTACTAAAGGGATGCCATTTACCACTGCTACAGTTCTAATATTACTATATCTATATCTGTATACATCTATATCATCTGTATACATCTATATCATCTGTATACATCTATATCTACATATTGAGTGAGCCCAGCCTTTCTAGCCACAGGAACTGCAGTACAGATTGATGCTAAACACAGAAACGGGTCAGTGCTAACCTCGCTAAGATAATCAAAACACCCGGAGACAGGATATGCTTTAGTGACAAATTTGGCCACACTTTGCATGTTAATAAATCCTTTCCAAATGGTGTTGAGACGAGAGAGAAAGAGGGAAGTATCGCTGTCTTGAGGTGAGCGTGGCTCTGCAACACTGCAAAACAAATCCAAAACAGAAAGGTTACAGAAAACAAATGAGAATGGTCCCTTCTTTCTTCCTTTCCTTTCCTCCTCCTATTGATCAAATACTTTATTTTAAACAAATAACAGAATTTTTACTAAATGCTTTGTTAATGTTTTTCATTAACTTGGTATTAGTGAAAAAAGGAGTAACAGAAAATAAACTTGTAGCTGCAGACAGACAGGCAAAAAGATGCCAGAAGATATGACTTCTATAAAATCAGGTTAGCATTATAAGTGCTGTGATCCTGACTCTGTAACAAACTAATCTGAATTATAGATCTCCCACTAACTGAGTCAACAATATGCATCTGGAAGAGATTCTCAAGTAAAAGTTTTTGCTACGAACACAAATCTTGTTAAGGATATACTTTGTAATATTTAATTTCACTAGCGTATATACCCAGAATATGAAAGAAATCCACTTCCTTTCTAGCCGATCAATTGGTTAATTTTAACTTTAATACATAGTCATAAATTCAGATATAACAGTATTTTAATATAGGATGAAAATCTGGAAATGCCTTTAAAGCATCTATCACATCCGCTTGCTTTCTATATACGAATGTGCATGCAGACTTCTAAGCCTGCAGAATACCTTCACGTTTTATTTATCTGCTGAAACACACTGTAGAGTCTTTGCTGCCAACATACACTGATGCTCAGAAAATTTTACCAACTAGAGAAGGTAAACGAGGAGATGGTAAATTAAAAATCTGAATCGGGCTACCTGAACTTTGAAGTTGAACATGCCTTTTGATTGGGGGAGGGTAACAGGACATGGGACACATGGGACTTTGAAAATAACCACGTTAAAGTTTCGGTAGCTTGGCTTACTGTTATGTATACGCACTTGATATTGGGCGACTGATGAACTGCTAAGTATCTTGGATCTGGTGAGGATGATGGTTTTGTTAATATTGATTTGGGGACAGTCATAACTGGTTTGGAAGTTTCCTGTTTCGTTTCCCCTGTTGAAACTTTGTCAGATGCAGGACCAGAACGCAGGGCTGGTGTCGCCATACCAGAGGAGCTGCTCATTGCTGTCCTCGGGTCTCTGCCAGAAACTGTGACGGTTGTCACAACTCCACCAGCACAAGAGGCAGGAAAAGCAGAAGCCTCTTCAGGTATGGAGGAGTCTGTACTGTTATGGCCCTGGGTTGTAGGAATGTAAGTTCTTTCTACACTTGACTGAGGAGCGGTTTCTGCTACCGGTCCAACTTCAGTTTCCATTGCATTTTCAGCAACAGCCTCCTTGGCAGGCTCTGCTGTTGGGGTTGGTGCAGAACTTTCATACTTTGGCTGAACTTCTGGTTTTGATTTCGACTCCACCTTTTTAACTGGAGCCACTGACTTTATCTTCTTAGGTGGTACTTCGTCTTCGGATGCTGAAATTTGACCTATAAATTCAATTTAAAAGATTTTGATTACTATTTAACAATGAAATAGTTCAGAGAAAGACAAATAAACAAACAACACTCTTAACATAACAATTCCTTTACTTTGCACCAAGTCAGCACTGTAGATACCTGTACAGATTTTGCAGTTCAGGTCAAAAAGATGGGCTCGATGTTGACTCGTTGTATCCTTCAACATACTGCTAAAAACATCTAGAGAAGGAGCACTGTTCAAATTTGGTGCAGCTCGGGCTGACTCTTGCTGCTCCTAAAAGTGAATAAACATAAAATATATTCCATTTGATGATAAATTTCAACCATAAAAAAATACTTTGGAAACCGTTAATTAACTTCCGTTCTTTACAAAAAAGGTGAAAGGCTTTCGTTAAAGCATATCACGTCAGATAGTCTCAAATAATATTTGTCCTCATTTCATTCCTTGGTGTTCTGAAGTAGATAGCTAATGTTCAGAAATAAGAGACTGCTCTGTAAATTGACAGCAAGGGCTGAAAAATACACGGCATTTTAGAAGTGCATGCAAACTACGCCCATCATTTGGTCGCTGCAGTGCTTCAGACTAAAAGGAAAAATGCTCGCAGCACACCTACTAGGTGATAGTATCCTTACAGCTCATTGAAACAACTGCTAATGAAAAATTTGAGGCCCTAGTTATCATTTATCTCCCTCGATGTCTTCATGCTGAAGCAATAGCCAATACTTACATCAGAATCAGATACCGGCGGAGAATCTTCCATATTTACAACTTGTACATGTTCCCGTTTTACAGATGTTTTCTTGATTTCATGAGATTTGCTTCTTGACTCTATCATCTGAAAGAAACAAAACCATTTTGGTAAAAAGTCTACAGATTCATTTTATAATTTTATTCCGTACTTTGTTATCATTTGGCTGGTAGTAAAGTGTATTGAAACAGAAAATTATTAGTATTTTGCTAGGAAGAAAATGGTGCAGTAACATAATATGGGTGGTAAGGGTTGGTGAACTCGCTCTTAATTCACATATAAGGACATGGGGGAAAATTATGTTACTTACTGCTTTAGCTGGTTTCTCTTTCCATACAGACAGTTCTTTAGATAAAAGTTCTTCTGGTTTCATTCTCACTAGTTTTGACAGTGAGATTTCCTCACGAAGGACACGATGAAAAAGTCCCTGAAAACAAAACAGACTTTGTTGCCACGCTGAGGCGAACCTGCTTGGGGAACTACAAGATTTGCAGCGCTGAACAGGCAAAACCTGTTCCAGTTGCTTAATTCTCTATTAAAAATACCGGCTGCTTATAAGCAAATTTGGAAAGGTGCAGCAACCAGAAAATAAGAAGTTCCAAGTGTTCTTTAGTGGATATTTTCATCTGCACCAGCATCCATTTTTTTCTTTTAAAGCATAAATACGATCATGTACATGGGCAGTATCCAACACATACTACAGAATGTCACAAGAGAAGAAATTAATGAAGTCTGTATTTATTTTAAGAAAGCCATTCCGTAAATAAATATTTCACACCAAATGCCCAAAGTTAATAAATACACATGACCAACTAACGCAGACTTTGAATTCCTACTGGATTTTTTTTTTTAAATATTTGAATGGCTTTATAATAAGCTTTTATAGTGTAATTCGTAAGTCTCTATCTTGAAACTCTTAACATGGAGGGTATAGTTTGACATTACATTAAAACCCAAAAGTATATTTCAGTATATGTTTACTGTTTAAGGAAATTCCAAACCTGGTTTTTCGGGTCCTTCAGATTGAACATGATGCTACGGTATTTACTCTTGTATCTGTTGTCCGTAACTTGAAACAAATTAAACATCTCCTTTACAATGTTGAGCGCTACTTTCCCTTCTTCGCTCTCTGTCATTACCAGATCATCGCTATCATTGACTCTGTTAAAAACAAAAACGGGAACGTGCATTTATGTTACGCATGAATCTTCAGGCAGCATTCATGAAATCTGACTTTTCAGAGGAAGAAGCTAACCTAGGCTCCTCCTCACGCAGCAAGGGCTCAAGACTCCTTTAAAAGCCATCTCAAAGCCAAAGTCTATCTCAGGACCTTGAACTGTGAACTATGACAACCCCTCATGACGGTCCACAGGCGTAGAAGGAAGGCCTTTGTGGACTGACGCCAGCCTTTACAGCTACTGCTGCTCACAGTGCTTGACGTTAGGAGTTTCTCTGCCGTGAACGACACAGGGAGCCTGAGCACTTGAGTTTTAGTGCTAGATTTTCCACCGTGAACAGGATTTCCATTTCAGAGACAATACCAGAGTGCAGTGGTCTATACTAAGTATTGATGGCTGGCATTAGCTTTAATAATCATGGACAAATTGCTTTTGTTTGCTTGCAGTTTGTTTTTCGTCTTTCCTAAGTGATACGGTTGCCCACTGACCAGGGTTTGTTCTTGATTTTTATGTTGGGAGGGGAGGAAATCTCTGCTTCAGTAAGCCTTTAACCTTTCACTATGATATTCCCTATACTACGTTCCCTACAACCTCTACATCTCCAAACACTGCTATCACCAGATTTTAAAACTTCAGAGCACCTGCATTATAAAAGCTTCTATGCTGTAATTTAATTCTTCAGCTGTAATTGCCTCAATATAAATGGAATAGTGAGGTTTGGTTTTATTAAAAGACCTTTTCACATGCACATTTATTTTATACCAGGATTTTTAAGTTTTTTTAATATAAACTTGAAACGCCAATTATACCTGTAGTATAAATTCAATCCCTCGATATCCCTAATCAAGAAGTAAACAAAACTAAAAATTTACATCTAGTTGTAGCTTCCTATATAAAATTAGCGCTTTGAATTCCCACCTCTTCCACAAAATTTCCTTTAGGGACCGTCGAATATTTTGTCGAATCTGAGAGTTGGGTTGTGACTGCATAGGGTTAGCTGACGCTTTTGCTTGACTACTTCCAGCTGCGGTAGAAATGGAAGACAGCGAAGGCTTTTTGAGTCCTCCACCCAAACTGGAAGATGTAGCTGGTTTTTTGGAAAATGCTGAAACATGAGAAAGAGATGAATGTTTTGAAGGAACACTGCCTGATGAAGGCCAAGGTTTCTTGGGAATTACACCTTTGAAACTCCCAGCAGAAGGTTTAAGTGGTTGCTTAGTTAGTGGCGTGTTAGAGAAGGATGGGGACTTCTTCGAAGGAAGATTTTTAGTGAGAGAAGACGTCTGTTTCTCCATTATAGATGCAACAGCTTTCTTCGATGCCGATGTAGGCTCTGCTCTATCTTCATGCTTTTTCTCTTCCCTTTGAGCTGTTAAAACAAAAAAGAAAATACAACATTAAAGGCTTAACTTTCTAACTTCCTATTCATGAAGATCAGTTACCAACCTGTAAAGAAAAGTCTGTGAAATGACATCTGCAAAGAATAACTCTCAAGTAGGCAATTTAAGCTAATTACTTCCACTAGCCTTTTTGTAAGTAATTTTAAAAACCATGCAGAGGTGGACATAAGTTTTTTGAAGAAATTTGTCTTTGATCCTTCAGAGAGTACTTCATCTCAGAGGCTGACTGAAGAGCTTAAGAGAGTTCCACTTTGGCTCTAAAGGTTGAAAATTTTATTTACAATCTACGTAAGAAAACTGAAAAAAAAAAGGCACCACCTTCAAAGATTCTTGAATGGGATAAGCTTCAAAAACACCCCACTGTCACACGTTTAAAAAAAAAGGCAATACAACCGCATCTTGTATTTAAACAGAAAAATTCTCATAGCACTTTATAGAACCTGCTTATTACAGAGGCTAGCCTGATGATAGAGTCCATGAATTTGAAACTGCATGATTACCTTTAGTATTATTAATAAATAATTATATTAATAAACGCTTTCCCCCAGATTTTTTATTTTAAAGAGCAAAGACAGACAAGTTACATTGCACAGAAGCTGCTAAAAAATTTAAATGCATACTCAATCTACTTGGTTGCTAGCATTAATATCATACAGATAGCATTGCCATGAACTATTACTAGATCTTCCTATTCAGTTCCTAGCTAAATTCTAGATTTATAGAATAATTAAACATTAATATTTCTGCTCAAGCTGTGGCCATCTAATTCCCACCATTCACAAACTGTTCCATTCACAAACTGTTCCATTCACACTATTCAACAATTCCCACCATTCACAAACTGTTCCATTCACACTATTCAGATTTTCCATTTTTTTCCCCTCAAGTTAATAGAGTAATTGATACGTCGTACACAAGAAGATTTACAAAGCATAAGTAAAGGCTCCAGTTTTCACCCAGGTTGAAGTTATACTTGCACAGGACTTTAAAAGCAAGCATTTCTTTCAATTGCATTCATCTGTTCGCTGCTGGCACCGACAGGAACAATTCAACACAGCAAGAAAAGCCAGACCCAAAAGCACACACGTACACCCAGCAAAGCACACATCGTTTACAAGACCTTAAAGACACGGCGGGCTAACACTGGCACGTTTATCCTGACAGCTCAAAAAAGGATGGGTTCTGATGGAAACTACCAAAACCCAGCTCCTGAAATACAATTGTTTCAGTTAGAAAAGCCAGGTTTTCTCCCCAAAAAGCCTTTTTTTTCCTCACAGATCTGACCACTGACTAGTTAACAAGTTAATTTTTAATTGATTGTCTTTAGCTACTGAGGGTTTGTAGATGAATTAGCCCAGAAACCCTAGTGGCAAAAATACAGGATGCTTCCTGGGAAAGATCCAGGAATTTAACTTAGGATAACTTGAACAAACAGCCCCACTTCACCTTCCAGCCCTGCTGTAACCAGAGCAGAATTACCAGGAGGATCCAAATTGTCCGTTCTGTTCTGAGATGGACTCGAAGGGGACAAAGCACTCCCGTGAAGCCTGGTTCAAGAAACCCCATACATCAGCCCAAGCTTTCCATGAAAACACCCCTCAAGATCTGGGATGCTTAAGAGACAGAACATGCTACTCCCTTATTTTGGGAGGAAACAGCCTTGCAGCCTTTCTCCACACTTAAAAGTTCGGGTGCCCCCTGAATGTCAGCATACGCTTCCAGCGGAAAGATGCTTCTAACCCCAGTTTCTTTAAATGGGCTCTTACTGGTGGCAGTTTCACCACAAATACAGAAACCAGTGGTTGAGATGAACTAAGAAAAGAAACTGTACTTGAACTTTGCAAGGCGAAGTATAAGGGTGCGTGCCGAACTTCTGCTGGAACACAAGGAGAAGCTGGAAGATCCAGGAACACTATGTATTTATCCTTATTTATTTTCCTAGAAGCATTTTACAAGTAGACACCTCGAGGAATTCTTCTGAGTGAGAGTTGACTATTTGAAGTGTAAAATCAAACAGCTGCCTTAACGCCTTAAATAATTTCCAAGATTGTGAAGATTTTGCTATAAAGTAGATTAAAATTATTACTCTTGCACTGTTCCTGTAGTTTTCCCTAGAGACCGAGCCCGGGAGACCTCCCTAGTCACCCACGATGTCTTCTCTCACCTCCCCACCCTCCCGCAGAGCTCGCCCCCCTCACCCTGCTCCAGGTGTCAGCAGGGGGATGGGGAGCTACTGCTGATGGGTTCGGTTTGGTCAAATGAGGCACCCAGAACTTAACAGAGGGGAAAAAAAGCCCGATTTTGAGTTAATAGTCCTGAATAGAGAGGTGACCTCTCTATTCTGATCTGATCTGATAAAATGGCAGGAATTCCTCTGCTCCCATTCTCCTTTGCCCGGTTTATTGTATCTTCTGCACAGATCTGTACCTTTTCAGGCCCGTAGGACAGAAGCACGTTTCCGCGACTCATCGGGAAAAGGCAGGACAGCACAGCTCAGGTTTCAGAATGACGACAGTAAAATTCAGTCCTCGGTGCGAAGACATTTAGTTCTTTTGGTTTACAGCAGAAGTACAAAATGTGAAATTCTGCATTTGTATTTAATTCTCTACATGCTCTCTTTTTAATGATAGTCCGAATTAATTAACAAGACCTACATAAATAAACCTAAAAATAGCATGGCTGTTTTGTGTCAATGAGATGCTGTATACACGAGAACTACATCCACACCACAAACCTTCCTATGTTACAGAGCTGTATCATCGTAAGAATATGCACTTGTAAAATAAATAAATAGAAGTGACTAGTATAAAGGTAGATTGACGTTCCCGGAGTTGAGGGCAGCAGAATCGATGTGTCCAAGGAGAAAGATGCAGAAGCATCCTTTATTCTGCAAGTTGGCATTGCGACTACTGACGACTGTTTCCAAAGTAAGGGATGTTCCAAAGTAAGGGAGGTAATCTGTGCTGCTTTAGCCAACAGAAAACGTGCAAATATTTCATAAGCTTCATGGAAGTTTAACAGTGTCAAACTACAATACTACTTTATACCAATTAAAACTGTCTATCTAGCAGGACTTGTTTACAGGAATTGATGGTACAGATTCTGTATGTACTAATTCAGCCACACGTAGGTCGTTCAGTGGTTCGGAACATCTACCCACTAAGTTTTCAAGTTTACAGGACACATCACCGTATTTGAAGGACACTTGCATCGTGTGCGCATTTTGACAAAGAACCAAGACTACGTAAATCTTACATCTGCAAGTAAGCTGTGATGGCTGTAGAGGAACCTAACCGAAACCACCTCTTATCCCATTTTGACTATGAGAAAC
This sequence comes from Egretta garzetta, assembly GCF_000687185.1. Taxonomy (NCBI): domain Eukaryota; kingdom Metazoa; phylum Chordata; class Aves; order Pelecaniformes; family Ardeidae; genus Egretta; species Egretta garzetta. Next base: position 801,649 of record NW_009260430.1, on the reverse strand, counting down.
CAGAACTTTCTGTCCTATCAAGTTTTGGTTTTTAGTGACAGAATTAATGTGCTGCCACGTGATCCAGCTGAACCAACTCACTGTGCCGTTACAGGGGTCTCGGATCCAACGCACAGGAGCGCCCAGCTGAGCGCGAGGAAGGAGCAGCGCTGCCTCTTCTGCTGGCAGCTCGCTCTTCTACGGACCTGGCCGCAACATCAGCACACCCCAAAGCTTGTGCCATCTTCTGATCGGTATGAAACTATGGCAAGTGTATGTTTGGAAGAGCTAACAGAAATATGTACTCTTTTCAGAGAGCGGTATGCCAACGTATTGTGGGATTTAACTTCTGAACAGATGCCACAGTCGCTCAGCAAATCGACGGGACATACAACGGAACGGGTTTTCTTTCAGACTGTGAGTTTCAAATAGCTTGGCCTTGCAATCCACGAACAACTTGAAGACGCAGTTAATGCCTACTATACATACTGGCCACTGTATTTTATACTGCGATGTTTCCAGTCCTTTTCATCAGTAGCTCCAGCGTACCTACAATAAATGCTCTTAAACACATTTAAAATAAAAGTTTTAAAAATAAAAATAAAAAAATAATTAAAAAGATTGAACATTAGCCTATCCAGTCTAGCAATAATAGGGAGTTTCACCACAGAAGACCCGTGCCAGAATAAGGCATTTAGTGGCTCTTCTATTCAGCACTGTGAACACACGGGTATACCTCCCTTGGCTCCATGTTAAAGCGGTATTTAAAACAAAACATTAATTCCTGTTTTCACCACTTTGTTCTCTGAGCCAGTTATTAGGACCGCAACAGGATTCTTATTGACTGAAGAGGCACGGGCTAAAAAGGCCGAGAGGTTCAGATGGAGCTCATGAGCTCATTTCTAGAGTGAAACCCAATGGATCCGCTGGCAGAAAAAAAAAGTGCGTTCCTTGCAAGGCTTAAGAAATTGAATTACTATAGTATGTTCACTACAGACATAACTATAATCTCTCCCACTAGATGTCAACAGATACAAAACCCTCCCCTATGGAAACTCCCCATGAAGCTCATCTAAATATTACAACACGCAGCCAAGGAATGAAATTTCTGTAAGCGGTGGACGATGTACCGGCCAGGTTATCTATGGGGTGACAGCTGAGCCCGTTGAAAGCCCGACGGTTACATATCCCTCACTTTTGTACACCTCAGCATTGATGTTTCAGCACTGTAACGTGGGTGTTCAGGCCCAAATTAAGAATGATTTCCAGTGTAGCAGTTTAATTTTGCGTGAAGGATCTGCGGGATGCACTCACATCGTAACCCCTCACCTACGCTGGGAGGCTGTGTTTTACACCACCAGCATGGAAATCACCCAGAGGGAACTTTGCCGTTCCTCTGATCTCTTCCAAAGTATTTCTGTATAGCATTCAAGTCTACGCTGTTTCTTCCCCCTTTCCCTCTCTACCTGATCTTAGGAATAGCAGCTTTATAAAGCCACTTCAAAACTACACCACCACCCCCCTTAGTTTCTATTTAAATTAGCTCATTTGTGACGGGTTATTTTGCTGGAGACATCATCTATTTTTTTCCCAAATTTTAAATATCTGAAGAAATGTGCTATTACTTTTGTTTGTATAGTTTTAAAATTATTCATGTATAGTTTTAAAATTGTTCAAATCACACTTTAAAGATCTTCCAATCTCTTGTTCTAGTTGATGCTGAAAGTTTTAAATGGTGCAGTAGATAAACCACAGGCAGCTACATTTGAAGAGC
>NW_009260430.1:775593-796012 GCF_000687185.1 Egretta garzetta | reverse complement strand
ACCCAATGGATCCGCTGGCAGAAAAAAAAGTGCGTTCCTTGCAAGGCTTAAGAAATTGAATTACTATAGTATGTTCACTACAGACATAACTATAATCTCTCCCACTAGATGTCAACAGATACAAAACCCTCCCCTATGGAAACTCCCCATGAAGCTCATCTAAATATTACAACACGCAGCCAAGGAATGAAATTTCTGTAAGCGGTGGACGATGTACCGGCCAGGTTATCTATGGGGTGACAGCTGAGCCCGTTGAAAGCCCGACGGTTACATATCCCTCACTTTTGTACACCTCAGCATTGATGTTTCAGCACTGTAACGTGGGTGTTCAGGCCCAAGTTAAGAATGATTTCCAGTGTAGCAGTTTAATTTTGCGTGAAGGATCTGCGGGATGCGCTCACATCGTAATCCCTCACCTACGCTGGGAGGCTGTGTTTTACACCACCAGCATGGAAATCACCCAGAGGGAACTTTGCCGTTCCTCTGATCTCTTCCAAAGTATTTCTGTATAGCATTCAAGTCTACGCTGTTTCTTCCCCCTTTCCCTCTCTACCTGATCTTAGGAATAGCAGCTTTATAAAGCCACTTCAAAACTATACCACCACCCCCCTTAGTTTCTATTTAAATTAGCTCATTTGTGACGGGTTATTTTGCTGGAGACATCATCTATTTTTTTCCCAAATTTTAAATATCTGAAGAAATGTGCTATTACTTTTGTTTGTATAGTTTTAAAATTATTCATGTATAGTTTTAAAATTGTTCAAATCACACTTTAAAGATCTTCCAATCTCTTGTTCTAGTTGATGCTGAAAGTTTTAAATGGTGCAGTAAATAAACCACAGGCAGCTACATTTGAAGAGCTGTTTTGTAATGAGTCTGTGAGGCTCAGATTTCTTTTAAAAATCTTTTTTAGAAAAAAAAAAAGCATCACAGCTACTACTACAGAACATTAAAAGTCTTTAGTGAAAAATGCCTTGCAGCCATGCACGCCGACTGTTTGTTACACAGTACTAATTATGGGAAGTTTCCCTGAAGAATTAAAAATACGGCACAAGGCTCTTCATTCACCAGAACTATTGCCTCTGGTGTCTAATATTGTCTTAACAGTTCCCTGTGCTCTCCTCCATCTATATTAATCCATTCCCCCCCACACACACCAGGATAAAATTCCTCATGGCAGCGGATGGGGACCGCAGGCCGATGGCTGCGTCGTCTTGTCCAGCTTGCAGAGAACTTCCCACAGCAGGAGCACGGGCCCAGGGGAGCGGGACGTCGGCAGCCCAACACTTCACAAGTCACTGCCTTGCCCACCGGCGAGCCTTTACAAGCCCGCCACGCGGAGGCTGCTGAAGCATGTGTGGGCTCTACAGCTACTTTTCATGCTCCTCTCATTAAAATAGAAGTTTTAGAGGGGAAAAAAAAAAAACCCACAACTTTCAAACGTATGCACAGCATACAAGTTTGTGTGGCACCAGCAGTAAGAAAGCTGGTAGTTAACATTTTTCTGTAAAAATCCACCAAAAACAATCTGTAGAATTCCACAATAGGAATAATGAAATCTAAGAAGCTGAGACTTGTGATCCAACTTTTAAAGTGGATCATTTACTATACTTAAAAGGATTTTTATGTCCTTTTAAAAAACAACCTGTCAAGTTAGGGGGAGGAAGATTCACACTAGTGCAGCTTTGTGGCTGTTAAAGAAGCAGAACACCAGCTAGAAGGTATTCTCCGACTGCCTGCATAGAGGCTGGCCAGAGCTGAGTAATTGCATATTTTGAGAAGAGCTAACCTCTAAAGATAGGCGCCAGCACTGGCCTTTACAATAGCTTAAACATCTGACGAATGCAGGTGTGAAATGACCAACCAGGAGCAATCATCTTTTTAGGTATTCACAACCCGCCCCCCCCCTCCCCCAGCCAGCATTTTCAGTGTCACTCAAGAACTGGCCTGTGACATTGTACTGTGAAGTTCTGCACGGTCCTGCAGCTCCTTCTTGCTGGGGTGCAGGCAGCTGCGCTATCCCTTTCTCTGTGCAGTCGTCCCGGCGTGCTGCAGCTGTCCGGTCCAACACTACAAAAAGTGAGGGCAGCCTGTTTTGGCACAGATCACAGCAGGAAAGGAGAGTCTCTTGGCTCAGAGAAGGTGAAACCTCTCACCCCTCTTTGCCAATACCCGAGAATTTAGGAACTGCATTTTCCCCTTTGTAAAACTGTTGAAACGGACGACGGGCAAGACTTCTCAAATTTTCAACTGGTGTGGTTCCAACAGCATCCCTTTGCCACTCAGCCTCACGATGTCCTAAATGGACTTGCTCGGTGCAGCTGTGGTATGACCCCTTTCTGCATGTCTCATGATAGAAATAATTTTAACAGAGCGGAATTTAAACTACCCCTTCCACCCCAACGCAGTGGCTGATACCGAACTTTAATCCACGAGTTCTTCTGAAGCGAAACCTCTCGATGCAGTATCCAACTTAAAAAAAAAAAAACCTGAACAAAATACATGGGTGAGCGGGTGCTTTAGATGCCAGTTATAAAGCACTCTACAACGGGAAGTTACTTACCACAGTTAGGAGACGTTCCTCAAGAGCAGCCTTTGCATAGTCACCCTGCTGGGACGCATGCCTGACATCTCAGAGCCTCAGAAACTTGTCGAAGAGTCAATCCCGTTAGGTGCCACTGAAGCACCCTCTTGTGGCACTGAGCACTCAGTGCCCGAGGCTGCGAAGGTGAGGTGTAGTTTGTAACCGCTTCAGTTCCGCGCCGTTCGACTGTTCCTTTCCTGAAACCTGTTTTTGCTAAGACTTTTTGTCATTTCCTTCAAGATAGCTTAGCATTAGTTCTAAATAATTCGAAAGTGTTGAACTATTCTTAAGTAGGTTTCGGTGTTAGTTTTCACTGTTAATTGCCTACGGAACGACGTGTCTGCTTCCACTTTCAAGACCAAATCAAACTTTATTATCACGCACTAGTGTTTCAGAGGTGTGCCTCCTGCCCTGCTGTTTTTCTTCAAAAGCCTCTATCAGTTCTAATCTGCACAACGAGAAGCTCATAATTAAGCTGCCTGTGCGCCAAGCCTTTATGTTCGGGCACACAAAGAAAGTAAATCTGGCTTTAAAGTTAATTAATTTAGGAAACTCCGAGAGGAGGACCTTTGCTGTGGTGATTTGTTTGCACGCAAGCCAACACTGTAGCTACACTCATGTAAATCTGTAGCTTAGACACACAAAGCTTTGTTTGTTTTCATCTACATGAAATTACAGTGATTTATCTGAGCTAAATTAGACGACTACATCTTCACAACTACACCGCTCCCGAGTGAAAGAGAGGCACTATCTGCTGCAGAAAAAGGGCTCCTTATTTTCCAGGCCACTTATGGATTGGTATCATCATTCCTTGCAGGGACAGGCCATCTTCAGGTTCCAAGTTCAGTACAGATCAGACAGAGCAAATCATCAGCACCAAGATCAGCAGCAAAACGTGACTCCAAAGTGCAAGAGATCACCTCCAAAAAACCCTTTTATTTGGGGACTAGCAGAGGAAGACCTTTTTCACTGGCTAGGCAGTCAAGTGAGCAAGTTCAAAGAACTAAAGTAATATTAGTAAAAGAAAGCAAAACAGCAATAGAGGGTGGTGAGGTTTTTTTAATCAAACTTTCAGCACTTTCAGTGTTGATGACAAGAGATAAACCACCCTAATATTCATAGTGCATCCGTAAGTCGTACCAGGTTTCTGTCCCCCCCAAACCCTTCCTCTCAGCAATGGTTCCTTACACTGAAGCCAAGCACCCGTTATGGCAGGAGTGCTGGCTTTCTGTCGTCCAAGCGCCTTGGAAAAGGCAAAATAGGAAACATGCCAGCAGCAGGGACCAGCCTTCCTAACTTAAGAGACACGGCAAAAATCTTCACGTGGCCGACAGCCACAGGACAGATGTAACATACCTTGCAGAGCAGAGAAGGGGAGCTCCGGTAGTTCACAGGCAGGAGACGATAATCGCTCCCCAAGGATCCCACTGCTCCTTTTAATTGCCTGGGTTCCAGGGGATGTTGGCTCCAGCAGCCACCACTGCTCTGCCTCGCTCCGCAGCCAGGGTTCAGGCCGTGTGCCAGCCCACGGGCCAGCACAGCCCTTGCCATTCTCATGATGCGGGTCGAGGACGGGAGCTGCGGTACACCAGCCGCTCCTGGACTACTAACTTTCCAAAGCCACACCTCCAACATTCATTTCTCAGAAGTTCTGGCAGATTCATCTTAGGTATTCTGAGCATTATTTGGTCTGCCAGCAGCCTTTCTGAAAAATCCTCTAGTTACAAAGGGTTCAGGCTAGACCTACCTATACAGCAACCACGTGTCCTAGAAAATTGCCAGTAGCAATAAACAAACAATTTTTTTTATTCCCCTGGTACTACCCAATACTTATTGCCTCTTAGTATGGGTCTACATTGCAGAACATAGCATTAAGCAAAGATACCTCAGCTTTCAAGGAGTTAATTCAGATGCCAGAAAGTTCTTTAGTTATAACAGTATGGAACTTGGCACATGGCTAGTTTATCCTGTGGGGAAGCACTCACCAAAACAAAGGCATCAAGTTTAACTACAACCAGGGCTTGCAGACAAACATACTTATGACTTAAGAACAGCTGCTCAGTTTAAGTAAATATTTGTAATAGTAGTTTAAGTACTTTTTAATAGCTGAAGCAGTATCAGTATACCCACGTACACTGCACTCAACTGAAGAGTCACAACTTAAGCTGGCAGAATCTTGCATTAAATTGGCACCAGTCTGTGTGCAGACAAGGCTTTACTTTTTTCTTTTTACAACAGTATTTACAGCTTCCTACACCACTTCTACCTCCTGAGCCACAACTCCTCTGTCTTGAGTGTACTACATTTTCCCCCTGCTCTCTTTGTAGTGCTATATTTTCTCTTTCCTGCCTTTGTACTGTTATTACAGAAAGAAAGAAAAAATGACGCAAGAAAAAACCCCCACATAAATAACGTATGCTATAATCTAAACATTTCGGTATGCACATCCCATTTTCTGATGATGGGCTCCTGCTACCACTGTATTTACATCTCCGTATTTTGTTAGAGAAGATTAGGAACAAAGCAGTCCCAGTGCCCTCTGTACCTGGGATCCTTAACTATACAAGCAAACACTATTCACTTTGTGAACAGGTCTCGGGTGTAGAAAGTTTAGCTGCAGAAGAAACGATGAAAACTGAAAGGGAATAATAAAAATGAACTTGTATCGCCAGAGCCAGGGCTCTACAAACCTGGCCTCCCACTTCCAGGAGGTGGCAGCGTTAAGTTCTCTCTCCATAATTCACCGCTGTAAAGCAGGAGAGGTACCACAAACATTGTGCTTTTCTCTTAATGAAACACTTCCCCTTCAAAGTCCCACTCAAACAATTTCTGTGAAACACTAAGACCAAATAAGCTATTACAATAGCTAGCTGTAAACTTGTACTATTTATCTGTCTACAGTTAAGTAAACAGAAGTTTAGTGCCTTGGTGTGACAAAGTGCTTTTTACTCAGGAAGTTCCACCACAAGAACTGTAGTAAGAAACACATTTCATGTTTATTTTTATCTAATAAACCCTCTTCGCTCTCCTGTGCACTCAGTTACTTTTTATCAATAAACGCAGTTAAGATGTTTAAGTAGCTTTAGCACCTGTGCTGAGTAAATTATCAGCTCATGTATTTCTTTTAAATCTAGCACAGTAAGTCAGCTGAACTTCAACAAAGATTTGAAGCACTGGTGAGTACTTAGTATGCTTATGACTGGGCAGTCTAAAATTTGGGATACTGCAAATGTCTATCTTCTTCCCCTCCTTGATGGATTCTTTTTCTATTTTAAAACTGCTGATACATTTGGTGCTGACTTCTATTTGATAATTAACAATAGAAGTATAGAAAAAAAAGTCTCTTTCAAGTGTTGCTCTACCTATCAAGCAGAAAACCTGAGTTCAGGTGCATGAGACATTACTGATACTGCTGATAAACCTTTGCATCAGCAAACTTCATGTTTGAAGTGTTCCTTTACTCCCTTGTTTACAGGGCAGCAGTGACTATAATGGACAAACATTGTTACAAATGCAATACATGGTATTAATTAGCGTAAATTTTTTTTTAAGTATAAAATCTCCCAGCAGGGTCAAATAAGGAGTGGACATAAACTGCTTTTGTGATTCCTTCTGGAAGAAATATGTTTGCATCATCCTGTTTAAAGTTAGTCCTCCTCCAATAATTCAAAATAATGCTTCCTATTCCAAGATGTATGTTAGTCTGCTAACAAAACTGAAACATTTCAGAAATCATTTTGGGTGGTGCTTCCCCACAAACACCTAGATGATCTTGCCAGATAAATGAGAGTCTGTTTTGCTTTTGTTATGAATATTACACCTCCTTTGACATGACCTAAATATTGGTAATTAACACTAGCTCACTTGACAAAGTCAGGATTTCTATCACAACTTGAATCTCTGACGAACAATGTTCCTACATCTCAACAATCCATATACTTGTATCAATTTGGAAGCTAGGATGACTTTTGAAATTCCAGGTAAGACTGCAGATTAAATAAATACCAGTTTTCCTACCAAAATAAAAAGCAACACTTCTGAAAGGCAATGTGACACAAGCCTAACTTCCTCTTGTATGTGCAGTTCAAATGCTGCCTGCAACTTTAAAAGTACTTGTACTTAACAGTCACGTATCAAAGCGAATTCAAGGTGTTTCCCACTCTAGTTATTAAATGAATAAATAGGATTATCTTCACTGGGAACATCAAGATGTTAGAACAGTGTCATTAATAAGGCTCCAGATTTTGGTGTACAGCCCTAACTCATCCCCAAAAAATCTATAGAAAAAAAAATTAGGAAGTGAAAAGACATGAACTAATGGGGTAACAGAGAAAAAGAAATCACTGCTCTATATAACTCCATACTACTAGCACCAATATCTTTTTTTTTTTTTTTTCAAATACAAAACAGGTTGAGAGGAGAAAAGGGGGCTTACTGGCAGGGTTATAGATGCAAATACGCGATATGCTCCTATCACCCAATACATCTGTAAGAGTGGCTTGATTTTCTTCTTGCTACTACTTAATAAAACTACTGTAATACGTAACAACAACAATCTGGTATATGACAAGTACAGAGTAAACATATAAAGTAAATCCATGTCTGAAATACGATAAACTGACTGATGGAAAGAGTATTACAGAGAGTAATTCTGCTAATCATGCTAAGTTTCCTTAATTCCTAAAGGGCCTCGTGTGCTGAAGTGACAAGGAAGGATTTGCAGAACATGGCTTGAAGCTCTAGGGAGAACGCAGGCTGTATTTTGAAATAGTGTATATGGAAGAACCCCATCCTTCGCCTCCTCTAGGTGACCTTAAGTCCAAACATTAGACACTTAGATGTCTGAACTAGCCATCTGAAACGTCTTTCATAATCAATATTCAGAAATAAGCATTTCTGAACAGTGAGTCACTTTACAGATTACATGTTTTGTCCACTGAAGGTGTTTTTCTTGACAGACTAGCTCAGATTTAGAGAGTTCTAACTTTTAGATACCGGAAGTGAAATGAGAGGACTCTCACGAATTTCCGTAATGCTGTAACATCTATGTTTTGAACAGCACGTAAAGATTTGTTAGATAAATAAAATCTTGCAGGATACTCTTAAAGATGATGCAATAGCAGCTTCTCAGGGAGCTTACAGCTCAAACCCATCGAATCAAAAAGCAGGACCCATTTTTTCACAAATACACAAACAATTACCTGGGAATTTAGTAACAGCACAGTCTCCACATATTAGTACAACTTACCTTAATAATAGCAATCTGAAGTTCTTCCATTCATTTGATATGAGAGCTCTTCATCACACGAACTAGGTTGTTTTCTACTTATTATTAAAGTCTGGTACATACACATTTTTTGAACCAATTTAACAATTTAGCTACAGGAATCCAATTTTCTACTGGAATTGGTTACATATGTATAACCTCCAGTGTGGTAAAACTTAAGAGCAAACCCCATTAAAAAAACCCCAAACTCACTGCCTCAAAACCTGTATTCTTATCTCCTAGAAAAGTATGTATAGCAATACGGACATTTAAAGTGATATGGTTATCAGACAGAAAGTGTCATAAAAATTGACATGGAAAATAAGCCCTTATAGTTTCATTTTACATCTTTCCTAATTTTAGTAATGTTTAAAACACTACTGTTTCTGACAAAAAAGCAGCTACAGTTTCTTATGAAAAAGCTTTAAAAATGCAAGTTTATAAAAATATGTATCTTAAGAGTTCACTATAAAAAAGGCACAGGGCCCAAGTAACAAAATAAGCAACAAAAATATGCAGGGAAAATTTACAACCATTTAAACATTTGATGTGGGTAAATACAACTAAAATATACCTAGTAACTCTACTATGTGCTGTAACAATAAACAGAAATTTAGGGTGGCTGTTCCCTCAGTGTTTAAAAATTACATTTAAAAAAATCTCACCTTAAAGATAATCTATAAACTTATCAGTTACTTTACATATAATGTAAGTGTTTAATAACTAGGTTTATTTCTGAAAAATGTAAAATTGGCTAAAGTGTGGTTAAAAAAGCTGTGAGAACTGAATTTCTGAATTCATTAACCTTCAAGTGATTAAGCATGAGACACCAGGTCTGTGTTTTGTAGATGTGAAATGTAAGATTTCATCTGAAGTCCCACCACTGCATTATAAAACTTAGCTGGAGTCAATCAAAAAATGTCATTAGCAGAAAGACTTGTTCAGGCTACAAAGCAGTATTTACTTACCTTTGTATGAGTTACAAGGATGCTATTCAAAACCTGCAAAAATATGCAAGGCAGTATCTCTGCCTAATAGCCACTTAAGATGTGTTCTTGTGTGTGTGGATAATGTGTGAAGTATGAACATATAAACAGAAGGGGCAGGGAGGGAGGGGGAAGAAAAAGAAGAGAAAAGAAAAAAATAGTACTGCCTCCCCCCCAAACTTAAAAGTAAAGAATGGTCCTCAAATTATTTCATATAAGGAAGAAAAGCAGCAGGAAGGACTTGGATATACTTGACAGTTAAAAGCTGTTTGAAGAAGTGTAAAGTATCGTTGGATACCACGTTGAAGATTTCATTCTCGGCACTAGCACTGAAAATGCAAGACCTGAGAGACAGGTGCCAAATCTAAATTACAAAAATACAATTCAAATTAGTACAGTCAATTGCTGATTCATGGTGCACACTGTGCAACCTTTCTGTAAAACTTAACATAAATGTATCAATACTTACCTTTTCTAGATTAGAAACAGTTATTGTCTTTATGGGAAAAATTTAAAGCTTAAACATGTAGTTTTCATCCAGAAATCAGCTGGGTAGATTGACAGGCTCCTAATCATACAACTGTCATATGATACAAATGAAACTTCTAAAAGTGCTTCCCATTTGTGTGCATCTCTGTGTGCGAATCTTTGAAGGTGGAGAAAAGTAGGTTGGTGCCACATTAAGAAAAAAACCCCAAATCCTAAACTCCCTAGTCTTGCAGAGCCAAGAATGGATGGGTATTCAAAGAAAATGTAAATGATTATTCAGGAATATCCCTATGCGATACATACATTTGAACAACAGTGAAGATGAAATGGCAGCAGTCCTTTCAGGCTTTACAGCATTGTAATTATGATCGCTTGCCCAGGACGGTGTGCTGTTTTCTGCTGCTGGCTCTTTAGCAATAGGTTGAGCGTTTGCCTCAGTCTTGGAAGTTGTCAAAACAGTCTTCTTCATATTCATCTCTCTTTTCTCAGGGAATTGTCTCTTTTGGTTTGAAAGAGGCTTAATACCTGCCTGTATGAGTAAAAGAAGCTTAATTACTAATAATCATCAAATACTTTGTATTTTAAAAACAAGCAGAGGTAGTTACATATATGGACACAGATTTCTTTTATATTAAGCTCCTGTAAATACACTTGAAATGATGTAATTTCACATTCAAGTCTATAGAGCAATGGTAATATACACTGTAACTTCCAGAAAAGAGAATGGCAAAGAAACCACCTCAAAACAACCATATTTACCATCAAGTTGTGGAGGGTTTTTTTGTTGTTTGTTTGAAAAACTACTGCCCATTTTATAGGGGTTTCCAAAGGAAAAGGAGGTGGTTTTGATTTCATCTTTTTGCTTCCAAAAGCACGCATACAATGCAGTCACATTAGTTTACAGTAATTCCAAATTACTGACCCAAACCCAGTAACTTGGGAGTTAAAAAAGGTAAAACTAATTTGGAATGAAATTAAAATAAAAAAGGTATACCACTTATACTTTTTTTCAAAAAAGTAAATTAATTTGGAATTAAAATAGTTGGGTTTTTTTTTTTTCCAAGTGTGCTGCCACCTAGAAGGCCCTTTCAATAAACTATCTTTCTATCTAGAGGCAATAATTAAGATTTTTAAAAAGTGACAGGAAAACATTTTATTGTCAGCAGAATTAAACAATGCTTTCAGCACAGAAAAAGGCAAGTGAACAAAAATAAAAAAAAGAAAATAGAAAGCTCCTCTTCAAATGACTTGGCAACTGTGCTTCAGGACAGCTGCTCTGGACCATGAACTTTAGCTTACCTGCAGCTGAGATTTTGGCATGCCAGGTTTTTCAGATTTTGGTTTGATCTTCTCTTTAGGTTTTGGTTTTGCATCTTTGCCAGCACTTAAAAACTTCATAGTGGCTGCAGCGTGTTTAAGAATGCAGTCATTGCTGCAATACACAGAATCAGGCTGAGCCAAATTAAAACAGCCAGGACCAATGCACTTCGATGCACCAGGAGCTTCAATTACCTATAGATTAAAATGGAGTGAGTTCAAACTTCAAAGAGGAAACAACAGAAACATACCTGTATAATATGAAGAAATGCTTACATATCACACGTGCAGACCGCAGCTGTGACTGTTCGTGGCTCGCACAATTGCCAGCGTGAAAACAATTTCCGTTTTGGATGTAACAGAAACAACCCATACAAATGTAAGAATTCCACTCTTGTAACACACTATTTTCAGAACATGTTGTATTTCCAAGCGGCTGGTCTGCTAGCAATGAACTAAGGGAGGCTGGTTTCCTAAATTTTCAGATCCCATAAGCATACAAATCTTTTTTTCTGATCCTCTACATCATGTGAGAATCTCCTTAACTCAGAACTGGTTTTTCAAGAGCGAGGATTCTAAAGCACATTTTACTTGTATATCACCATCAGCAGCTGTCCTCAACCATGCACACATGCAAAAGGAAGCACTCAGCTGTTCAGGTGTACAGATAATTCTTGCTTTAGAGGTTTACCAATTTTAATTTTACAAGTCCCCAACTTATATAAACACAGCCATTCTCCTAGACAATCTTGCCATAGCCTTACACATTGAGAAGGTTGCGTATGCAAGCTGTGTTTTCCTCTTACTTCACAATTGCTCTCCATTTATATCAAAGTGGTATATACTAAGCACTTCCTCTTCAAATGTTAAGATTTAGAAAATAGTACATTACTTGGAAACAGAGTACATTAGGTCAATGTCTAGAAATATCTGAAAGCTCTTTAGGCTCCAACACATCACCTCTAGGAATTACGCCTTTAGGCTCACTCTTCTAGGTTACTCCTAAAAATGTTATACAACTGACCTAACTACTGTAGCTCTAGAGAGCCTCTCCCCTATCAATAAACTGCAATTTGTAATTACCAAAAGTAAGTTTTTCAGGAATATTTCCAGTTAAAAAAAAAAAAAAAAAAATCATTTGCATAGCGTGGCTTATTTTTCCCCAATTGAAAGTTGGTAAAACAGCATTATCTGCTGCAATCTGATAAAACCTGCCTTTGGGAATTTTCCCTTAAAAATTCAACTTATGCTTTAGAATACTTTTCCATCATGTACACACTTAACTATGAAGCACAAGAAATAAGTATCAATTCATGTTCCCTAAAAATCATCTCAAACTTCAGATTAACCGAGCTGTCATTTTTAATTAAGGGCATTTACTCAGATTATGACGAAACTTTCAGTTTCGATGTCTGTACTTCTACAATTTCTAGGAGTTTTAATCACAAACCAAAATTCTACGGCTATAGGTGCTTATGGACAGCAACAAAAAGGAGTCTCTCTCAAAGAGCCTAGAATACTGGTGTAAGAGAACAGATAAACTGAGTAATTACGCTGTTTGGTCACTGTACCAGAGTGACTTCAGCACATCAATACATGAAATAGCAATGATCTTTTTGCCTAGAATGGGCAGGGAAATCAGCAGCGAGGGAGCGGTGCTTGTTTACGCAAGGCATAGAGGGATCTAACTGAGGCACGGGGGACAGCATGGACTAAAACACAGCCAGACTTCACCGTCCACTTCTCTCAAAACATGGTACCACCTGGCAAACACAAATAGAGCAGTCCCACTTCCATTTCCAAATGCCAAAAGAATACCTAAAATATCAGCAGTTCTTCCGTAAGAGGCAATGAGTTAATGATACTTATGTTGTTCTTTCACTAAAGGAGAGGTGCCCAACATGTTCAAGTAACTTGTTAGCATGCTAATAGCAAAGAGTAATTGCCGATACTCAGAAGCAGAACTTAAAATTAATACTAGCACTGTCAGTGAAATACAGACCAACACCAGGATTGGACTCTCAAAAAACATTTCCGTGTACAAAAAAGTACAAATGTATTTGAAACTGTGTTTCAAAATATTTTTGAGAAAAATACTGTTTTCTACCCATTTATCTTAAAATAGTAAATATTAACATACTAATCTCAAACTGTTCTGATCTATACATTAAGCTCACTCTGCTGATATGGGTAGCTCTTTAAATTTAAATTGATTAGAAGTGTGGGGGGGTGTTCCATAAAGGTTTTGTAGAAAATGGACTACAACAGAAAGATTCCTCCAGGGAGACAGTTAGACTCAACCTTGTAACACTTATTCTAAGGATGTTTTCAAAGTGTAAAGACTAGGCATCAAAGAACAACTTCATTCAAAAAATATGCAAATAGCTGTAGCATTCTAACAGCAAATACTCTAAACATGCTCTTTGAGTCACAGTAAGGAGAAAAGGAAAATGTTCCAAGACGTTGGCATCACTACAGTAGCCTGGGCAGTACAAAGACAACCAGTGCATCATGAAGTTTTTAAATTTGTGTACATTGAGCTGAAGAAGCTTCTTTGCCTGTATTTTGAATTGGGCATGGAACTTACTATTACAAAACCTAAGCTTCTTTTATATTTCCTGCCAGAATCTGCAGTAATTCCAAACACATTTTTATGTTTAAAAAAGGCAGTATGAAACAATTCTCTATGCACCAATAATCTGAAGAAGCATCAGGACAAAAATCAGAACTTCAAAGACTAATTGGAAGTACAGAGGAAGTACAGCTGGAATTAACTCCAACAGCCTCTTCTCAATGTTAAGTAAAAAGTTTCACTATCATTGAAAATGTTCAAAATTGTTTGAGATTATTTCAAAGCTAGTATAAACCAGTCCAGAATTTTAGTGTGTTTATTAAAAGAACACATTATTTGACTTCCAAAGCAGTATTTATAAAGGGCAGAATAGCACAAAGCACGTAGCGTGGCATTTCCTTACACCTACATGAAACTTTTAAATTCCCCACTTCAAAATAACACTTCCTTATTTTTAGTTCCTGTACTGGTAGGACCATGGATAAACTTCTGCTAAACGGTAATATTTAGCAGGTTGTTCAGCTTCATATTTAGCTTTAAAAAAATCAAGTCAGATTTACAGCTGTAAAAGTAATCCAATGTCTCAATCTACGCAGTGAAACACAAAAAATAAGAAAATAAGAAATTATTAAAATACTTACAGGTTGAAATATCTTTAGTTTTTTCTTCCCGCTTGGATTTGCAGCTTTTTCAATCCTACCCTTGATTCCTTGGTCCTCAACAGATTTTTGTTCGATTGTTCCTATGCTTGTGAATTCTGTGCCATCCATATTTACTTGCCCCGCTTTAGCTTCCTGCTGGTCTATTTCTGAAACAGGCTCATCCTGTCCCTGCAGAATGGTGCAGTTTGGACAGATATAGTCCTCACCATTCCTTTCCAACAATCGCCCTCGAGCCTCAGAAATACCCACACAGTCACCATGAAACCATTCCTCACATCTATCACAACAAATCATAAACCTGAAAAAAAAAAACAAAACCCAAGGAACAGTAAAACATTGTGAAATGAAAAGACAATTAATGCTCAGTAGCTATTTCAAGCAGCAGATCATAAGTACCCCACTAAAGTACCAGTATACTGTTCTGCCTCACTGTTCATTTCGGTATTCACTTTTTTTTTTTTATCCCATTTTAAATATTTGTTATAAACTCCCCCCCAAACTTCAAGCAAACCCAACAGCTCATTTACATATATTCAAAAAGTAAGCATTAGCCTTCGGTTTGATTTTTCATCACAAGAAAATTCTAACTACTTGCACTGCGTTTTAAGTTGAATTGGGCATGGAACTTACTATTACAAAACCTTTGCCTACCTGTTGTTATGAGGCTGACGACAAATACAATACAGTGCATTTGGGTCATAAATCTCAGACTCAGGTTTGCTTTTGGGCAGTTCTTCGGGTTCTTCATCTGTGACCCCTTTTGCGCCAAGGGCAGGCTTTACCTCCTTCTGAACCTGAAGATCTTCAGTGTCTTCCTCAGACACAACCACTTGACTTGCAATCTCAGTGCTGTCTGCAGTCTCGGGCTCTTGTTTGACAGGCAGCTCAGACTCCACTTGTTTTTCAGACTGCCCATCACCTGTTTCTGTAGGGTCTTGTTCTGTATTTCTTTTCCTCAGGCGGTTTTGTATATCTTTCAACGTCAGCTGCACAGGTTTCTGTTCAACACGTTTCTTTCTTAGTCGATTCTGCAGTTCCTTTAGAGTTAATCCATCACTATCACTATCAGAAGTATCATCTTCCTCTTCTTCCTCCTCCTCTTCCTCCTCTTCTTCTTCCTCTTTTGTGCGTCTGCTTTTAGAGCCTTTCTGTTCCTTACTACTCCTAGTGCCAATCCTCCGAGTTGCAGGTTTTGTATCTGGAGTGCTCTCAACACTGTCTTCTGAAGCAGTTTCAGCATCTGTGGCTGGACAGGATGCTGGTTCCCCTGAATCTTCCAGAGCAGTAGGAACACTCCTCCTTCCTCTGCGTCTTACCGTTGTAAGAAATTCTTCCCCTCTTTCCGTTCGCTTTGGTTGCCGTCCACTACGCCTGAGGTTTAAGCTTTGCTGCTGCTGTTGAGGCTGTTGTTCACTAGAGTCCACATCAGCCTCTCCTGCACCTTCTCGCTTAGCAATTGTAGTCCTTCGAAACCCCCAGGTTTTCCTGAACTCTTTACTTGTAGGCTTGATGGTTTTTTGTTCCTCCTCATTGCTTTGCTCACCTTTCTCATCCAAAACTGATGCTAAAAACAAAGGAACAGTTATTAAACTGATGCTGAAGGAAGATGGGTTTTTCTTAAAAAAATTTTTCAACACAGTATTATTTTCTTTGTGGTAATCTATATGTATCTCCACCTCATTTTATGACCCTGAAAACAGATAAAATGCTTTCTTGTGAATGTAATACAACAGCAGTAGCAATTAAATACATCATTGAACACTGTGCCAATATAATCCAGCTGTTACAGACTCTTCTGTTATTTAAATATATATATACACACACACAATGGACAAATAAGCACATTTTCTGCTCAATTTAAAAGGAAGAAATCTTACCAGGAGAACTATTTTCCATGTTGTCAGTATTAGATTCAGATTCTAATGGCACTGGCTGTGAACTTACAGCTTGTTCCATAGTACGGACGCCACTGTCCCCACCCTGAAACGCTGAAGAGAAACATAAGGCTCAAAACTCAAGATTCAAAAATACTCATGGCCTAAGTATTTATTATATATTCTGATGTAATCTCATTATGTTATTGTAACAAATACCTAACTCGAATTTCAAGCCACTAATAGTCACTGAATATCAACAAAAAGTTGACTGAATTCATTCAAAGTACTAAGTTAAATATATGGGTTCGGACACTATACTGATGTATTTTATTAAATAGCCGTAGGATTGCTGATAGTTTCTGGTACTTGTCAAAAAAATCCTTTCATGGTAACAAACCTATTCCCTGGGGTTTGTCTGGGGAAAAACCTATAGCAGTTCGACTCCTTATGTGGACACAGGAACCATGCATGCACCAGTATGAAAGACCATGGAGCAGAACAAGGAGCCATCCAAACAGACAGTACAGACACAGTGACTGTTTCAAAGGTGAGGATGGGATTTGATATCAATAACATTTTCTGGTAGGAAGGACTGCTGATTACCTGCAGCAGGATAAGAAACAAGGTAGAAACAGCAGGCAGTTTAAAGAAATTCAAAGCTACTTCTGTCTAGATAATACAGGATTGGTCAAAGAATAATGAAGGTTTGGATTTTAAGCAAAATGTAAAACCAGAGAAACACCCTAGTCTTCCTTGTTAAAATAAACTAGGTCTATATCTTGTCTATTAAATAGTTTAGCTGCTATTTTTAAGTTGTTTCAGAAACACTGGTGGGTATTCAGGATAAAGTAACACACTTTCCCTTCAGTATTTAAAATAAGGTTTATCGGATAGAAAAAATGACACAGAAAAGAACACAATAAAAAACTTCTCAAACATCTCTCTGGGAAAAAAAACCAAAACCAAACTGTGTTGAATGACACTTGAGAAAGGCTGCTTCTTGACATGGTTATTTATAAAAAAAGTTTTCAGCCTATATTATCTACCAGAATGACAAAAAAAAAAAAAAAAGAGAAAAAAAAAGATTCAGCCAGGAACCTCCAACTATCATAGACAGAGCCATAAGGGGGAGTAGAAATCTGTGCTGACAACCAAGATCCTTTTCTCTCAAAAGTCTTTTCCAGCATACTATGAGACTCTCTCATTTGAGCAGAAAGAAGCACATGAGAGAAATAAATGTAAGATCTGAGACTGCATTCTGAGTAATTCAGGAATAACCTCGCTTGAACAAGTATTAACATTAGTATTACACCACGGTGCAATGTTTTAAAGGAGTTGCATGCCACACAAACGCTCTCACAAATGAATGCAGAAACTATGGTTTACGGTCATTGCAATTACATTGCTCATGTGAAACGGCAACAGGCAGTAGGAAGCATACTGCAATGAACCAGGGAAACAGAATCTACTTTAAAAACAACAAGAAACACCCCCCCAACTCTTCCCCAAGAATGTTTTTGTAGTAGTTATATGCCTATTCCTGGCTCAAGAATTGCACGGGTAAGCCAAAAGGGAACATTAACAGAATTCCTAAATAACAGTACCTGCTGAAAGAATCAAAGCTATTTCTAACAGCTGTAGCTATTACAGCTACAAGTTTTCAGAGGCATCCTTGAGCAAACTTTTCCCAATCTTGCAGTGTACACTGGTGACACGTGCCTCTATTTCATATACTGCATTAGCTGCATTACTGTTCTGCTTTATCAAACACCATCTCTCTATTGTGCAACTCCTCTGCTTTCTAGTATTATATTTAACAATGCTACAAAAGAAACATAACTGTCAATGCTATGGAAACAAACATCCATGCAGATATGTTAAAAAAACGAATGCTGAAGTTGTAACTTAAAGAGTCATTTCAGTGAGATACTATAAATGTTGCTGTAAAAGCAGCAGACTCCAGAATGTCAATTTAAGTAGTAACTGATTACTTTTAACATTACAGACAGACAGAAAAGTGAATTGTAAGCCTGTAGCACACAGGTAAAAAGCTGAAACTGCTTCAGTCCAGTATGAAATTCCATTAAATTACCCCCTTAAAAAAAAAAAAAAAATCACTAACTCAGGTTTGGGGTTTTTTTTGTTGTTTGTTTTTTTTTTTAAAACACCACCAAAATTACATTCACATCAGAAAGGCTACAATGGAAGTAGGGGAACAAGTCAAAACAGTTAAAGTTTACATCTCTGTTTACCTTAGAAGACAAAGAAATGTTAAAAAGCTACAAGTAGAGGTATTCCAAATTCTGAGATTTAAATTCCCAATCAAATGTAAAGAAGCAAAAAGTCTCTTCAATGTCCTCTATATGCTTTACCTGACACAGCATTAGAGGTTCGAACGGTTTTTCCCTGCAGAGCTGAATGAAAAGGAGAGCCAGAGGAGGGCAGCAAAGGATCAGAGTCATTCAGCATTATCCTTCCAGCACATGCTGAACTTCTTGATTCAGAAGTGCCAGACTGAGTCTCTGAGTGGTCAGCAGGGCCAAATACTACCAATCCTCCTTTTCCTGCTGGCTCCTGGAAAAAAAAAACAAACAACCAAACACTCAGAAAAAATAAGGCAACCATATATTTATGAACTTATCTTACTCTGTTTAGATAAACTGGTAATTGTTTTGCCTGTATTACATTATAAAGCAAATTCCGTTCTTTTGCCTTCTTGACAGTTTTCTACTTTCAGGACACTGAAACCGGAAAGAAAAGTCAAAGTAAAGCAATCCCACCTCCACTACTTACCACCAGTTGAGACCTTTGAAATAACTACAAGATGTAACTGTACTCTACTCAATTCCTTTAGATCCCATTAAGACTTCCAGAACAGTAACAACCTGTAATCAACAAGTCTATTCCAGTTTGTACTAAATTTCATCACAGAAGACATTTGCAGCTTTAAGGATTTCAATCCAAGTGGCTACTCAACAGAATTCCTAAATAACAGTACCTGCTGAAAGAATCAAAGCTATTTCTAACAGCTGTAGCTATTACAGCTACAAGTTTTCAGAGGCATCCTTGAGCAAACTTTTCCCAATCTTGCAGTGTACACTGGTGACACGTGCCTCTATTTCATATACTGCATTAGCTGCATTACTGTTCTGCTTTATCAAACACTATCTCTCTATTGTGCAACTCCTCTGCTTTCTAGTATTATATTTAACAATGCTACAAAAGAAACGTAACTGTCAATGCTATGGAAACAAACATCCATGCAGATATGTTAAAAAAACGAATGCTGAAGTTGTAACTTAAAGAGTCATTTCAGTGAGATACTATAAATGTTGCTGTAAAAGCAGCAGACTCCAGAATGTCAATTTAAGTAGTAACTGATTACTTTTAACATTACAGACAGACAGAAAAGTGAATTGTAAGCCTGTAGCACACAGGTAAAAAGCTGAAACTGCTTCAGTCCAGTATGAAATTCCATTAAATTACCCCCTTAAAAAAAAAAAAAAATCACTAACTCAGGTTTGGGTTTTTTTTTGTTGTTTGTTTTTTTTTTTAAAACACCACCAAAATTACATTCACATCAGAAAGGCTACAATGGAAGTAGGGGAACAAGTCAAAACAGTTAAAGTTTACATCTCTGTTTACCTTAGAAGACAAAGAAATGTTAAAAAGCTACAAGTAGAGGTATTCCAAATTCTGAGATTTAAATTCCCAATCAAATGTAAAGAAGCAAAAAGTCTCTTCAATGTCCTCTATATGCTTTACCTGACACAGCATTAGAGGTTCGAACGGTTTTTCCCTGCAGAGCTGAATGAAAAGGAGAGCCAGAGGAGGGCAGCAAAGGATCAGAGTCATTCAGCATTATCCTTCCAGCACATGCTGAACTTCTTGATTCAGAAGTGCCAGACTGAGTCTCTGAGTGGTCAGCAGGGCCAAATACTACCAATCCTCCTTTTCCTGCTGGCTCCTGGAAAAAAAAAACAAACAACCAAACACTCAGAAAAAATAAGGCAACCATATATTTATGAACTTATCTTACTCTGTTTAGATAAACTGGTAATTGTTTTGCCTGTATTACATTATAAAGCAAATTCCGTTCTTTTGCCTTCTTGACAGTTTTCTACTTTCAGGACACTGAAACCGGAAAGAAAAGTCAAAGTAAAGCAATACCACCTCCACTACTTACCACCAGTTGAGACCTTTGAAATAACTACAAGATGTAACTGTACTCTACTCAATTCCTTTAGATCCCATTAAGACTTCCAGAACAGTAACAACCTGTAATCAACAAGTCTATTCCAGTTTGTACTAAATTTCATCACAGAAGACATTTGCAGCTTTAAGGATTTCAATCCAAGTGGCTACTCAGTGGAATAATAAAAATTTATAGCTGAGCTTCAGAATTGAGGAATATTCCTTATCATTGTCCCTTTCACTTATACGGCTTGCAACACAGCAAATTTCAGAAGCTTTATTTCAAGGACAGCAGACTACATCAGTAACAACACATTTTCCCAAAAATTAACCCTCGGAGAACACTTCAAAATCACAAGGCATTCATTTAAATCATCTGAACTAGAGCAATTGTTTAGTCCAGGGGTCCCAATTCACATGCAGAATGGCAACTGAACATCAACAACGACTCTTTGCCTGACTGCTTGCCTCC
>NW_009260430.1:762807-775576 GCF_000687185.1 Egretta garzetta | reverse complement strand
AGCAGGAAATGCCTGCATTTTACCCAAAGTAGTCTACCAAACTAGAAGAACCCTGGAAAAGAATTTGAGAGGAAAAGGAGTACCAGATGGACAGGATAGAAAGTCACTTTTGAAGTGTCCTATAAAAAAAATTCATGAAGACAAAAGAACAATACTGGACATAGACTCTGCCTGTCAGAATTCTGCAATTAAACATGCAGGGGAACTGCCATAGTAGGTGTAGGAAATAACAAAAACTTTAATAATCCTTTCAAAGGAGTAAAAACCGATTGTTAACGCTCCAGGTGGGGAGACATACAAATCTAAGAACAATTAGATAATCCTTCGTAGACATGCCAATACACAGTCTGACTTTTCTTATTAAAGAATAAGTCTTTTTTTTTTTTCCAAATCTCTCAAGCCCTCAACTCTTAAAGCATCTTTGCTGCTTAGAAACTTTTGATTTCCTAAGCAACAATCATCTCTAGGTGTTCTCCAATGCCAGGTCACCATCCCAAAAATAAGGAGAGGGGAAAAGACAAACCCCTCCCCAAATCCGATTTTCATCAGTGGATCACTTTATTATTTCATGAGCAGTAAAGCTCAAAATTTGCATCACTGTGGCAAAGCAGAACTAGGAAAAAAACATGAGTATATAGCTAGATCCACGTCAGTATTTCCTTCCCCTGTACCTTCTCTATAGGGAATTGCATACATTATCTAAATTCATTCCCTTGGCCAACTATTCCCACTCCAAAAATAGGAGAAAAAAATTTTAAAAAAAGACAATAGAATAAATTGATTTTAAAAGTCCCTAGTGCTATATCTCATGGCATCGAATACCTGCTCTAATACGTATTTTGCTCCATTGTCTGAATCAGTGATTATATCCAGGGAGTCAGTCACTGATGGCTGAAGACAGTCCGAGTTTAAAGTGCCTTCTTCCACGCTGTTGTTCTGTAATAACCTTTCAATCTCCCTGTTCAGAATCTCCAACTGATCACACATCATGCAATTTTTAAGTGATATGCCTAAAGGAAGAGGGGAAAGTCAGCTAATCACTTCTTGTTCAACTCTAATATTAAACTGTGAAACAAACTATGCCTCTAGAACATGCAAAAAGTGCACCCTATTTGAATAATTTATCCAGTAACATAGCAAGAATCGTCTCAAGGATTGTCTTCACAGTGCACAGTTATCTACCTGTGCGTTCAAGGCCCTGTGTGCAATACGCTCTTTACAATTACGTTGGAACCACAGAGCTGATATCACTGAAGCATTCAAAAAATGGAATCGGCATCCTCTCTTCTCAGGAGACATTCCGGCTCGTTGAACCCAACACATTGCACAACGGTAGCCGTACCCCACCCAGTGGCAAGGCTGCACAGTGCACAGACCACAGCTCTGATTTAACGTAAAATAGCAGTTTTAACACAGATAATAAATGAAAACTAAGAGATTCTATGCAAGAATCATGCTTCTTTTTGCATTAGTAGATGTTATCTATTACCTGTATTATTACCTCTATTACCTACAGGAAAATCTTCAATGGAACTGCAATTTTAAAATAATTTCAAATTTGAGAGGTATAAAGACTCAGTATACTTAAAACAGTAAAATTGCAGACCCCCTATATTTGCTGTAAAATGCTTGGTTGTTTCTTCTTATTATTTAGTATCTCCATTTTCTCCTCTCCACATTTGGTCCACATCATTTTTCATGAGTAAGTTTCAAACTTATTTTACATGAACCTGCTCTTGCAGAACTGCATGTTAATACAGGTTAAACTTAAATGTCTAAAAGAAGCTGAAAAAAATCAAATATTACTCAAACATAAAAGCTCAAAGCCTTAACTCACAATTATACTTTTAAACCTAGCAAGCCTGCTAGCACTTCTAAGCAAATATGTTCTAACAACTGCCTGTAAAAATATTTACTATAACACGAGGCAACTTTGGAAGTCTTCAAATATCTGTTTCTGTTCCCAATTCAGTTTGATGTTTTGTTCATTTTGTTCTGTTGTTCTCAAGTCACCTATTCAACTGCAGCTGAGATACTGACAGAAATGTAAACTGAAGCAGCAACTGGTTATTTTGTTTTAAAGGAACGTCTGTGACAGCTTAAGCTTATTCCTCCTAATACAGTACATTAATCACATTTCTGAAACTGGAAGTTCTAGCTAGAAACTGAAAATTATTGCAGTTTCCCTAACAGACAATTCCCATCAGCATCATCCTGCCTTTCTGCCACATCTCCTTCAGGAAAGAGATTGTGTCCCTCTGAAAAAATTGAGGCAAGAACCTCTACAAATGATGGGACAGAAAGGCAACATAATGTTAATAGTAAGCATATGTACTGATGCTTATTCAAAAAGCCCTCTGGTTTTGCTTAGGTTAACAACTTCTGTGGTAAGCAATCTCCACTGTGAAAAGGTGTAAGCTTTTAAGACCAACTTTATTTAAAGTTAGAAACACAAATCAAGAGTTTCTTAAAGGAAAAATCTCTTCTCCCTTCACAGATGAGGTAAGCTTTGCCAATACAAACCCTAGGTTGATTTAAATGGTTACACAGCAGGTCCTCAATAAACAAAGGATTCACAGTGCGTATTAAATCCATGTTTATGGACTACGAAGAGCAAAGTACAACCCTCACGCTACTTGGGCTGCTGCTGTCCTGCTCCCTTCTCCCACACTCAGTTACATGGTCTGCACCAATCCACCCACAAACCTCTGCCACAGAAATAAGTCCCCCAAGTCCTTAGCAAACACTCAACTCATTAATTCGGCAGAAAATGAACCCGCCAAAGAGCAATCCAAAAGGATAAAAAGAACATTAGAACTAGCATAAAGATGTGCAAGAACAGGGACGGAGAGCAGGCTGAGCTGGTGTAGCACCCTGCTACCTGACTCAATGCGTGCACGCCGTCATCCATGCAGCAAGCGCTCACCAGATCTCAGCCAGCAGGATTTCATGAACTGGCCCCTCAGTTAAGACTCTGTCTTAGGCTTGCAAACTGTAATAAAGTGAGCATTCCAGTGAAGCAGAACAGTCACTTAACTAAAAGTGGAGCATAAAGCTGATGCACAATGTTTTGAAAAAGCATATTCAGCCAAGAAAACATTTATTTAGGTTTTTCCTCGTCCATTAGTTTGCAGGTAAAGTGCTCCAGTTTTCCCAGAACAAGTTAGGCACTTGAATTCATTCTGGGCCTAAATTCCAGAAGCAACTGAAGCACAGAAGTATTCTAGCCTAGAAAAACCACAGAACTGTCACAAGCTTTTAATTTGTTTGTTCAACTATTTTCAAGCAGTAACAAACCCGAAAACACAGGGCTGCCCGCTCTGTAAAACTGCAGAAGCCACCACTCACACTCAGCATCCCTGCGGATTCTCTAACTGTTGCAAACCTGTGTTTTTCTGTATACACGGCTTGAAGAAGTTCCAGAGCAGTATCAGCAGCCAATCTAATAAGAGACACAAAAGACACTCACAAATTCCAAACCCTGCTACTGCAATACCACTTGTTCACAAACATAAGATATATAAAAAATTCTATCCTCCAACATGCCTTCATTAAACAACAACAACAAAGAGAAAGCTTGTCATCTCACTCCACTTTTCTGTAAATCTAATATCCCTCTCACACTCAGACAAAACCTCAGAACCTCAAGCATACTGCTACCTACTGCCACCTTTGTGACCCAACAGTTTACAAGTGTCAGGCAAAAAGGAAGAGATGATCTATGCCAGTAACAGAGCTGAAAGGTGGTAAGTGCAGGACAGGCAGCTTGAAGACACCAGGATCTGCTGACGCTGACTTCATTAAGCCCTTTTTAAGATGCCTCAATATAACATTTTAATCTGATGACGACAGAGCAAAGCTTTTAAAGAACACCAATATCTCCCCATCATTTTGTGTTTATATTTTTAAGGCCAATTCAACACACTACCAACAAATATACATTCAGATCAGTATCTCCACTTCTATTTTTTCTTCAGTTTCAGCTTACTAGCTATTTTATTTAGTTTCTTGAGGAATCTACATGAAAGACTAGCGATCTTTATCCTCTCACTAATGTTAATCCTCATTGCCAACAGCTAGATGACAAAATATGCTGCACCTTATTCCATGTTCTTGGATGTCAGCACTCTTCAATACTCATCCAATTTGCTATCTGCACAAAGTCTGGTATCTCATTATTTGGAAGTTATACAAGTACCTTGCATGAATACTTTAGCGCAAACGTTAATATCTGGCACCTATTCTCTTATTCCCTACTCACCCTAGGAATGCTATAGAAGGATGTCTTTGATTTTGAGAGATCTCACACATGCTCACCCCTACAGAAGCACCCAGGAAAGTGAGGTTCACCTCATTTAAGACTTGTGATAAATCCTGGTACCTGCAGGAGTCGTTTCTGTGTGACAACGTTTACTTCTACTGTGACAGAGAAACAAAGGCATTTTTTTTTTGGTCCAAAGTCTTCATCTTGAAGCTCCAGTTAATGTTTTAGGTACATTATGGAAATTCAATGGCTGGGGCCCAAGGACAGGACAGAAATCTCAACCAACCACAGTGGCCAATATAAGGTTCAGCAACTTTCTGAAAACTAGGGTTAGTGAGAAGACAAAAGACTGTTTGCATCTGCAAAGAAATTGCAAGCGTAAGAATTTTACACCCTCCAGCTTTTAAAAGGGTGTAACCTTCACCAGTGACCAGTTTCACTTCCACATCCTGACGCAAATCCAGCCTGTGCCAGTATTTAAGATACTAGCTTCAATCAGAATGACTTATAACTGGCCTTTAGTTAGATTTTTCTGTGCATTTCTTCAGAATGAGAAGGCTTGACATGCAAGGTATTTGGCTAGAACCAAAATATCCAGGATAGTTTTCTTAAATATCAAAGAAACTGCAGGATGTTATGAACAGGACAGAAAGCATCCTTTCCAGAATGATATAACAGTGACTCCAATCACAATTGAAACTATTTGCTTATTTTTTTCCCCTGTAAAAGAGGCACTGGGCTTGGCCTATGGCTCCTTTAAGGGTTAAAAAAATCCTAATAAGCAAATACACTAATATCACATGAGAAAAAAAAAAATGTCTGAGAATTTACATAAATGGCTCCTTTAAGGGTTAAAAAAATCCTAATACACTAATATCACATGAGAAAAAAAATATGTCTGAGAACTTACATAAGGGCACATTTTCTGATGCAAATAAAAGAAATGTTAGAATGGCTTAGTTGATGCCACTCTCAGAAGAGTGATGCCATTGAAAATTACTTTGCATCCCTATTTGTCAAAGATGACACCAGGGAAACCTGCACTCTTTCTACTAAGCAGCAGCAAAATTAATCCCTTGCATCAACAAGCATTACAAAAGCAGCCCAAAGGAAGTTGGTAGGGCAAAACCTATTTGTACATAAACGAGCAGTTCCATTCAGACCATGGACAAAAGGTACAATCCGCTGACCCCTAAGAACAGCAGGAAACAGGTTCTGCTCTAGCACTGGAAAAAGCCCTGTACACACAGGGCTGCAGTGCAGTTCCCTCCATCTGCTTGTCCATGAAAGATGCAAGAGCAGACTACTTACATGAGAAGCAACAGAAAAATCAGATGACCAAGTACAACTAGTATATGGTCTTTTGTTTTCATATAAAACACATCCACTGCTTACTGATTTAAGCACCTTCCTTCTGAAAGAAGGAAAACACCTTTCAAGAAGTTGTGAAATGGAAGTGTTGTGACAAGGGAGAAGCAGTGAGAGTTAGAGAGGCAGCAGTCATAAGGCTCAAGTCTGGATATGGGGAGAAGTAAGAAAATTTTGTGAGCCTGACCTCCTCCCCTGCACCCCAAATAATTACTGTCTCACTACTTCTGAGATAATGGTGAGCAGCTACAGCAAGCTGCAGGTCAAGGTCAAAAGTGCAGACATCCCTGCTAAATGCAAAGATTTTATGCCAGGAAGAAGTTTACATTTGAAAGATCACATTAAAGTAAAAGTTGCATAAGATCAAAGTAATTCACTGCTTATAGTTAGACCTTTCACTGCTTATAGTTAGACCTAGAAGGATAAAAACAAACAGAAATAATGCTACAAAAAATGTAACATTTATCTGTAAATGCTTTGCTGGCAAGAAACACACTAGATTAACTCCAAGATTATAAACAAACCTACCACCTCGTATATCCACAATACTAACTTAAAAGCAGCAATTAATTCCTTCCCATTTTAGAGTCAATACATTATTCCAATTAAAAAAATTAACACATTAACAAGCGTTGAAATTTGCACAATGTAGATTCAGTAAAACATAATTCATTAATACAGCCACGTTCCTCAGAAATACCCCATCCTAATTTAAGAAATGTGTACTTTTCTTAAATACTGCATAAAGCAGTAATAATTATAGGCAAATAGAAGCAGTGCTATATAGCCAATTAGCATAAAGTATCACCAAGATCTAATTTTAAGTAGCTTGTAGTACCACAACAGTGTTTCAACCCCAGATGCACATAGCACAACATGTTATTAATTTGTCAGGGATGGCACCACTGGCATCTACAGTCTCACATCACACCCTTCCACTCAGACCTGCAGCTTCTTTTCTCACCTCCCCATCTCCCTTTACAGTGACAGGTTCTAGCACTTGTAAAACCTCATTTTTCAGCGTTGGGTACTGCCCGGACTAAGTTCCTACCAAAAGTAATGGAAGAGAACTAGCTTGGACAAGCACGGAAGATCAGGCTGCCCCAGGATAGAAATGGCTGCGCTGGAGGACAGAAAATCTGCACTCTTTGAAAATGGTGAAAAGAAAGTGTGCGATGGTACCCGTACCACCGCAGTCTCCAATGTAAGAGGAAAGCTCCCCAGGGACACCTTAGCACACCAACGTGATCTGACTCCCGGGGCGGTGGGGAGAGGAAGAAAAGAAAAGAATTAATTTTCTAATTAATTCAGAGGCTTCTGCGTCTCTGTTAAACCCCCTTCCTCAGTCTTGCTGACATTTTATCACAGAATCTTTGAAGGTACTGTAGACACTTCTGGTGTCATGAGGTGGTATCAGGAATAATCCAGTAGCGTCCATCACTACCACATTTCTACCATAAGACATGCCTGGAAAAACCAGAAAAAGCGTTTCAATGAAGTTTTGTGGTTTGCAGACTTTCTGACTTTGAATGCAGGTTTTTTTGTTTGGTATTGAAAAATTATTTCAAAGGCCCAGGGTATGGTACAAAATACTTGTCCTGTCTCAGTACGGGAAAGCCCATTAAGTGCACATTTACATGACACCAAGTACCAAGTACTATGCAGTGCTGATTCCAATCGCCTAATGAGATTTAAAATGTAAACATTAACTACTTTTTTTAAATTTCCAAAGATGCAGAAACAAGTGTTCCATTTTCTTCCCAATTTTTCTCTTATGAAAAATGAGACTCAATACCTTTATAAATTCCACAAGATCACTTTTTTCCACTCGTGGAATGTATTGAAGAAATGTTCCAAATTGTCAATAAACTTTATAGCAAACCAACCCGATGGCTTACTTTTTAAAATAATTACACCAATGGATCCATTCCAAGAAGATAGCTTCCCTCAAAACCAATAAATTTGGTCTCTGTGCTTGTAGTAATAAATAAACTAAGCTTTCCAAATTAAAATGCCTTTTGTTACCCATTATTATAAACCCTCTGTACTGAGGGTTCTAGTCTGAAACTAATATATACCCCAGCATCCTCTCCACAATCTCTGTCGGGCTACTCACTTACCTTGTGTAAGCCTCCTAAGAAGGCCACTGCCTCACAGGATGGATACTGCGCGCACACAGGACAGCAAACCTGCACGTTTGCAGTGAATGTGGGACCTCCTGGAAGTGTTGAATTTAATGTGTATGCACAGAGTCACATTATCACGCACACATGGCAGACTCTAGTGCACAGCAGCAGTTAGACAGAGAAGACACTGAGCGACTCCACAGTATGACATAACTATTGCAAGCAAAAACACATTAAGTAGCTCCCTGGTTGATGCAAAACAAAATACACACACTGAAGTTTATTTTGATGTCTTTCAGACTAGAAAATCACCTCCTCAAGCAAAACTTTTGTCGTTTTTTAAATCTTATTTCAGATTGCTTCATACAGTGTCAGAACAGTCAGAAAAAAATAGATTAAAGGAAAGAAGGGACGGACCACTCAGTAGGTAGTGCAGCAGAATGAGAACAGCACCAGGTATTACAAGTGTATTTTATTCTGGGTAAGTAGAAAAAAGTGCTTATTTGAACCAGACTGAAGTTCCCACAGATAAATTCAGCTAAATAGCAATTTCTCATAGAAACATTCAAGGCACTTCAGTAGCAGGCCCACCAGAAATCTGGCAAATATGAAAATTTTATTTAATAACAGACAAGACTATGATCATAGCTACACTACAGATGTTCACTGTCACAAATGCACAAGTCAGGAACGTTAAGGGATACAATCCCTAATCAACAGAGCTGTGCTGGCAGAAGCACCTCATATTGGTGTAATTACACCTGCACAACTGCACTTTTACCTGCATGAGTCGTTCTGTTTGCAGGGTGGGGTAGCAGGTATGCACCATCCTGGTGCAGCGGAGGTTATCAGTGTGGCTGCACACATAGTGAGACAGCTCTAACACCACACTAGTACGGGCCTTTCCAAGTAGGGAACCAGTTTATCTCAGGAGGAAGCAAGACTTTGAAAATTCACTCAAATTCCTTGAATGAAAAAAGTTACATCAGCAAACACAGCCTAAGGTATTTGTGTACACAGTAGAGCTTTGGCCAGCACAGCTCTGCCTGTTAGTAGCTGGGGAAAGAACTGTAGCTAATGGCTGGACTGACGGAAAGGTAAAGGGCAAACCTCAACATAAGGCACTTCTGCTATGCGCATCCTCCAACCTGTAGGCCCCTAATTGTGTTTGATGAACAAAATCCATATTCAGTTTAGTGTTTTCTGCATTTGAGGAAACATTAACTAATTTTAAGAGGAAAGTATTATACATGTGCCATTGGTATTTTCTAGTCCAGAGCTTCATGAGTGCTTAAAAGCCTAGGCAGATACACTCTACTGGCTTACTAACAGACTGATGTTTGGCTTTCTTACTACTCCTGTAATACCTTCTGAAGCCTTCAGTCACATTCTTCTGAGTGAGCTAATCCCGTATCTGTCCTAACAATGAAAATTCACCCAAAGACAACAAAAAAAAAAACCTGAATTTTTTGGTCAGGTTTACTTCTGCTCTCATGGTCTGAACAGTATGAGCAAAAATGAGATAGCAAATAGATTTTGCTCATTAAGAAAAGTCATGAGCAGAATCACAAGCAGTTTAGATAGTGCTGCCTTTTTCTTTTTCCCTTTTATATAAAGAAAAAAAAAAAGGTAGCTTTCTGTGGTCAAAAGCTTAGATTAAAAAAACAAACATAACCATCTCTGCACAAGAAACCTCTAAAGGCCCCAGTACAAGCCAATTTTACAAACCATGGTCCTAAGTTTAGGCAACAGAAATACCCATTACAAACTCTGATTGTTATTGGGTATTTCTCAATATACACTATCTTTACCATTCCTTTTCCATCACCTTGAATGAAAATATTTTACAAATACAAACTACTTATTTCCCTAATATTCATTTTCTGCTACTGAACTTGACCTCTTCAGCAGCACTGAAAATACATTTTCAGCAACCGCAGAGGAAACAACGCGCTTTGGAAAGGCGATTTACACAATTTGGCATTTCTCTGCCAAAGTACCTAAGAAATTAGTTCGTTATCATGGCTGTTGGGAACACTCGGCTGCTAACTGAACAGCAACAGTTATTGGGGCTAAGTCTGAGAACCTCACAGTTTAACTCTTCAACATCCCACAGCTTGTTTGGTTTTTAACATACAAGATTACAAGTCTACAACTGTCAAATTCCAGCTTGAATACTTACAATGTACTTAAGAGTCCCTTTACACAAACCAGTAAAGCTGTACAGGCTTTTTGCCAAGTTGGCATTATAACAGTACATGAACTAGCTACACATCCTAAACCATTATACATAAAAAAATACTAGTTTAACATCATACTTAAACTATCTGCCTCTTCTGGCAGGTCTAGTTATTGTCAGTCCAACTATGTATACAGAAGTGGACTCAAAACAACTGCAGGATTATAATTTCTGACCCTATCAGCACAGCTGCTGAAGGAAAAAAAAAAAATCCTGTGTTTTTACACTTTTCCCTTATTTCATTTGTAAAAAGTGAGCTAAAATACCACATCTGAAACAAGCTATCATTTCCATTCTTACTCCATCAAAAAGGCTTCATTAAATGAAGTAAAACAGAAATTAATTTCTCCTTCAGAATTTAGTGAAACACAGTAATTACAGCATACTGATTATGTTATTAAAAATGCAGTAAACACAGTTAAGTTTCCAATTTTGATTAGGGTTTACCGTGAGAACACACATAATGCGCATTTGATCTTTGTGCCTTAGCTCCCTAACTGGAAATTTAAGTGTTTTCTTAACCTCAAAGCCTATCAATGCTCTTGAGACTACCACCATTAATAACTGTGAAGTATTCACTTATTTCAGAAGCTATATTAGGTAGAAACTTAATAGCAGAGTACAACCCTGAAAGCGTTAACTGAGGGTTGACTGAAGATTCTCCTAGTAAGGAGAGGCGCTTAACAGCACACAAAAAAGCAACCAGTTCTGGCATAAACTAGATAAGTCTTACTTGTATTAAAATCCTTTCCTTAAATCTCCTACCACTGTCCTACTACAACAGACACTATAGGCAGAAAAAGTGCACCAGAGGGTAAAACTAGTGCAGATAGACTACCACTGCTGTCAACTGAAACCCATCTAATCTTACTCTTGCTGAGTACAGTCCCTTCTTCCATTTTTATCAGTGAAATTTTACAAACTCTCAGCCTAACCCCTATAAATCCTTGCCCTTCTTCTCCCCACTTAGTATTTCTGTACAGTTTCAGGCTGTACAGAATTAAAGTCCCACAGCTGTAAATTATACCTATAAAGACAGTTAGGATCTTAAACTGGAAACAAATAATCTACTGCCAGAAAATCTTAGCAGTGAAGCAGGATTAAGTAGAACAAACGCTGTCTTTTGATGAGTCCACCAGACATTGAAAAATATTTATTCAATTTTATTTACTGTTCTGGACTCATACAATTCTATTAGCAATGCTTTGGGGATTTTCAGGGTTTGTTTGGTTTTTTTTTTAACCTCAAAATGCATCTCTCAGTTATAT
Organism: Egretta garzetta; assembly: GCF_000687185.1. Taxonomy (NCBI): domain Eukaryota; kingdom Metazoa; phylum Chordata; class Aves; order Pelecaniformes; family Ardeidae; genus Egretta; species Egretta garzetta. Next base: position 764,311 of record NW_009260430.1, on the reverse strand, counting down.
GAAAAGCACCCTCTGAAGCACTGTGTTAATGATATGTATTATTTTATATTTGAACAGTTTTAAAATCTGTAAATATTTCAAAGTGCACATACATTTGCAGCAGAGCAAAAACTTCATTTGCATACCAAGAGAAATCAACTAAAATATCCCTTAAGAAAATAACACAGAAACTTTGTAAAAAAACCATTATTTAAATACTAGTCTTAAAATCAATGATTATTAGATTTGCAAATCACTGGAGTCATGCGGTCTCAGAGTAGGCTGAAGGCTAACATGAGCCTTTATTCTTCCACCAAAGTGCATTAAAAAAACCTTTATGTGCAATATGTTTTTGGAACCATCAAGGGTAAAAATTTAAGGCCTAACTGAACAGCTATTTTGAGCTCACTTCTATATTTATTCCTATAGAAAGTTCCAAATGTCAAAGAATGATAACAAGCAGCTGGCATACATAAAAGTGGAGCAGAACCCAAAATATCTATTACAATTAACACAGTATATGCTACACTTGTACAGTAACTACACATTATCATTTTTCATTGATCAGCAATTAAATTGCTTAAACAGCTAGTAAATTTTGTTTGTTGAAGTAGCAACAAGACAGTTGAAGCTAAACCAATTCAAATTACCACTTACAAGAAAACTGTAAAACAGAAAAAAAAACAGTAAAAAAGTTTTTACTGCAAACAGTAAAAAAGTTCTGATAAAATAAAGCAAAATGTGGCTGAATATCAGCTGCCAAAGAATTTACTTAAACAAGGCTGTAAGTAACCAAATGAACTATTTCTGCAAAAAAATCTTAAATATCCAGAAAAAAAAAAATTAACCAGGGAAATTAATACTATATACAGCCTTTTGAGTTAAATAAAAGGAATCGGCATTTTTGTCTCCCTGAGGTTCCTAGAAGGAAAACATGAAAGCCCATGCAAGAAAAACGGTGTGTTACACTGTCTTGAATTACTGAACATACAAACAGCAGGGAGAGTGTCACATACGTTTTGTAACACGATAAAAAGATTGTAACATTCTTTCCAAGTTAGAAATGACAAGCTAAACCGGTAAGATTCTCTTAACCCACTACTAAAATATAGCTATCACTTGGAGGTATAAACTGAAAACTACTTAACTGTATGAAACAAAATTTGGTCACCATCAAAGAATGGCTTTTGGAAGCCAAATAAGCAGCTCCAAACTACCATCACCTCCAAGAGACAGTATTGAAGTACATTAAGTGCAAGGGATGGGGAACAGTGATCGACAGGGAACTCGGTGAATATTTAAAGCCAGCCGACAGTTACTGCTGTCTCAAAATCCAACCCCTCCTCTTTTCCCCTCAGAGAAAGTCACCAGAACGTGATAAAGTTCAGCTTTTCTCGTGTAACTCACCAATAAGGAGCTCCCCTCCACCGCCCAGAGAAAATAACCGTCACCTCACGGCAGGTTCAGTTTTACCCCCGCCCTCCGAGGACCCCCAGCCCCGGAATGAGTTTTCGGCTGCGTTTCT
>NW_009260430.1:756303-761962 GCF_000687185.1 Egretta garzetta | reverse complement strand
CGTACAGCCACTGAGGAAAACGGGAGGCGGGCCGCCCCGCTCACCTCAGGGCTTCCTCTGCAGGGGCGTTCTGTGGGGTCAACAACGCCTGCTCCCGGTTTTCTTATCAAAAAAAACCACGGGGTGATCTTACCTCGCGGGACCTGCAGTTTTATTCGTGAGGCTGCAAGTGCCAAAGCAAAACCGCGCAGCTGCAGTGCTAAATACTGTTCTGCTTACGGTGACCTCTCTCCCAGGACAAGTCCGGCTCTGTCACAGGATTAACACAGCAGAGGAGCTCCTCTGCTGCTTGCAGACCCAACAGCTCACATCAGCTATGCTCCCCACCTGTGCTTATTCCATTCGGGTTTTGTTTTTCCTATTCTACTCCATCTGTTTTAGAAAATCAAGCAGCAATTGCTGTAGTAATGCTTTCCTCTGGGTCTGGATTATGGAGTGCTGCGGAAGGGAAGCAGTCACTGTATCAGCTCGTTCCACCACATGGAGGCTTCCCAATTAACACCCTTTAAAAATCGTTAGGCTACTCAAAAAAACTCCCCAGGATCCAAGCTGCTATCAATAGTTACAGAGAGTTAACTCCCATTTACGTGTTTTTTGTTCCTGCTGTCAGCATTTGTGATATTAGCAATCGGAAACACCTACATCTCTCAGTCACCGAGGGGTCCCCAGGTTTACAGGGGGGCCCATGAGGCCATGCAAACACTCCCGACACCTGAAGAACCTTTTAGGCCTTTGGAGGTGTGAGGTTTGGTTCTTGGATTGACCCTGATCCTGCATGTTTTTCCTCGGGGGTCGATAACATTGATTTCAGCTGGATTCCAAACAGGCACAGTGTTTACCAAGATGGATTAAGGAATGAAAACAAAGATGTAAAAACATACTTGGCATTAATCCTACAGAATTACAGGATTCTATGGAGTAATTTGATTACATCTTTTAGAAGTCTACATTCTATATATGAGACTTCTAGTGGTAAAAGCTCAGGACAATGTTGGAAAAACTACTATTAGCTTTTTGCCTGATGGCATAGTCAGCCTCTTTCTCCACCTGTAAAACTGGGCAGTATTAATACTTACTTCACACAGGAACACCAAGAGGTAAAAAAACCCCAACAGATTCCTGTGCAAAAGTACAAGACACCATGATTAAAGGCAAGCAGAAGTTTAATTTTCTGCAGCTACAGAGCTACAATAAATTAAAAGCACGTGGAGGGGAAATACCTTATGATTTGGTAGATCAAGCTGCACTGTGATTTATGCCCTGGGAAAAAGCTAATAATGTATTGTTAATGGACAAATTCAGCATCTAGGGAGGGCTCAAACCCAGGAATTACACACCGAGGGAAAGGCAACATGCAAAACAAGGAACCGCACACCAACAGTGAACAGGGGATCCAGCAGTGAAACAGGTATTAAATTCCTCTTAGACACATTTGGTAAGAGGCTTACACCATCTTAATATAATACTGATTCACTTTGCACACCCAGTGAATACTATCTAAAGCACATTACACTTTCAACCCACAAAAAACCTACATCTTTGAGTTAAAGCCCAGGTCACAGTATTTATCTGCACTGACTAAACACCTGTGTCACCTTTACTTTAAATGGTACCATCAGCACCTCAGTTTTTTCCATGCCTTGTTCCCTTCCCTTCCTAATTGTTTTCCTGTTAAAAGCCTAATTTTCCTTAATTTGGGAAAATTACTCCTGGGTTACTGATCTGAATCTGCATTCTCCTGACAGCAAGCAGATGTGGTGATCTATATAATGCGAGTTTTGTTTCAGGTTAGGCCTCCTCTCATATAACACGATGATAGTTTCTAACAGGTTTGAACTGAAAACACTGCTGGGAGATTCTAGCAGAGATTAATGACTATCAATCAGCTTCTAAAACAGCCTAATCACCACCTTACCTCTCTCTCCTTCTTACCAGAGAAGCTTATGCAGAGGCATCTACAAATCCTTCAGCACTACTCTCATTAAAACTTTTTTCCACTGCTTTCCAAAACCTTTTCTGCTTATTAAGCAGTCAGTACACCAAGACATTCCTCTGCAGCTGATACATCTTTATTTGCTTATGCCTTGCATTTCCCCAATTACTCTTTTTTAAGCTTTGGGTGTCTACAAATTGGCCTTATATTTGTAGTGTCTCGCACAAGGGTCCTTAGGCACGACCCATAAAACCACCGTTTGTGATAGGGACTAAGGCACCCCCTTCATGTTGCGCAGAGCTGGTCTCCCCAGATCTGGGGTGTCTCTTCTGCTCTCACCCACCTTTCCCTTCACGATAGCAACCTTTTCCACTGTTTGAACGTGCAAAGCCCTTAAATATAATACTTACTTTATGTTCGCCCCTTCTCTCAGCTCTCAGTTCTTCCTCACCCAACGTCTGGGGAGACAATTTCAGCAGCCAGGTAAAAACCAGAGACAGAGTTAGCCCATAAAAAGAGTAGGGATGAGTTCTCTTCCCTCCTCCATCTCCAGTATTCTTTTTTGGTTTTCTGTTGGTGTTGTTTTGGTGGGTTTTTTTTAAACAGAAAATTAATGATTTTAAGTCAAAGAGACTAATTTCTGTTGGCTGTGCTCCAGCTTTACCTTTTTTTTTTTTGTGGAAAATGGCCTCTGTCCTCAGAGTTCAGCACATCACTCAAAATAGATAAGTCAGGTGTCAAGGTAGTGTATCTTCTGGGTCCTTGATTCTCCAAGGCTCCTGATACTTCATTTTTCATAAAGACTAGATGAACACAGAGAAATACTGTACTGAGAGGTAATCATACTCACATAAAGCAGCCCCCTTTCCTACCAGCTGACAGGAATTAGTGATTTTGGTTTGGGATTCACTCCACTCAACTCCAAACATGAGTAATCAAGATACCTCTTTGAGATTAGGATTTATCAAATCCTAATTCATGTAGAAATTCTATAAACTGCACTGAATTACAGTTATTATGTGTATCTTTTCATCTCAATTTTGTAGTCTTGCCCAAAAAACCAACATCCCATGTTATTACTGCCCTCATTACTGTCAGATTCTTGCAAGACTGTGGCATATTGAAGCCACAGGATAGTTTTCCAAGAGCAAAGTAGTTTATGTCCATGCATTGTAATCCAACTTTAGAGTCACAGAAGTATCCTGCAAAGTTTTCCCTGAGTAAAAAAAAAAAAACCAAAGGTTTGGTTCCAACTTTGGGGAGAATGTGAGGGTTTTTAACAGAAGTTAGGCCTTATTGATAGGAAAAGAGGCAATGATGTAGGAAGCTTTTGCCCTGAATTGCTGCACAGCTCTGTATCTTCCTACTCCCTTAATTTTGTGAGGTTTAACAAAGAAAAGCCATGCAAGTTTCCATATTCTTGAGTATTCCAGGCTATGAAGCATAGGGAGCACGTGTTTCTCATCACTAAAGACAGCCGCAGGTATTATACATGGGACGATTAAACATTTAGTCAGTGAGATACAAGTTAAAAACAGAGGAATATGGAAGGTGACTGGGCAACTTTCAATAAAGCAAGAGTCAGTACAAAATAGGCGTAATTTATTACTCAAGATACTGCTCAATCCCCCAAACATGCAGTTTTCATTGCACCCAGAACATTAGCAGGGAAAAAAAAGGCCTGTCTCAAGATAAAGCACTAATAGCTTTATAAGTTTTTATATACTTAGGATTTTATCACATTGGGCTAGCGCTGCCATCAGACAAGGTGTCACTACAAATAGTACTATTTAGTATTATTTAAAATAATAGTATTATTTAAAAATAATAAAAACAATTAATGCATTAGAAAGTCACTTTGTTTTCAGACTCAGCAAGAAAATGCTTCAACAGTAACATTCAAAGTGTGTTTGTTACAACTAAAGTGGTTACAAAACCTTTTCTCTCAAATGAAAGCTCAGTTTCAAAGATTTGACATTACCAGAAACATCAAAAAGCTAGGGAAAGCACAGGAAGGGGGGAAAAAAAAAAAAAAAAAAAAAAAGAGGAGAATGCAGCTGGCCATGATACTCTGCAGAGAAAGATTACAAACTGCTTTTTTGTTAACATTACAGTTAGAAAAAATGCCAACTCCTGAAAATATTTAAAAACCAAAACCCCAAACTATTTTTCATGATGAACAAACCCACAACTCAGGAGCCACTTTTAGCCCATTTTTACTTTACTTTAGCTCAGGGACAATAAAAGGTGGAAAGGGAAATTTTTGTTGCAGTTGGTTGAACATCCCAACCTGGGAAAAAAACCAGGCGTCAGCCTCACACAATCAGTATGCCGCCCAACAGCAGCTCACGCATATTTTATCTTACTTATTTAATATTCTACTTATTAGAAAGCAATTACACCCATTCTTTACCTGTAAACAGCAATTGCGGCACGAATTATGCTCAGTTGCCTCCTCTCTGGCTTGGGGTGCGTTTCCCTTTACAGAAAAGTCAGGAAAGCCTCCCAGAGAGGGGCATTTTCCTCCTCTCTCCCTCTTTATGGAAATCTCCTGAGAAACTCCACCTTTCGGGGAGGAGCTGACAAGAACCAGACAGGACAGCTAAGCCAGGGGGAGATTTACAGGCCTACCCGTTCAAAAATAGAGCCTGGACGTTGATGTCTCCCCAGTGAGTCAAATTCATCGGGATTAGTTTTTAGATTAAAGCCTGAGGAAGAGCCCTCTCCACTCAACAGGAATACTTGCCAAGCGGGAGCTTGCTTTGTCATATGGCTACCAATTAATGGCGTGTACTACTAAATATTGGAATTTCTTTGTCCAAAACTCTGCATTGTTTATGAACTTGGAAGCTTGTTTGGGGACATAAGTTAAAATAATACATTATGGATTACACTGTAGATTTTCTCAGTTTCAAGGTAGAGACAATTGCACGGAAAGTGAGTTTTGGAGGCTGCGCTTTATTGCACGGCTACAAACAGAAGAGTGAAAAAAATTAGTAATGGTATCCAGATTCCCAGTCTGCGTAAGTGAAATCACATTTTTCTGAGGAGCATCATTTGTAGCATTTCACACGAAAGAGGCGTACTCCTTAAGCCTGCTCCCCACTTCAATATACAAATTGCGGGGTTTTCTTGGCTGTTCTGCCAAGCGCTTTGACTCACAAACCCCACTGGATCTCGCTGCAGCGAGTTTATTAACTCCCCTCGGCAGCCAATACAAATTTCGACAGAGATCATAAATCAGAGCCTTCAGCCCCAGCAGGTCACAGCCCAGCGTACCATTAGAAGTGGAAATCGGTGGAACTGTACGTTAATACACCAGGCTGTGACCTACAGCTGACCCTTCTCCGTTCTCCTGGAGCAGGGGGGTGCTGGTGGATGAAAAGCTGGACATGAGCCGGCAATGTGCGCTGGCAGCCCAGAAGGCCAACCGCACTCTGGGCTGCATCAAGAGAAGCGTGGCCAGCAGGTCGAGGGAGGGGATTCTGCCCCTCTACTCTGCTCTGGTGAGACCTCACCTAGAGTACTGCGTCCAGCTCTGGAGCTCTCAACACAAGAAGGACATGGAAGTGTTGGAGCAGGTCCAGAGGAGGGCCACAAAAATGATCCGAGGGCTGGAGCACCTCTCCTGTGAGGACAGGCTGAGGGAGTTGGGCTTGTTCAGCCTGGAGAAGAGAAGGCTGCGGGGAGACCTGATTACGGCCTTTCAGTACCTAAAGGGGGCCT